>NC_056549.1:4405577-4748077 GCF_910596095.1 Thunnus maccoyii | reverse complement strand
GCAGTTCTGTTTCCTTGTTCATAAAGCAAGCGGCATTCCCTGGGGCTGAAAAATGAAGACATTGCAAAAGACTGCAGTATGGTACGCATAATTAAGGGCATGGCTGCTTTGAGTGGCAGGTGGGTGCCGTCACAGGCAAGTCGCCACCATGGCGACAACATTGCAATACTGCCCTTACAAACTGTCTGTGAAGCTCCTTGTGAGGTGATTAAATGAATATTGTACTGTAGTGTACTTTTGGTGGAACACCTATGACATGTATCCATTTGATACCCCAACAACAGTTTCTCATCAGGGTGGTTGTCGTGGCTGAGTGGTGGTATAGTGGTGAGCATAGCTGCCTTCCAAGCTGTTGACCGGGGTTTCCCTGCCATCGCAGTTCTGTTTCCTTGTTTATAAATCAAGCGACAACCACTGGGGCTGAAAAATGAATGGAAAAAAACGCAGTTACTGGAATGGTCACTTGAGGCTGGCTCCAAAAGCGAGTCAATCAGTGGAAACTCCCATGTTGAAATGCCCAACTTTACAGCAGAAATAAATGTGTAATCTCCCTGTTCATGACAACTGTATGGTGGTTGACTTTTTAGTTGGCAGTAAAATCCTCATCTTCCATAGCGATGGTGGTATAGTGGTGAGCATAGCTGCCAGTTGACCCGGGTTCGATTCCTGGCCATCTCAGTTCTGGTTCCTTGTTTATAAAGCAAGTGGCAACCTCCAGGACTGAAAAATGAAGCCAATGGCCACTTTAGGCTGGCTCCAAAATTGTAGACATACCATAGGCTTCCTTCAGGTCCTCTTATGAACCCTGCCATAGAATGCTTGTAAAGTGATTAAAAATTAGGGTTCTGTCAGTTGTTGAATAACAAGTGAAGGACATATGCAGTTCTTCATCTACATCATCCAAAGCCTGTTATATCATATTCCTGTGCCGCAGACCTTTGTTGTTGTTGAAAAACTATTAATGTGATAATCTGCCATGTGAAGCCTTTGCTTCTATGCAGAGGTTGAGAAAAGGCTGGATTGAATAAACAGTTTCCACACAATGGGATTTATCTTATTTTGCAGACATGGACTGTTACCAAGAATCGAGTGAGGATAAATGGCAGTGAGAAAGGGCCTATTCTTGTCAAAAAAGATTTAAAGTCAAAATGACATGAACTTTTTGCTAATTTGCATTTTAATGCAAAAATGCAAAAGACATTTTAAATCTTTTTTGTGTATGTTATGTTACAGGAAATTGTTTCATGGGTGATTCTATGAAAATTGAGAAGCCTCTTTATTGAAATATTCTCTGATTTTAAATGGTGATAAAATGGTACTATGTGTATAGTTTCATAATCATGAAACTTTGTATAATCTTATCATGCTTTAAACTGCTGTGAAACTACAGTAATTACTTCACTCAATGTAGTTTATAAGATTTAACAGTCATTCTTGATCTTCTAGAAACTTAACTCAAGGTCCATTTAGTACAGCTGCTTTTTGTTGAACTTTTAACTTTTGGTCCATGCAATACTTTCCTGAGAGTGAAAACTTGATGCTGCTATTGGTCTTTAGAGCCATTTCTAAACAAACTAATTTAAGCACGCTCTTTGCAGTGAAGGAACATGACTCATTAGCGTGTTTTAAATGGTTTTTTGACAACAACACAGGTCTATGGCACAGAGGAATAAGATATATCAGACTTTGGATACACCGGAGACCTGTGGAATTTGTTCCCCATCACTTACATTTAAAGTGCATTATGAAGAGATCTTCCAATGGTCTGCATGAACAGGAGGAATGATTACGGAAAGAAAAACATTTCAATGTTCATTTGGGCGCCTAACTGTTATTTTAAGACAGACTTGAAAAATTGTGAACCCGACCTTTAAATTCTGAAGGCGCCGAAAATAATTTGGTCCAACTGTACATGAAGGCAGCATCAACAAACTCATGTGATTGGAGGAGAGAGGAGAAGGGGCGTGGTTAAAACCCTGGTAACCCGACACCCGCCGCACGCGCTGCTGCTCTGCCTGTAAACTTTCTCCACGAGACCGATCAGTTAGTTTAGTCAGTCAGTGAGCGCGCGGCGGACCGTTGGTCGTCCGGTGCCGTGTCCGTCTGTGTGCTTTAACGGAGCTCCTCCGTGCTTCGTTATGATTAAACATGTCTGATTAACTGTGTAACTCGGTGGTTTGGAGACGCGAGAGATAACATTAGAAGCCGGTAGTCGCAGGGATTTGGAGACATGGAGTCTGTGACCAAGTGGAGCCCGCAACAAGTGGTGGACTGGATGCGAGGTAAGGTCGCTCTCACATCGGTCACTTTTAAGGGGAAGCTAACGGTCGTGTGTGTGGTGTTTTTTTTTCTTTTGTAAATAACGGATATTTCTGTGCTTTATCTGCTGTTAGGGTTCAAGTTTAAAGTGTGTGTTGCTCCGCTGCATCTTCCCATCATTCAGCAACTTATTCTGTAACTTTAGAGCAACTTTGGTCCAATAAATCACTGATAGTGTAAATAATTTTAATGCAATGGCTTGTCTGGTGTTTCTTGTGGTTTGCAGCTTTTGTAGGAGAACTGCAGATATATCCCTGTTGTAAAGCTGCAACAATTAGTCAATTAATTGATTAGTTGTAGGGATGCACCTTGTCTGACTTTTTCAGTCCCAATAAGATACCGATATCTGGGCTTTGGGTATCAGCTGATACCATGTACTGATCCAATACCAGTGTTAAATCAATAATCTGTAAGCCTCACTGTGTGGAAGAGACTGGGATCATTTTATGTGGAAGGCAAAATCAGGCTTGATTTAAACATTGGTCTCCTAACTTTGTAAAATAAAACGTAACAAATAAATATATAGATACAAATTTACTGAATTGTTATTTATTAAAATAATGGTATCTGATACCAGATCGGCCCATTGTGACAGATACCTGATCCAGCTGTTTGAGTCAGTATCAGACCGATATCTGATATTAGTATCAGTATCAGTGCATTTCTAATTGGTTGCCGACTAATAAATGAACCGCATCAGTTTTGATCAGCCATCAATCATTTTCATATTCATATTCATAGTATAAAATGATCATTTTAACGGTCATACAGCTAGCTGGGGTATCTGGTTATGATTAACTGGGGTTTTATATTTAAAGTTAAACTTAACTTGAAACAATAAGAGTTTGTTTCTCAGTTGATTATAATTGAAAGTTCAGGCTTGTTGTCCAGTGTCAGTCCCTGTATTAAAACTGTCAGTCAGTTTGGGAATGATAGCAGGTTATAGGTTGAATTTTGGTGGTGGTACGACACGTTTTCTTTACATATGGATCATGGATTGTGTTTTTTATATGAGCAGTACGGTTGGTGGTCATTCGGAAGTTGTGATACCAGACCTGAGTATTGGTACCGATTCCAAAACAGTTCTTTTTACCTCACTTAAACAACACTACAACAACTTTGCTAAACACGGTCTAAACTTTAAAATGATGGTTTCAATCAGGAAGTATCTGATTAAAGAATGAAACAAAGAAGTGAAAGAGAATCTGAATCTGAGTAAGCATTTAAACTCAGCTTTCGTTACGTTTCTGATACTGGATGCAACTCAGAAATTTTACATTTTGGTCAGTACTGAAAAATATTGAAGTCTGATATCGAGCCCTCGTCAGCTTAGCATGTTGCTAACACTTTAAGCTGATGAAAATCTTTTAAAAATGATATGCATGCAGCACATTTCTGCACAGATACTTGATCTTTGGCAATAACATCTCACTAAATCAGCTTCAGTGAATCTGTGTTCAGCTCAGTTAAACATGTCTGTTATCCTATAACATGCATGAAACAGTTATCACACAGTTGCAAAGTGTGTGTGTGTGTCTGTGTGTGTGTGTTGGCTCAGTAACAAGCCTGCTGGTTGATAGACTGACTGATAAGGAAAACCTCAATGCTTATTACACTGTTGACCTTTTTTATTGACTCATATTCTGCCCTCGGTACAGTCATACAGATGGTGGAAAAAAAACATGGTATGTGAATGGGATTCTCTCTCTCTCTATCTCACACACACACACACACACACACACACACACACACACACACACACACACACACACACACAGACAGTTATAACAGTGTGTCATTAAGCAGTTAACAGGCCTGACTAGTTAACAGGTCAGCCATAAAATGACGATGAGGCCAGTAAATCTGGTTTGATAAAGATCTGTTCTTAATTAAGAGGTTTGAATAAGCAGCTGAATTGTTGATGTGTTGCAGTGCGAGAAGCCACAGTTTGTGCAATAATCACACATTTCTTTTACATTTCAACATTTGAGATTTTTTTGCATTGAAGATTACGTTTAGTTATCCAGAGAAAAAAAAAATACAAGTAGCACAGGGTTCACACACTGTGCATCCTGGAAAACATGGAATGATAACAAAAGGTCCTGAATTAACCTGGAAATGTTTTAATATGCAACATTACTATAGGTAATAGGAGTAGGTTGTTAAGTATGTAATGTATTTATTACTTAATGTCCCCTCAACACAGCTGGATGCTGAAATTCCAGCTGTGTTGAGGAACAAGTTGAATGTTCCTCAGTGAGGAGGCAGCCAGAGATGAGAACTGCTTGTCTGTTTGACTTTTAAACAGAGAAAAAAAAATGTTTTCAGACAAATATGTTTCTATAAATATGTTTATGTGCTGGTACAGACACTCAGGTATCATCATTGGCTTTGTTAGTGAAACTTTTCAGATGCTACTGATCCCTAAAGAGGCTTCAGGCTCGCATGTTTTGTTTTGTTGGATCAGATGCTGTAAATCTGAGAGTCTTGTTGATTGTGGCGCTCTGACAGTCGGCGTGCGTCTCTGTGGCTTCACTCCGTCTTTGTACGAGTTGAATTTACTGTTGTGAGAAAGTGAGCATCCATTCAGGCCAGCTTGTCCTCTGACAGTGCACACACACACACACACACACACACACACACACACACACACACACACACACACACACATATCATTTAGCAGCATCGGCTAATGCAGAGCCGCTGCCGATCAATAGAGAGCCAGACAACAACAGCTCTTCACAGAGGTCTCCCCCCCCCCCCCCCCCCCCCCCCCCCCCGCCGTGTGGAGGGTCATAAGGTCACTGTGACAACTGACTGCCGTGGTAGCGCCATTCAAACACATCTGACTTTTGTTCTGCGTGAAAAGAGCGACAAACACTCACAGGTCAGTCACATGACCTGGATTTTTGTTGTGGCTCAATTAAAGCTAAAAAGGAATAGCTGGTTAATGATCAGTCAATCAACAGGATATATGGTGGCAAGTATTTAGATCCTTGATGAATCAAGGATCAAAGAGCATCTTTCAGATTTTCTTTCAGTATCTTTGAGTTTCAGACTGTCGGCTGGATAGAAACATGCAATCTGAATACGTCACCTTGGGCTCTGGGATATTATAATGGCCATATTTCACTATTTTATGACATTTTATGAAAATGAAACAACCTGATAAATCAAGAAATTAAGTGGCAGATTAATTGATTATGAAAACAATCATTAGTTGCAGCTTGATTCAATAAAGTTCTCTCCTTGTGTTTCCTTTCACTCTTTCTCGCTGTTAAACTTGTTTTTAATTTGCAGTTGTGCTTCATAAAGTGAAAGCAGAGTTCATGTTTCATCTGTGTTAAGATAAAAAGTCTTGTAATGAAATTACTGCAATCAGTAAAATGATAAAGAGACACATTAAATGTTCTTGCAGAGTTAAAGTTGAATTTTGAATTAATTCCTTTAGAAACTAAATTTGTCATTGAACCACATCCTGCTGTAGCATCTACAGAGTAACTGCAGAGCGGTTAGTGTGTGTGTGTGTGTGTGTGTGTGTGTGTGTGTGTGTGTGTGTGTGTGTGTGTGTGGCAACAGTTTCTTTTCATGGGAGGTTCAGTCAGTCACATTAAAATCCTTCTGTTTGAACTGGACAGCAGAAACTTCATCCTTGCTGGGAAAAAAAACAGCATTCCTACCAGTCCTGGAATAATTCTGGAAATCACAGAAGTTGGAGGTGTTTTCTCGGAGAGGGATAGACGGGATATTCAAGGAAGTTTCTGTGGGAGATTTCAGGGAACTAGATATTAATTTCTTGACTTGTAGGTGCATCAACTTAGACTGAAAAACAAGTTTGACAAATAAGGAAGGAGGGAAAACATTTCTGTCATCACTCCAGTAATCACTACTGCTGTCACTAATTTGTTCCAACAGTTAACTGACATGAATATTCCTTGTTTGGGAAAGTCATCGACTTGTTATATGAAAGTTATGTTGATATTCAGGGTGTCTGCATGTCCTGAAAAAGTCACATGCTGTTGTTTTTCGATTTGGTTGGTTAAAAGGTCTTAAATCATAAATCAAGGTGGATAAATCTTGCATAGACCTGCATCTTTATTGTACAGTAAAGGTATTGGCTGCTTGCCTTAAACGATGCAGGTGTGTCTTAAAACAACAGTCAGCTGTCCATATGAACAGTGAAAGAGGTTTTCCTCACTGTAATCATTCCTGCTGTTCATACTGACCATTAGAAGATCCCTTCATAATGCACTTACAATGGAAGTGATGGGGGACAAAATCCACAGTCCTCCTTCTGTACAAAACTGTATTTAAAAGTTTATCTGAAGCTAATATGAAGCTTCAGCGTCCAGATGAGTCAAATCAAGTAGATATCTTTCAACGTTACAGTCTTTTTAGTGCCAAAGTCCCTCTTTTTGTTATTATACTTCCACCGAAAGAGGGAGTTTGATGCTAAAAAAGACTGTAAATGTGTCAGATATCCACTTGATATGACTAACTCAGACTGATGAAGCCTCAGATAAACTTCACATTTTTGTACTAAATGACTGTGTGGACACTGTTTATTTTGTCCTCCATCACTTAGATGGAAAGCACATTTGAAGGGGATCTTTTAACAGCCAGTATGAACAAGAGGAATGATTACAGCCTCTTTCACTGTTCATATGGACATCTGACTGTTGTTTTAAGACACACCTGAATAATTAAAGGCAAGCAGCCATACAAGACCTTTGCCAAAATAAACACCGTCTACAATTAGTTCACTTCCTGTTATACATGAGGAAATATCTGATCAACGACTCAGTCAATAAGACCAAGAATCTGATCGGACATTCATGCCAACTTTTGATTGTTTTAAAATACTCAATGACACACTTGAAAAACTATTGAGGTTTGATTCACAGCCAATCTGCACCAAAACAAACCGTCTGTTATGGCAGCTTTTAGATCAGCGTGTTTCTCCGTGTTTGAACCTTGAGGCGTTTTTTTTAATCGTCACTGCAGCAAACCGATCACACAGCTGTAGCTCGGAGGTAAACACATACATCTCAGGGATCGTGCTCGGCGTGTTCGGACAAATCCACATACTTCTCCGCTCATCTGGCAGGTGCAGTCACACATCGCGGCGTAAATGACGACAGGCTGGCAGAGTTTAAGAGGATGGATGTGAAAACAAGGTGACACATCCAGTTCTCTTTATGAAAGGGTGTGTGTGCGGAGGGGGAAAAGGCCAATAAATGAGGAGACTGAAGTTTACAAGAGCTCTGAGCAGGAATATCTTTACACCACTGATGTGTGATGACAGAGACAACTAAGCAAATATCTTTTGGTTTCGGAGTCTTGGTCAGACATTTGATGACATCACTGCGAGCGTAAGGAAATAGCAGCGGGCATTTTTCACTATTTTTGGATACTTTGTAGACGAAACAATCTTGACTGCTGTTTGGGGAAAAAACAAGACATTTGAGGATGTCAGATTGGGTTTTGGGAAACAGCGATCAACATTTTTTAACATTTCCTGACATTTTATAGACCAAATAACTAAATAATTACATATGAATCAATAATGAAAACAATCATCAGTTGCTGACCTAATTAAGGAACTTATAAATAAAGTTGTACTATCAGGAAGTGGCTTAAAAGTTGTCCTAGTTGTAAATGTTGCATTATGATCCTTTTTATCTGACAGGTATGGCTCTTTAACCTCTTGACTACTTATGGTTTATTAAGTATTGTTATATCTAATTTTTATCTGTGTTTCCCAAAAACAGGGTTAGGGTTAGGGTTAGGAGTCAGACAAAAGGCAGCTATCTGGAGGTCAAAAACAGCAAAATAAATAATATTCACCCCAAACCTCAACCCATGAAGTTATTATTTTTCTGTTTTTTGACCTTTGGATTGCTGCCTTTTTTCCCTACCCAAAGTAATTCTTTTGAAATTCGAAGCACAACAATAATTGAAGAGTAAATATTCATCACTTTGACATGTTTTCTCAGCAAATATCAGCTCTGCTCTCAGCAGTAGTCTCAAAATCTAGTTAAACATTCAATCAAAAAGTAGTCAAATCTCAATTTAGAGTGTAAAATAAGTAATCTACTGTACATCTAGATTATATGGACACTAAATCAAAGTACATGGAGTATGTATAGTAGTGTATGAAGAAATTCTGTATCTCACAATGTTGAATCCTTTAAAAAATTGGATCAACACCAAACACAGATCTCCATTCCTTGGTCCATGGTTTGGTTTTCCACTAAATTACATTGAAATTCACCTTTTTAAGACGTCTTGTGAAACCTCTTCAACCCCAGAGTGTATAAAAACCTCTTCACCTCCAACAGATTTGTAATTTCCATCTGATAAGAACTGACAGTTTGAAGTTAGTTTGTAAAATCAGGTTGTTTTTATGCACTTTTACTCCCTCTTGATGCTGTTTTGCCAAAATAAACGTATCAAGTCTGAAAATAGCGAAGAGCAGCCAGAACTCACTTCACAAGAAGAACTTTATCTTACAGAGATCATCCTGCCGTGTCTCCATTTTTTATCTTTGAGATTAAGGAAGGAAGGTCAGAGGTCATACTGTAAGACCCAGACAGATATTTTAATGGTAGTTTTTAAACAGTGTAAATTAATTTAGCTGTAAAAAGCCACACACAGCTTGAAGTATGATATCTATAACCTGGTTGTATCACTGAACCTTCCCAACATTAACTGTAGAAAACTAATTGTTATACTGTACAGTCTCAGTTTCAACTATGGGTCATTTTCAAAGGTGGTTTTCTTTACTTTAGTGATTTGTGTGAGAAAGTTGACTTTGTTGCATGTTTGCATGTTGCATGTGCAGCAGGTAAATAAGTCATGTGACTCCCAAAAGGCTCAAATGTTAATTAGGAGTTTGTCATCCTTCTAGTAAATAGGTGTGTGTCTTATCGATTGTTGATGCTCTGAAAGGTGGAGTCAAATGAGGTAATAATACAATATAATATGATACTATAACAGATAAAACAGCCAAGGTTCAACATTGTAAAGCTGCAGCCTGTAAATGTTTGTTCTCTTCCTGCTGTGGTGTTCATACCGTAAAATAATACAGGAAGTAACAGTGGAATATGAAAATATGAATATCTGTCCTCATGTATCTATTGTGGTTTGTGGTTTTTGGTTGCTGGTGGTGACTTCCAACACATCAGTAAACAAACTCCTGTATGCACCTGTCTCCAACAGACAGGACTCAGACAGGTTTACTCATCAGCTGGAACGAATCCAAATCAACATTTTATCCCGTAAAACGAGATAACAGAAACTCTTCAACTTCACCTGATAGGGAGGATCTGAAATACACAAGATGAGGTTCCCATTGGATCCAGAGCATGAAGGCTGGTTGTTTACTCAGCGGGAGGACGATCTCTTAACTGTCACCTGAGAACATCACCGGACCAAATGTACAGCTGTCCAGCAGGCAGATGTCAACTTAAGACAGTGTTTTGACTGCAGTGTTAGCATGTCTCAATTACAGAAGTGCAACAATACACTACATGGTCAAAAGTCGACATTCTGGTTCATCACAAAGGTGTTCGATGGGGTTGAGGTCAAAGCTCCAGTGTAGAGCAACTTCACCTGCCTGCACAAACTCTTTCTTTATGGACCTGACATTACCTCAATAATGGTCTCGTGGCATTACAGGGCCACACCCAGACCAACAGCACCAGTACTAAAGTACACATGAGTATGTGGCCATATAATATTAAAAATAAAGGTGACTAAGCATTCACTGTGACGTATGATCTGTCAAAGTCTCTTTTCATAGAAATAAACTGAAAGCAATGGTTCCCTGGAAGGGAGGAAGTCAATATTCAAACTGATAAATTATTTGGAAAATGACCAGCAGAGGATTGTAATTAAAGAGATAAAATGTGCAAAACCATAAAACATGTCGCGTTAACACACGTCCTCTGATCAAGGGAATAGGAGTACTGGTGATGTTAGTGTTCATGTGTTGCTGGATGTTGTGAATGAGGTCACTGTTGAGTGATGAGCAGTTGTTAAATAAACGACTGCCTGTAAACTATGGGGAAAAGTGTGTTAGTGTGTGGTAGATCTGCAATGATTAGTTTATTAATTGATTAGTCAATTGACAGGAAATGAATCAGCAACTATTTTGATAATCAAATAATTGTTTTAGTCTTTTTTTTTTTTGGAAAATGCCAAACATTTGCTGGTTTTAGCTTCTCCAATTTTAAACTTTTATGTGTCATACAATTCACAATTTCATGAATTTTTATAGACAAAGTGATTAAATCAAGAAAATAATCATCAGATTAATTATGAAAACAATGGTTAGTTGCAGCTCTAATGTGTAGATTGTTTTATGATAAAACCAAACTGTTATTACAGTCCTCACACCACTTCAAACAATGTAAATATGATTAACAGTAGATGCAACCAGAATTATTGTATGTGTATGTGGACAAATTGTCCTGTAAGGTGATTCCAGTGAAAACCAAACAGCAGAAATGTTTTTCCTTTCCTTGCAGTTAGTATCCCACCCAACATCAGTTTCTCACCTTATTATTTAACATCAGTTTCTTGTCTTATCCCACCTAACAGCAGTTTCTTATTAGCTAAACTTTTCCTGCTTTTTTAAATTTATTTATTATTTATGAGCAACTTTGACGTCGTTCAGGAGTGAGAGTGTCTGTCTCAGACTCTGCAACCTACATACTATACCATATCACAATGTTGCAAATTTATAATAAGAAAATAGGGATCAAACCAACATTTTTCCTTGGTTGTCAACATTCTATAAATGATTTGTTTTCAATGATCTGATAAATGGTTTTGTCTATAAAATGTCCAAATGCCAGACGCAAAAATGTGGACCCCAAATGGCTTTATTGGGTTGGAAAACAGTCAAAAACCCCCCAAATGTATTCAGTTTCACTGGAGAGCCGCAACGATTAGTTGATCGACAGAAAATTGAATACAGCAACTATTTGGATAATCACATTATCATTGAAGTCATTTTTAAAGGTAAAAATGTCAAACATTTGCTGGTTGCAGCTTCTCAAATGTGAAGATTTGTAGCTTTGTGTGTCAAACATGATGGTAAACTGAATTTTTTGGGTGTTTGGACTGTTGATCAGTCAAAACAAGACCTTTGAAGACATCACCAGGGGCTCTAAGACATTATGGGAAATTTTAACTATTTTCTGACATTTTATAGACAAAACAAGTAATCCATTAATCAAGAAAATAAACTGGCAGATTGTTCGATATTTTCATTGATTTAAAACTGAGAAAGGAATAATTTTTGATGACTGAAGAGCATGGTAGTGAGAAATATCTTCCCATGTTCCTGCTAATGTGTGTCAGGAAGTCTGTGGGAACTGAGCTGTATTAGTCAGTATTATAACGGTAATTCATGCTATGCCTTATTAAAGGATCCTAGTAAAGCAGATTGTGAGATTTGTTCAACCTGCGTCAGAACTGAAAGCTCAACGTCATAAAAAACCAAATTATTAAAACCTGCAGGGCAAGTTTTTCTATTATCATTCATAGAGGAAGTGAAACAAACAGCTGTGGTTTTCAGAACTAATAAAAACAAAAGGGGAAACCATGCAAATAAGAGTAAAGGAATACAGTGATGTAAAACTGGTATCAGCTGTAACAGTAGGATGGCAGGTTGTTGTATTCCCTTATTTTTCATTGCGGTACAGTTCTATGGTTTGCTGTGTGGGTCTGCTGGTCGGTTCACCACTTTGGTCCAAATCAAAATTTCTTGACAACCTTTTGGATGGATTTCTACAGAGTTTGGTCCAAACATTCATGTTCTTCAGAGGGTCAATATCTTTGACTTTGTTGATCCCCTGACATTCAACCATCAGGTCAAAGTTTCACTCAGTTTATAACAACTCCTGTTAGCTGTAGCTGGATTTGAAAGTGAATAATGTAATAACTTGGCCAATGTTGAAATTGCACACTAAACAAAGTCACATGAACATGATAAACATAAGCATGTTAGGGTGACAAATTGCCACAAATGGACTCCAGACTAGATGCACGAATCAAGGTGTGACACACTTATTTTAGGGCCTGAATGTGGCGACTGAGACCACAATGACTCGTTTAAAAAAAAAAAAAGAAAAAAGATTGACTTAGTATTTCTAGACAGAAGTTAATTAAGGTGCTTCTGCTTTGGCTTCAGTCTAGAGCTGTGGTAGTTGTTGTTCTAGAGACATGACAGAGATCAACAAAGCAAACAGGAAGCTCCTGAAGGTTTGAATACTTGTATGTGAATGCAAGATTACATTTTATTTATCATAACTTTGCAAAAAGAATTCTAAAAATGTTTACACTTTGATATAATGGGTTATTAGGTTAATTTGGCAATTCATTCTTGTGAAATCTTACAGTAACACGTTATATTAGTTGTTACTTTACTTTCATTACTCAGTCGTCAGCTCCGTCTTTAGTATTTACTGACCATCCAACAGCTAGCGTTAGCGTAGCCACAGTGACATCACACTCCCTCCGACTCTGAACTAAACTAGCGTCAGGTGACTCCTGAATGTAGGCGTACCTGTGGCTAACGTTAGCATGCCGGCTAACAATACACAGCATGTGAATAAGAGACCACACTGATATCAACCCTCCAGCAATCCCAGTAAGACAGCGAGCACAGAGCGTTACTGGGATTAGTAACTGTAATATTACCACTGAATTTGAAATTGTAATCACTTCCTCTACTCGTTATGCCCCATCAGTAGTAAGAACAGAGAAGAACAGGTGTGAGAAAAGGTGTCTCCATTTTCATCCATTCAGCAGTTTTGACCTCCGTTGTCTAATTAACATGTCTGGACCCTCCATTCCAGTTGACCTGCACCAGTGTCCTGCTGCTGCTGCTGCTGGTTGAACTGGGCTGTCTTTATGGGACCACACAGCTCAGCTATGCACACCATGAACTCCCACAATTCCTGTTTGTTTGACTTTAGAAGACGCCTGAGCAGAAATCTGCACAACGCTCAAGGAAATCCTTTTTCCTCTTGAATGGTATTTGTTCAGCAGAGAGTTCCCCCCTCTGTCTTGTACTGCTGAGATGAATGGCCCGGGTGTGTGTGTGTGTGTGTGTGTGTGTGTGTGTGTGTGTGTGTGTGATATAGTGTTGGGTTTGACAGAGGCCCAGTAAAGCTGTGAATAGCCTCAGTGCTTTTCTGCCACTTTTCCTCTCTGCTCTCCGCCCTCGTCCTGTTGTGATGGAGGTGGGGGTAAATAAATATTCCTTTTGTTGCCCACAGCTGGGGAGCGTCGGGTCCGAACTCCATTTTTGTGCTTCAACCGACATAAAGCGCGCCATTCGTTGAGTAATGAGCGGGCAATGTAGAGTTCAACCGGGTCACTTCTACAATGCATAAAAATGTTATCAAGCGGTTTCATCTTGTCTGGAGTCTTTTCCTTAAAATAAACAGGAAAAAAAGCCCCAATGTCAAAGTAGAGAAGTGATGTTTCACTGGTTTAACTGCAGATAAAGTATTTTCCTCAAATTGAGTTAAAATGGTTCAAAGCCGCTTTTTTTTTTGGCTTGAATTTAGCAGAAAACAGCAACAAAAAAGAACATTTAATGGATAAAATGCAATTAAATTTAAAAAGATGTACACTATTAACTAACTAAACAAGTAAACATATTGTGTATGTGAAATAAATGTAAAAATATGAAGCTGTAATATATGAAAACAATCATGACACCTTTGTTTTGTCACTTTTCCTGATATATGTTGAACATCTAGTGACTTTAAGTGTATTTATAGGCGGGACGCTGCTCTGTATAACGCAACCGGACGTCTTGTTTGTTTTGATCTTTTTGACGAATGATTAACTGGACTGTTTATGAGCAGCTGGAGTTTCACCTGAAGCTCTTTTTACCCACTCCCTCACGTGTTCAACTGGAGCCGGACGGGGCTAACCCGCTTTATCATCAGCACTCCTTGTAAATACTTTATGGGAGCCTTTTAGTCACTGTCAGGCCAGGAATTCAGGAGACTGTAATCATATCAACAAACTCTGGATTACTGGCAGATAAGTTCAGAGTTGTACTTGAATGGAGAGTAAATAAAGACTTGTAGTGGGTTTGGTGCACCTGGAAAAGCAAAAGAAAATGTGTTTTTATGGTTTGTTGATCTTATTAAGATTAACAGATCATATTAAAATCTTTCCAAAACTGTGGATATTAATCTGCTGCTATATTAGGAGCATTAGTGAGGTCCAGAAGACATCTAAGGCTCGCAGCTGTTCCGGTTCATCCCAAAGCTGTCGAGGTCAGGACTCTGTGCAGGCCAGTCAAGTTCTTCCACAGCAAACTGGGAAAACCACCATTTCTCTATGGATCTGACTTCCTCAAACTGTTGCCACAAAGTTGGAAGCACGCCGTTGTCTACCATTTGTTACCAGCACTCTGTATGTTATACGGTGATTTGGTGATTTGGTCACAAAGTGACCCAAACCTTAGGGGAATAATCTATTATTTTTGAACCTGTTATCCAGCAGCAGCAGTTTGTGATTTCATGGGTATTCTCGTGGTCCCACAGGGGTTTACTGTCTGTTCAGAAAGATAAAATGTTTGCCAGGTGTGAAACCAACATTGAAATCAAATAAATCAAAAATATTGCAGACCACTGCAAAGCAACCTACTGTGAGAATGTTTAGAAACGTTATGTGACTGAAGAGTCATGAGGAACTATCTTCAGCAACAAGAAGAACAAGGAGTCCTGCAACAGATGGTTTAGCAGACCCCACAGAGTCCTGATCTCAACATCATGGAGTCAGTCTGGGGATTAACATGAAGAGACAGAAGCAGCTGAGACGTCGAAATCCACAGAAAAACTGTGTGCAGGTGAACCGAGGAGAACTGCTGCTGTTTTAATTTCATTTAGGTTTCTGCTGTTTACATTTCTGAAAGCGTCCTCACTTTATGGCATTTTTCACAAGTGCCTAAAACTTTTGCACAGTGCTGTGTACTATTTGACTTTGTGGTTGGTAAAGTTTTAACATTTAAACAGGTCATGATAGAACTATTAGTTTCATCGGTTTAAAACATTGTAGTGACATGAAGCAGTGACAGAGTCTGATGGGGTTTGAGGTGAACTGGTGGTTTTGTCGCTGCTGTGTAAGTAAAACTTTCCCATCCTGAGAGTTTCCCACCAGCAGCTGATTGACAGGTGGGCAGAGGCCCAGAGTCGTCTACAAATATAAGACCGGACTGAGACGAGAGCGCTGACAAAGACATGAGCTTCTGTTGATCTGTGACTAAAGTCAACTGTGGAAAACTGGGCCTCTGGAAAAAACTATGCTCCCCTACAGATTCATTTAAAGTCCTCAAATCCAAATTTCCTCTAACAGTTCATCAAGTATCATAAAAAACACTTACTTCTCATGATGTAAACCATATAATGAGTCATTATCTTGAGACTAATGTTATCAGATTTATCTCAAGATATTATTGATGTTGTAAAGAAATTTTTTCCAGATTTGAAGGCTTACAGGAAGTCAGTGTTAAGAGTATCTGTGCACTTTGGTCAGTTTCCAGCTTTCATGTTGAGTCAAATTTATACTGTCAACAAACAAGCTGGTTTCAAAGTGCTTTACAGAGAGCAAAGGGCCCAGATCCAGATTAAAACCGAGAGCGGGAGGCCGGCTGCATGTTTTCTCATGTGAACTGTGCTGTGACCTCACAGCTGATTAGATTAAGATTTGTAGTAAATCACAAAAGGTGAGGAACGGCTCTGCTGCTGAATACAGGTCTTTGTTTGATGTGTAGTCCCAAATTCCTGTTAAAAATATGAAAAATATGTTCAGAAACATTAGACATAACCTCTTCTCTCTAGGTCTGAATAACTCTGTACAAATTATAATCCTAAAGTATAAATCTGATCATGTTCTATATTTTTCTTATTGTCAACAAATCTCATGAAAAGACCAACAATGAAGATCAAAGGCTGATACATCTTATTCCTCTGTGCTGTAGACCTCCGTTGTCCAAAAACTATTAAAAACACGTCAACAAGCCACACGGCTGCACTTCATTATTACTTCATTACCATTAACACACACAGTGTAGTTTAATTCAATCCTGCACTCATCGTCCTGCTGCCAGAAACACTCACTAGAGCACCAAATGTAGATTCATCCGCCGCTGAAAATAGTCCCCAACAAATACACTATTTTCCTCCTGTTTCAGTAACGTTTACTCAAAACTAAGAAGTCCGCTGCTTTAGGAAATTACTGAGACTTTAAAAAAACAAAGAAATTATATATTTGTGAGGTGTTTTTACAGATTTACGCCTCTAAAGGGAACCGATGAGAAGGGAAGTTGGAAAGTATTGCGAGCTGGACCAACACTTTGTTTTGGTCTTTTCGTGAGATTTTTTGACAACAATAAAACCAAAATTAAAAATCACCATATTGAATCACTAAAAGTCTGGGAAAAGAAACTTTTTTTTTTTTTTAGCTTCAGGATTTATGTTTCAGCAGAAGATGACATCACTGTCCGTAACTTACTAATGAAGAGGGCTGAGCATGTTGCAGTTTGTCATTCGGTCCTTTTAAAACATGAAATATCTGATTTTTTTTTTTTTTTTTTTTGGCCACATGTAAAAAAAAAAATCTGTGAACACAACATTACTACAAAGGCAACTGAAACACAACAGAAATATTATCAACTTAAGCTGATAAGACAAACCTGTAGCTGATTTACACACACATACAGCAGATATTGAGCACCATTAGCATTCATCTACAGCCACAGTGAGGTTAATCAACCTTTTCACTGATAAAAAAAAAACATGCAAGTGAACCAAAATAATGAGCTGAAAGATGCTAAAAAAAGCTCAGTTGAGGGGAACTTCAGAGTCAGGTGATAGTTTTCTATGGATCCATCACTGTGAGCGACCCCGACATGTGATCAGAGGTTATTATGAAAAGCAGCTGATGTGCTGCGAGCGTCAGGATCTGTGCCCAACCTCCTCTCACCTGTATGGAAAGTCAAATCCAGCATGAAGCAGCTGGGCTGTGAATATTTCATTATCTGAACCTGATTCAGAACACACTGTAAAAAATGTCCACCACAAGTCATTCAGTCTATAGAAAAGTAAATCTGCTAGTGATTGGATGATTTTATTGGTTTACAGGGAGGATCGGCTCGTTTGAATCCTTTTCTCGGATCACGAGCGTCACCAAGACTGACAACAGTATTTAAATACACATCAATGATGTTGTGAAGGTCAAAAGTTTCAGGTTAAAATGCTTCCAAAACATGATTTAAAATATTAAAATGACATTTGAAAGGTAAAAGAGTAGGCATGAGAATCATTTTTTTTGCAGTATTTTTGCACACAGCCGCTGTTTCTCATTAATGGTTGCTGCTTGAGAAACACACGGCGCTCAGCAGTATCTCAGCGCCATGATCCTGCTCGCCGCTCGCTGCCTGCCAGCCGTTTGAAGCCTCTTTCCAACAGCGCGGGCCGAGCGCCAAACCCTGTTCGGCCCAAAGCAAACGTATGTTGAACCTTATGCCAAAACTTGACTGCAATGTTCAGCACGTGGAATGAGAAAAATGTCTCGACTGTCACTTAAATTAACGACATTTTATTTCCCATGAGAACATGAGATCCAGCTCTGGATGTTGGCGGCGTGCCGGACTGAGGAAGAGCTTTTATGTTGTATTTGTTTTATTTAAGCTTTTTCAGGTTAATACTGCTGGGATTAAATATCTTATTCCTCATATAAATAAAGCCTTTAACCTTGTTTTTAATCTTATAACCATATTTTAAACCAAATTGAAAACTGATCTAACAGAGGACAATATACTGTTGTTCAAAAAAAAAGGTAATCTTATTGGCAAACTCTCAAAGCTACTGACCTAAAACTCTGGATATTATCCCTCCTGACCGGGATATTTCTTGTGTTGAAAAGAAAATCAGATGTAAAGGCTCAACAGAAGCCCAGATTTGCTCGTTAAGGTGGCTGTTCTCCGCAGGGAGCCTTGGCCCGGTGTTGTCCTGCTTTCATTAGCAGGTGATTTGGCTGTCGCGTGACATTTAGCCGACCCTGCTGTGCCGCTAAGAGATTATCGGCCTCCTCGGGTGTCAGTAATGTGATCCAGGCTGTCGCCACCACATTCCTGTCAACCACAAACAGTCGCCGAGCGCCGGCCAACTCTGACAAACAACACTGAGAGAGGAGTTATGTTTGAAATATGTTTTGCAATCAAACTTTCTATCATGGAGAATCAAAGGGTGCGTTCCAGGCAGGGAGTTTGGATATGGGATGTTGGGGAATACCATGGAAGTTTGAAACGTGGCATCTGTCCAGGATCATGCAGGAGCTCAGTGTGTTTTCTGATCTTGTATCACAAGTTTGTAGCAGCAGCTTAATTACAGTAGAAAGGAGAACTACAAACCAGTGAAGAAGAAGGTCTTTAGTTGATTTGATTTATTGATTGGGACAGTGTGCACTTTTAAACATTAAAAATGCACTGCACCGGAGTTAGCTCGAAGCTAATTTGCATCCGTAGTCCCCCATAAGCAAAACATACAACAGCACAACAACAAACAGTACAAAACAACAAAAAACCACACAGAACACAGCATGCAAAATACAAAGCTACACACAACAGCACATCACATCACACACCAAGACATCAGTTTAGAATCAGTATTAAAATGAAGTCATTTAATCAAGTTTTATTGACCTCGTCTGAAGTTGAAATTAAAAACAAATGCATCATTACTGCCAGTAATTAAGTTCTCATTAAAAGGAACATTTCATTGACGGATCAGTTTTATAATTGACTCATTATTTCAGTCATTCATCCATGTGAGGAAACAAGCTTTTGCTAGTTTCTAGAATATGAGGATTTGCTGCTTAGTTTCTTATTATAAATTTCATAACTTTTCACTGTTAACTGGACAAAATGAGCAATTAAAAGGGACCAGTTGGGGCAATCTACAACTTATATCTTAAATTTTTTGTTATTGATCAATCATTTATCATAAAACGCCAGAAAATGGTGAAAAAACACCCATCACAAGTTCCCAGTCTCATAGTCCGAGGTGACGTCGTCTAATGTTTTGTTTTTGTCAGTACAATTAGTTGAGGAGTCGATGGACAGAAAATGAATCAGCAACAATTTTGAAAATCAGTTAATCGGTTTTAATGATTTTTCAGGCAAAATTTTCAAAAATGGTCTGTTTCTGGCCCCTTAAATGTGAATCTTGTAGCTTTTCTACATCTTTTGTGATAGTGAGCTAAAGAGAGCTGCAACGATTAGTCAGTTAATTGATTACGTCAACTATTAAATTGATTGCCAAGAATTTTGATAACTGATTAATTGTTTGGAGTCATTTTCAAGAAAAAAATGAAAAAATCTCTGATTCCAGCATCTCAAATATGAATATTTTCGGTTACATCTTGGGAAACAATGATCCAAAATTTTTCACCATTTTCTGACATTTTATAGACAAAACAGCAAATCGATTAATCATGAAAATAATCAACAGATTATTTGATAATGAAAATAATAGTAAGTTGCAGCCTTAAAACTAAATATCTTTGGTTTTTGGACTGTTGGTTCAGCTCTAGTAAAAGCTGATATGCCGTGTAAATTTCTTATTTCATAGTTTGATAATATATCAAAGATTAAAAGTTCTTCTTTGAAAAACATTAATTTGTTCCTTTGCAGGGTTTTAATGGTAACTTTTGAAGATAAAGAGTAAAGACAGGAAGCTGCTCTCTGGGTGTTTTAGTGGGTGTATCTCAGTGTCGGAGGTGTTGGCTGGTGAGAACTCAGAGGTGTCACACCAGCAGTCAGTTAAGGAGGAATGTTCCTCCCTGTCGGCCATCTGTCGTCCTCCTTGTTCCTCAGAAGACAAACAGGAGTCGGAGTCTCCTCACACACTTTAATGACCACATGCAGAGGCAGTTGTTTTCTTCTCCACTGTTCACGCCAGCTCAGGCATTTTGTTGGCCCACGTTTCACAACATCTGCCATTTGGTGGACGCTGGTGTCCAAAAGCTTTTTTCAAATGTACACGTGTCTTTAGTCTGGGATAAGCCACCGTTAGTGCTGCATTGTGTACGAATATAGGCTTGTTACTGAATCACCATTTGATGAATCACTCAATGTATTTCTAGATGAAATGAAAGTTATTGCACTATGATTTAACCTCTCAGCAACTTTCAAGTAAAGACTCAGTTGATTCCTTCTAATTGGCAAATATTTTGATAGTCGAATAATCAATTTTGTGTTGTTTTTCAAGCCAAAAGGCTCATTTTTGCTTAAAAAATTGTTGATTGATTAATCGACTAATAGTTCCAGCTGTAGATTCAACAGTCTGTTAGTCTGCGTGTGTTCAAACGGGTTAAATGTGCAGTTTACTTCTGCATTTCTAAAATAGTTTTAGCATTAGCAACAGTTCCTTTTACTGGTCATTGTTTTGGCAGTGATCTTTTAGTTTGAAAACTCTAATAGAGCTGCAACAATTAGTTGATTAATCGATTAGTCAGCTGGCAGAAAATTAATGGCAACTGTTTTGATAATCAAATAATCGATTTCTCAAGCAAAAAGGCCAAATATTCTCTGGTTTCAGCCCTGAACATACGTATTTATCTTTGGTTTAAACATTCAAATGAGCATTGCTGAACTGTACTTTAATATAAATTGTGCAGTAGAGAAATAAATGAATCCTAATATTAGTTTAGATGAAATCTAACCAATGATGTGACCTCTCAGCTCAGACTGAAGGTTTAGTCTGTTTACTGATGTGTGTCAGTAGACGTACGCGGTGGATGTTGGTTGACGATCTTCCATCGATCCGGCGGTCTGAATACTTTTATCTCGTCCCCTGCTGCTGCCTTCTACAGAGGTCAGAGGTCAAAGTTCAGGGTCGGGCGCAGAGTGGCGCCGATGGAGCCCGACTGTGTCTCGCTCAAGGTCACGTGAGGTCACGGTGATTAAAAGGATGGATTTATTATCAGAGAAAAATATCTAAATATTGACAATTTTGATATTAATTGATTGGATTTGGCTCCGTTGATGTTTTAAATCAACATTGAAATCTTTGTTTTATGCTTTTTAAAAAAAAGATGATTTTAGTCAATTTTCAAGCAAAAATGCTGAATGTTCGCTGGTGCCTCCTTCTCAGATGTGATGATTTTACTGCTTGTCTTTGTCATGCATGAGTGTAAACTTAATATTTTTAGATTTTGGGGCTAATGGCTGATGGTTTTCGATCCTTTTAACAAGAGCTAATTAAGACGAGATCATTCAAATTTTAGTCATGCTGTAATATTAACCTGAACCTTAAATGCTTGTGGACGCAGCACAGTGATTGATGAATGTGCTGGACAGTAGGATTGTCCGTGTGTCGGAGCCCAGAGGGATCCTGAGCTGAGGTGTGGTGAGGTTACAGGATGGTGTGAGCTGTTGGCCATCACAGTGATGGATCAGCAGGAAGAGTCAATAAGTCTGTGTTGACTCAGCAGCTGTGTTTGCTGTCAAACTTGAATGGATTATAACAGAGCCAGCTTTCACTGAAACTCACATGCTGAAAGGAAAACTCTCGTAGTATCGTTTACTCTCTGTCATACGTGCTTCCTTTCATCTCCTGTCTCTTCCCTACTGTTCAAATTATTTTCATTAAATGAAACATATTCTGTAAATATGTTTTTATCGCCTATTTAATGCATAAATGCCCAAATAAAAATCAACTTAAAAGTGTTGTCTCTGCGTCTGTCCCTCAGGTCTGGACGACAGCCTGCAGCAGTACATCCCGTCCTTCCAGCGGCAGCAGGTGGACGGGGAGAAGCTGCTCAGGATGTCCCACCAGGAGCTGCTGTCTCTGGGTGTGTCAAGGGTGGGACACCAGGAGCTGGTGCTGGAGGCCGTGGATCTGCTGTGTGCCCTGGTTAGTGAACCGTCACAGTATCACATCGTCTCACGGTTTCATCACATTCACACTGTTTAAATGTTTCGTCAGCATCTTGCAGTGTTGGGATTAATAGATGGGGGTGTAACGGCACACAATTTCAAAATTCAATGCATACCATGGTTTTGTGGTTACGGTTTGGTATGTTTCTCTAGAACAGAGAAAACAAAGAAATGCAGAAATGTTAACTAGAAACAGTAGCTCATGGGTCATAATTCCTGCTGTAAAAAATGAGGCAAGGAAAAATTTAACTTGGTCACTGAGTGATCAAAATTAAAAGCATTGTGTCATTGCTTCATCTAAACTACAAGCTATGCAGACATAAAAGTAGGAATATAATGTGACTCGAGCACTTTGAAACTGCTTTAATCAATAATTTTATATTAACGTAATGTGAAAGGAAAGGTGTCGCTCGTAGTGACTCTGCAGTTCCGCTCAGCGCTATCAATCCCTTTAGTGTCTAAAGTGCCCTTTACTGTTTTGGTTCACTCAACCTTGTTTCCTGCAGCAGCAGACAGCTGTTGCAGTAGAGCTGCAACGATTAGTCAATTACTCAATACATTTAGTCATTTTTTAAAGTGAAAATGTCCAATATTTGCTGGTTCCAGTTTCTGAAATGTGAGAATTTTATGGTTTTCTTTGTCTTCTGTGATGGTAAACTGAATGTTTGGACTGTTTGTTAGACAAAACAAGACATCTGAAGACATCAACTTGGACTCTGGGAAATTCTAAAGGGGATTTACCAAAAGATGATCAAGAAAATATTCAGCAGATTGATCAATAATGAAAACAATCGTTCATTGCAGCCCTAGTCTGTAGAGCAGCAGATAATGTTAGCAACTAGCTGGTGAAGAAAGAAAGAGTTATGAGATATTTTTCTCAGGAGTTGGTGGAGACCAAATTAGAGCTAAAAGAGAGTGAATGTTGGACTTTCATTCACCAGGACGACACAAACACGACTCTGAATAAATGTTAATGTTGCTTTATGTCTGCTGGATGTGGAAACTGTGTAAATTGTTTGCTATTACAACTTTATAAGATGATAATATGTCAAAGTATATGTCAAGAATGGGTTAAGGCATATTTAAGCATATTATCCTTTAATCCTGTGTTTTCTACAATAATGGTCGATGGACCCACTCATCAATGCTGTCACAGTGTTTGATGTCGGGGTGTCCTCCTGGTAGCCAAGTGATTAATAGAAGCATCGCATGTACCTGCAGCGTTCCTGGTCTGATTATGATTGGTCTCCGTCTACAATGTCACATGTTTTATGAAGACATGACTCGTGTCAGACAGTGTTGACCTACAGGTCTTTGTTCAGCGTTATTATAATGAATTGGTTTGTCATTGGCGTTGACTGTGCTAATGATGCTCGCTGCTGTGGGCGGGGTTTAGCTGAGACTCAACAAACAACAAAGTGCCAGAGCAGTTCTGTTCACCAAGTGCTGAGATGCAGGCAGAAGCTCTTCGGTTTCGTATCAAGTCCTGTAACAAACACACACATCTGCGTTCTGTTACACCCCAAATAAATATTTAAAGCTGAACCAGGCAGCTTCAGACGCTGGTTACCTAACAGTGAGAGTTAACTGAAGTGTTAGACTCCACAATCACCAGAAATCCTTTAACAGAAGAAACCTGCAGTCGGTGCAGTGGTCTTCATGGGAAATATAAGAATTTTAAGGAAAATACCTGATGTATAAAATATTAAAAGATGCAGCTCAGTGTCTGTTCATGTGTATTGAATCCTTCCTGCATCTTCTGTAAACCTGAGCATCCGGCTCATGAAGCTCCTTTATTTCCATCACATGACCTGACAGCAGTGGTTTATACTGGGCCCGGCTTCCAGAGAATGTGCTGATGTAAATATAATGCACTCTGTTAAATCTCTATCAGATCTGGCAACAGTCCCACAGTGCTGGTTTTAATACTTCTACACTGTAAAAAAAAAAATATTTGTGCAGCAATTTTTAAAGCATGCATTTAAAAAAAAGTTTCATTGTTCAAACTGAAGGTAAATTATTTTAAGTTTTTTACAACTAACACTTTTTTATTACAGTTTGATTGATTTAATGTGAAAAACTGTCCAAGACTCAAGCAAAAAAATTCCTTAAAACAAACTAAATGACCTGAGAAAGTCCATCACAGATCGTCTTTAAACATTAGAAACGTGTTTAGTTCTGAGTTTCAGTCGCTGAAACATAAAACATCTTAGAGTGACTCAAGTAGAATCTGACTACAGTGAAACTATCATATTGTACCATATTAAAAAGCAAATGACGATAATAAAAATGCTTTCGAGTTTATGTGTGTTTATTTTACGATAGCGTATTTGACCTCTGCACCTCGGCTGAAACCAACCTACCATTACATGAGCAAAACATTTCTCTACACCAACATAGTTAGTGTTTGACTCCAAACAGAGCCCCTCAGTCAGCTGTTTATGAGCTCTGACCGTCTTTGTCTCAGTGAAAAGCAGGATTTACAGTCAGTGCTGAGGTTTAATGGTGTAACTCAGCTGAATGGAGTCTGACACTCTGCTGTCACCGCTGACAAACAGGGAAAATAAAAGGATGACTGACCGCAGCAACGAGACGGAAACTACTACTGCTGTTTAAAGTTGTGTTATTGAAGTTTGGTAGATCTTTTATTCTATTATATTCTATTATATCTCCCAGTATCAACTGTATCTTAAGGTAGTTTGTCAAATTAGTTGCAAACATTTTCCCACGTTGCAGGCAAACAAACATCCTCCTGAATAAAAAACCTAAAATGACTTGACCAAGAAAGTTTAAACTTAAACTTAAGCTTAAACTGCACATAACTGTAACGCCCCCTGTTTAAATCCAGCCTGGGACATTTGTTGCAGGTCATCTTCTTCTCTTTCTCCTCAAGTGTCCCTCCCAACTCTTCACTTTTCTTTGTAGACCTTTTTCACAGCAGATATTTTGACTCCTTATAGTAGGCGTTGGTGCGAGTTTTACTAATAACAATATTAACGATGGCTGAGACAATAAGATGGCATGATTCACATTGTTATTTTTATTATTTACACTTTTGCTTTTCCTGTTGTAACATGTTGAAATGTTCTCCATGGATAAAGGACTATTAAAGAAACAATAGAAACAGAAATAACGTAAGTAGACGTTAGATATGTTTCCATCCACCGATTTTTATTCACGTTTTTAATTTGAGTAAAACAGACTTTAGTGGAAATGCAGGAAATTTAAAAAAAATATATTGCAAAATGTCTTGGCTGAAGGGAAAATGTTGGTGAATGGAGGCAAAATGCAATGAAGTGCAATGAAAACAGACTTGACCAATAAATCATGACAGGAAGCAACTGACTTAAACGTCCACTGAGGCTAAAATAGATTAAAAAAAAAAAAAAAAGGCTGCAGACAAACAGAAATGTCATATTTCCATCATGTTTTTAGAAAGATAGTGGATGGAAACCTGGATGAAATCAAATTTTCTTTTGACAAATTTCTTGAAATTCAGTTAAAATTTGTGCTACATTTGGATGAAAACATAGCTAGTGACCTTTGTTGGGCAGTAATTCAAGTCAAACTCTCGACTGTGTGACAACGTGGGTGAGAACAAAGAACTCATTTGTCCCATTTATACCTTTACATAGTGTATATTTAAAAAATGCTTGATTTATTTCTATTATTTTTTATCAGAATACCATCTTAATCAGTAGCATCGCTAGCACTTACTATCTTTGGTTTGTTTGGGGTTTAGCATAATATTCTGCTACAGTCACATCAATATTTACTTGTTAAATCAAATCACAGACAAGTATTGTTTAAATTTATCTTATTATTTCATAATTTATTATGAATTTAGTTGTGTGAAATGTTAGCTTTCATTGCTTTTCCTGCTTTCATGCTTTAACTGATGGGTCTTGTGTTGTACCAAGTCTTAGATTTAATGTTACGTCAACTAGTATTTGTTGTATTGTTTTGTAATGATTACGGTTTTCTTGGCAACATGGTGATGAATATTTAAGTCTTGTTTGTACTGATGATGTTTATTGATATAAGTAACATTTGTCATTTATCTGCTTTAGTTGAAAGAGAGAGAAAGAGTCCCTGAGAGAAATGTGGTTGTGCCTGAAGTGATTGTGCGGTAGATTAAAGAGTTTATTTAAGGGATAATTAGTCAGTGGAGACAGAAGGACGTCTGTGTAGCTGTGTGCGCGTGATGTAGCCTTAAGCTAATGAAATTTCAAGTTTTCATCAGTTAAGTTAATCATTCAGTTGTTTTCTTTTTTTTTTTTTTTTTTTTTACACGTGTACTGTGGTGCCACAATATAGATAAACAGCTTTTTTTAAATTTTTGATAAAATCTCTCAAGTCTGGCCAAACTCCCCCACAGACTAATCAATCAAACCTCTAAATTAATAACATTTTTTAAGGTAAGTTGCCCAACACACAACTGCAACCTGTAGCCTAGAACCAGATAAAATAAGAAATATTACAACAAGAAAGAGAGAACAACAACAAACCGACTTTCATACAGGTTGCTGCTCTTCATAATGTTTTCCAGGTGACATCACGCTGAGGAAAGATGCAGTAACACACCTAAACAGACCAGCAGATTTAGGGAAAGTTTTTCCTGTAAGACTGAATTGAAGGTCAAGTGACGTGTGCTGGATATTTTTTGCAGCGCTGAGCTGAGTTTACTGCTCTCTGGTGTGGAGCAGGAAACAGATGTGACCCCTCCCACCTGTCAGAAAGACCCCCCACCCTTCCCCTCACACACACACACACATTTGAAACACAGTGTACACCATGGAGAGGAAGAACCGTTTCAGTTTTGTTCCAGCAGTATTTCCGTCGGTTGTCAGATGATCAGTTTTCCATCTGAGGCTCTTTCAGCAGAACAAGAGACACTTTTTCTGTCTTTCTTTGACTTTTAACCCTCCAGACACTACAGGTTTATCAAGCTCTTAGTCACACTGTTCAGAGTCGTTTGGCTAAATTATCTTAAAACCAGAAGCCTGCCAACCACAGTTCAGAGCTGCAGTTCTGGCAACAGTAACAGTACAAAAGAAACTCAAATCTGATTAATGATGAATGGAAAACACTGATTATTTAAGGGGTGTAGAGAGCTGAAGTCGTGACCTCATATGTGGTCAAACCTCCGTTCCACCAGCTTCTGTAACTCAGTGCAATCTCTCATTCAACGTTTCTTTTGCTTCCTCTGAAAAACATGTTCCTGGAGTTTACTTTCCATATTCTACGACAGCATAGGCATCCACTAAGTTGAAACCTTCGAGATTTAAACAAAGTTAAACACAGAAAAACTACAGCTCCCATGAAAAAACTACAAATGATTGTTTGGTCTATAAAGTCATCATTCATCTTTCTAGTTTTAATCTGTGCTGTGTAAAGACATGTACAGCGTTTGTTGTTCTCCGACAGTTGTTCTTTA
The DNA here is from genome assembly GCF_910596095.1 of Thunnus maccoyii. Classification (NCBI taxonomy): domain Eukaryota; kingdom Metazoa; phylum Chordata; class Actinopteri; order Scombriformes; family Scombridae; genus Thunnus; species Thunnus maccoyii. The sequence goes on along the minus strand of NC_056549.1, from coordinate 4,720,346 downwards.
CACTCCCAGATGTTGCAGGAGTTTTGTCCTCCTCAGACTTCAGGGTTAGGGTCAGTGTTAGGGTTAGGGCTAGGGTTGGGTTAGGGCCAGGGTTAGGGTTAGGACTAGGTTTAGGGCCAGGGTTAGGGTTAGGGTCAGTGTTAGGGTTGGGGCTAGGGTTGGGTTAGGGCCAGGGTTAGGGTTAGGACTAGGTTTAGGGCCAGGGTTAGGACTAGGTTTAGGGCCAGGGTTAGGGTTAGGGTCAGTGTTAGGGTTAGGGCCAGGGTTAGGGTCAGTGTAAGGGTCAGGGTTAGGGATAGGGCTAGGGTTCGGGTTAGGGCCAGGGTTAGGGTTAGGACTAGGTTTAGGGCCAGGGTTAGGGTTAGGACTAGGTTTAGGGCCAGGGTTAGGGTTAGGGTCAGTGTTAGGGTTAGGGCTAGGGTTGGGTTAGGGCCAGGGCTAGGGTTAGGGCCAGGGTTAGGGTCAGTGTAAGGGTTAGGGCTAGGGCTAGTGTTAGGTTTAGGGTTAGGGCTAGGGTTAGGTTTAGGATTAGGGTTAGGGCCAGGGCTAGGGCTAGTGTTAGGTTCAGGGCTAGGGTTAGGGCTAGGGTTGGGTTAGGGCCAGGGTTAGGGTTAGGACTAGGTTTAGGGCCAGGGTTAGGGTTAGGACTAGGTTTAGGGCCAGGGCCAGGGTTAGGGTCAGTGTTAGGGTTAGGGCTAGGGTTGGGTTAGGGCCAGGGTTAGGGTCAGTGTAAGGGTCAGGGTTAGGGCTAGTGTTAGGTTTAGGGTTAGGGCTAGGGTTAGGTTTAGGATTAGGGTTAGGGCCAGGGTTAGGGTTAGGGCTAGGGTTAGGTTTAGGATTAGGGTTAGGGTTAGGGTTAGGGCTAGGGCTAGGGTTAGGGTTAGTCAGTTTTCTCCTCTGTGCACCTTGGAAGTAGGTGAAGTTGTGCCAGAAATCACACAGACTCTGTTTTTACACAGACAGACAGACAGACGCTGCCTGTTTCACTCCAACAAAGGTCTAACTTCATGTAGAGCTCTTTCCTGATTGACATGTCTGCTTCTTGTGGGGTGAGATCACTTTACTCCTAACATGGTTTGAAAGTTCACCTGAAGCGTGATTTTAACTCTTTGTCAGGTGTCATGTTTCATTCAGGTGGATGTTTTGTTTTTTGTACAGTGCAGTGAGTTGACAGGTGGAATGTCAGATGTTTTTATTGGCTCCGAGCGTCACAACGCCTCAAACATCTGAGCTGGTTGACGCGAGCCAACGTGCTGACAGAGAAAATTAATTGTATGATACGTTTTGGAGAGGAAAGGATCATCTGCGGTTATTGATACGTTTGAAAATTGGATCCGAAAGTGTGGAAAATATTTCTTAATGTTTACACAAATCCACAGACACCTTTTTAGTGCTGTAAATAAACCTTTCGGAAAGTGTGAGATGTTGAGACTTTACACTTGACTTTTATTAAACATCTCATTTTTATTTTTGCCAGTTTGTCACCATGGTAACCAAACAGCAACATTAATTAATATTATTCTGGGATCCAGTAAACTCACACGAGCTCGCTTTGGGTTTGCGATTAGTTTGAGTGAAGTTGACGTGGTGTTGATGACTTTTTTTTTTTTTTTTTCCTTAGTCAGATCATCGCCATGGTGACTGGTTTGTAGGAATGTGTGTGTGTGTGTGTGTTTTGATTGTGGGGGGGCGGGGGTGTTGGTCAGGGGTCATGAGAATTGCTTCTTCCCATCATTCCTGTGTGTGAGGTGCAGAGATGCAGAACTCTTTAAAGTTTCTAAAATCAATAAATAAACAACAATTTTGAGACCATGATTAAGCAGGTTTGTAGCCTTTCCAGGCTTCTACCGTTACGTGATTAACATTGTGATTCATGGATTAGATTTAGAGGTAAATCTACTGGATTACGGGACAGAACAGGAAGTTATCGTTGTCCTTTGAGAGTAAACACAGGTGAAGCTTTCAGAGTTTCTGGTGATGGCAGATATTGTAAAGAGTGAACAATTAGTGGGGAAAAACCCACTTATCAAGGAAGTGGTGACAGTGCTGATGGGAAATGTGGTTTTTGAAGATGCCCTAACAATAACACTGCAGCTTTAACATGTCGGATTATATCCATAATGTCAAGACAGTTTTTAAAATGCAATTATTTCACATTCTGAACAGAACTCTGGCTTGGAGTCGGACAACCTGAAGACTCTGGTGGGGAAGATGAGAGTGGCGCACCACAACCTGAGCAGCGCCGTGTCGCAGCGCAGGAAGAACCCCGCCTACCACAGCAAAACCTCCCATCAGCCCTCCAACGAATTCCTGACCGCCGTGGTGGAGCTGATCGGAGCCGCCAAGAGTCTGCTGGCCTGGCTGGACAGGTAGACAGAAGTACATTCAGTACATAAACATGTAGATACAGTATATATATATACATACATGCACCAATCCATAAAGCATCCACTCAGTGTTGCTTAAAAACGTGGAAAATTCCAATTTTATTAAATGTGTCAGTCAAAAAAATCAGAGACACACAAGATTAGTACATGACTCCTTGTTTTCTAGTGCTTAAACATTATGCTAGTGTTATTTAAATATTTACCTATAATCATAAAGGTCATAAATACACTTTTGCTTTTAAAAAAAGGCTCAGTTATTACAGTTATTACAGTTAAAACAGCTGGTCACTGTAGTTTTTATCAAACGTTACTCAAACAGGAGGAAATAGTGCATTTGTTGGGGACTATTTTCAGTGGCGGATGAATCCACATTAAGTGCTCTAGTGGGCAGGATAGTGTGTGTGGGACTGAGACAAAATTAACTACAGTGTGTGTCTTTGTCTACATTTGTTTCTTTAGTTGTCCAATTGGTTTTTGACCTTCTTAATATCCTTTTATTCAAACTGTGCTCACAAGGCCGGCCGATATCAGAAATACAGTGAAAACCTGTTTTCTTTTAAGGAGAGAAAAACAGTTTTCAGAAGGATAAGATAAGATATACTGTACTTTATCGTCCCCTTGGGGAAACTTTTCTTCACTCAGCATCACTGCAACACGGAGCATTTATCTCCAGATAGACTTGGCAGCATCCTTACAATCATTCACACATTAAAAAAAACAAAAAAGCTTAAGTCCATGCATTCAGTGTTAAAAAAACAAGTAAATAAAACTGATTTACAGCTGCAACAATTGATGATAGTTAATTGGCAACTATTATGAATGATGAAAATGAAAATGATTGTTAGTTGCAGCCCTAAAACCAATTAAACCAATGAAACCGATACAGATAAAAGCAGAATATTGCAGAAACAAGTCAGGAGAGAAACACACGGTAAATATCTTGTTTTTATTTTTCTATGTAAAACATTTCCCAGTGAAGCTTTACTTCCCCGTCATGAAACTGGAGGTTGTTGTAGATTCACATCCTATGAAAGAACAACATCTCTGTGACCTGAATGGGCGCCTGTGAGGGTTTTATGGCTCACTTGACGTGTAAGAGGAAAAACAAAAGAGTGTTAAAAACACACCATCCCACACACTCTCTCTCTCTCTCTCTCTCTCTCTCTCTCTCACACTCACACTCACAGTTATTAGTGCCGGTCCTTGTGAACACGCGTGCTGTCTGTCAGCCGTCTGTCTGCTCTTTGACTCCTTCAGGTTTTTCTCAGCTTGTATCAGCTTGAAGAAAATTCCAGTTGACTGCAGCTGTTAGACACAAACACTGACAAGTTTCCGCACTGACGCTCGTAACGCTCCTCACATCTGATGAAAACACCTGGAGTCGGGGTTCAGTAGCATTTTACCGAATCAGAACCCGGAGTTAAATCCAGACAATTATGATTCCATCAAGGTTCAATTCTCGACATATTTGTAATTATCGGAAGTTATAAATAAGGAAAACTTAAAAGCTGCAATCAGCTTTTGTTCAGATCAGATCTTTATTGTCCCACAAGAGGAAATTCTTTTTGCAGCAAAGCAGCGTAAAAACAATAAACCATGAAAACATAAAAGCCATAAAAACACAACAAGACAATGAGAGACATTAAAAGTGTCGGCACTATGCACGCATGTAAAGTAAATGATGCATGTTAAAAGCAAACAGCAACAAGAAAAATTAAGATAAGAAATAAAGTGACACACTGTTGGCTGAGGAAATGCTGCAGTTTTTAGTGGCAACTGAGCAGAAAATGTTTAAATGAAAGGTTGATTTAAATATGTATCTGACACACACAAATAAATAACTTTTTCCTGAGCAACGTGCTCTAGTCTAGTCTAGTCAAGTCAGGTCTGTTTCATTTGTATAGCCCAATGGCACAAATCACGTATATTGCCTCAGGGGGCTTTACAATCTGTACATCAATACAACATCCTCTGTCCTGAGACCCTCCATCTGAATAAGGAAAAACTCCCTCAAAAAAAACCTTTAATGGGGAAAAATTGAAGAAATCTTAGGAAGAGACCAAGATAGCAACATTTCAAAAATACAGCATGAAAAAATAGATTCTTAATGTTTCTGAATCTATACATTGTATTGGATAAAGTATGTTAAGCATCCACTAATTTAATATTTCTACTCATTAAACACACATTTGAAGGTCTGTGTTAGTTTGCTGTGACCTATTAGTGAGGCATTGAAGCCAGTGCTTACAGACTGTTGATATATCAACCTAAGGATCAGGATGCAGATGCAGCAATTTGCATATGTGAGTCTTGTACGTATAAATATTGACCAATGAGTATTTCTATGCATGGACTGTTACACCAGTAACCTGAGAAGTACTGTATGAGTAACACATGATCAATAAGCCTTTGTACACAAGCTAAAACAAACTGCTCTAATTATGAGAAGTCCTGATTCAGAACTATTAAGTTGATAATCTTAATTTATTGATATGATATGAAGGAAAGTTTACCTATCAGATTCTGACTCCTGAAACCAGAGAAGAGTCACCACTTTTTTTGGTGATGTGAGCGCATCAACCAGACAACTGCTGAGTTTCATTTTGGCCTTTTTGCAAATTAACGTTAAATAGTTACAGACAGAGTCTTACTTAGCTGAATGTTTTGTACATTGCTCTTTACTAATAACAAAGAATGAGGAGAGATTTACTCTTCACCAGCTGCTGTTCCACATGCACAAATATAGGTTAAACAAATATGAACATATATGTACTGAAAGATTAGACTCCAGGTACAACAATGCATGGCAAACAATTGAAATAGGGTGTTTGATGGTTTAAATGTTCTAATTTTTGCTATTTTAGCAACCAGACTGGAACGGACCATCAGAACGTAACCCTACAAAGAGTCAGTACTGGCAGGAGTCATGGTTTTACTGCACTTGACTTAAACATGAATTTATAATGATTGACAGATGAATCACTGATGAAAATAAGTGTCAGTTGCAGCTTTAAATAATAATAACATCTCTTTGCAGGACTCCACTGACGGGCGCCAACGACTTCACCTCCACCAAAAGCAGAATCATCCAGCTGTGCCTGGAGCTCACCTCCACCGTCCAGAAGGTCAGTGAGGTTCAAACATGGCTGCGTTCTCTTCAGGCTGCTCGTCTCTACTGACGAGACTCAGACAACATCTCTGAACCCTCTCAGACAAAGAAAACTGTTGTGTGAAGACAACAGAGAGAAACACAGAAGGTCATGAACTTAAGTCGAACTTCTCATTTTGTGACCTCTGGGACAGTTTGTTTTCAAGCTTTGGTGATTATGATGATGATGATGATGATGATGATGATGATGCACCAGATAACTACTGTTTACATGCACAAAGTCCTTTTGATGATGCTCTTCCGGATATGACTGTTTAAACAAGCAAGAATCTCTTGACTTTCCCTTTTAAATCATCGTTTTTAGAACAGAAAACCCTTTTTCCCACATTGTATGACAACATGGTGCATTTCATATCAACTTACTGTAAATGGAAATACTTCAGATGTCTTGTGTAGGGATGAGAATTGATAAGATTTTATTGATACCAATGCCTTTATCGGTCTGAGTCTTTATCAATTCCCTTATTAGTTCCAGTTTTCAGCGTCAACACAGTTTTATTTTCTAAGTCTGAACACTGATGAAACAGAGTAGATTCTGATTCTACTCAGAGAAGGACTGTTTGGAGATCACCTCCAAGTTCCCTCAGTGTTACTGTACTGCAGCCTGGTCAGCCAGCTGTCAGCTAGTTAGCCCCGGTTGCTAACAGCTGACGGTCCGCTGTCCGTTAGTAGCTACATTAGCTTTGTTAGCTTTGTTAGCTTTGTTAGCTCCGGCAGCAGACCGACAGAACAGCTGCTCTCCCTGCAGCCTGGTCACAGTACCGGCTCAACTTCTTGGTAATTCTGGGTGTGTTTTATTTGCTGTCTCGGTCTTAACCGCCATGACTCCTCCTTGTTGCAAGTTTCCAGCAGTGTAGACGCATGAGTTTGAAGTCAATGTTTTGCAACTGACAGAAAAAAAATGCCAGTATCGATGGATGTGATGGATATGATGGATCAGACTATTTGGAACCAGTTCTCAACTGGAACCGGTTCTCCATTCCCATCTCTAGTCTCGTGCATCATTTTATACACATTTCCCTAAAATAAAGACATATTTAGTGTATTTGGAAACTTTTGCTGTGTTCATGTCATAACAAAATGATCGTAACTACAAGATTCTGACTTGTAAACAGCGTTCACGTCAACATCCAGGTCATGATTTCAATTAGAAAACTTAAAGCTCCGAGATACCCGACTTGCACTCCGTCGTTCAAGGTGATTAAACCCAATGATGTGCATTGAACTGCAGCCAGCAAACACTGGTCACACAAAGCACCACCCTAAACATCGGCTGCTTTAGCCAATAAGAGCAAAAGTACTTATTCTACTGATTGGATGATTCCAACTGCAACAAAAGGTCTGATTCCTAAGAAATTCCTAAGAAACAAAAATTCCCAGTTGCAGTTGAGGCCGTTCAGTGTGATATTTTTTGCAGCGTGTCATCTCTCCCCTGTATGTGACTGCAGAGTTTTTGTGCAGCGTTGAGGCGTTGCCCTCGCCGCGCTGTCATGCAATCATCCTGTCAGTCTGTTTACAGGGAGCTGTTATTTCACCGACCACAGGAGGAATCCTCTCAGTGTCTCTGGGAGGCGTTTTGCGGTCCCTCCCTCTGGTTTCACTCTCCTGTAGGCTGTCATTTCTCAAATATTTGTTTTCCCGCTGATTCCTTTCTCTCTTTATTCATCTCTGTTTACAACACTCGCAGTTCTTCACAGAGACAGATGTCTGAAAGGGAGAGTTCTCATTTGATGTCAAGGTGTTTTAAAATCGAGCTTTTCTTTAATGAAGATTTTATTCTGTACAGCTTCTGGTGTGTGTTGAAGCGTGACATCAATAGATTAAATTATTACGTCTGAAGTAGTTTGTCTCAATATTTTGACCTTTTGAACTCTTATGTTCCCATATTGTCTTTAAATTTCTATTAAATTTGGATGGTTTTAAACATTTCTCCAGTCACAGTGTATATTCTGTGCCTTTAATTGTCAAAAAATACAGTATATGATGTTTTATATTGTGTGACATATTTAAAACTAAGACAAAAAGATTTTTTATAGCTGCACCGAGATGCAGTTTGTGTCTCTCACTGTAGAATATTCTCTTTACATTTGAGTTACAGAGCTCAGTTTTTGTTTTTCTGAAAGATAAATCAAAAAATCAAAAATTTCAACATCTTGTTTGATTTCCAGAATCCTCAAAGACTTTTTGAACCATCTGCAAAGACACCTGTTTTCCCAAGAATGTTTTATTTATCCTCTGATGTGAATCCAGTGGTTAGAATTAGAAGTTATCTTATTTCATCAGCAGGTTTTTTTTTTCTTGCAGATATTTGGACTGTGTGGAGGATTAAAAGTATCTATTTATTTATTTTATTTTTTTGGCTGTATAAAGTCTCTCAGTGTGTTTGTCTCTTTAATTGCAGGACTGCACTGTTTATGAGATGGAGGAGAAGATTCTGGAAGTGGTGAGCGTCGCTTCTTCTTTTTCCTCTGGGCTTGACGCACGCACACACACAAACACACACACACACAAACACACACACACACACAAACACAGTTGGTGGAACACACACACTTCCTTTTCCTGTCTTTTGCTGAGTGTCCTGTGGTGTTTAGTGTGTGTTCTTTTGTGTGTGTGTATGTGTATGTGTGTGTGTGTGTAAGTGCTGTTTATTCAGCTCAGGAGCATCCACTTCCTGTCTTAGATAACACTTCCTGTTTTGTTCCCAGAATACTGAATCAGCTGATGGTAACTTTCCCTCCTGACAACCAGTTTCTCTGACTCGTGACCTCTGACTCGTCTCTAATGAAACCTCAAGTCTGAGTTTAGCGTTCCTTGTGACTGTTCTGCAGAGGGAGGCCTAAAAGATCCTTAAAACGCCCAAAAATTCACATACAACTTCTCAAGAGAGTTGTTATTTTGTTAGCTTGTAGCTTGTACTGCTAAATTTAGGTCGTTAAGTATCGTGACATAAGTTACACAAACATCTTTACATTCCTTCATGGACGGATTATGAGTCAAATGGCTCCTGGACACTGATGCTGCACCTGCTTGTTGTCGTTTTGTGTCAATTTTCAGGATGTTTTTTCAGGTTAAATTTATCTGTAAAGTGCTGCTGTTACATTAAAACTGTGTCTAACTGCAGTATTTTCATGCTGGAGATGAAGAGCAGCTGTCTAACTGTTCTCCAAGGCTTCCTGCTAATCAGATAATCGCTGATAATTCTCTGTAGGTTCATGTTCAGTAATCCATCCATCTATTCCACCATTTAAGATGATGGTAAATACTGACAACATCGCTTTGATTGACATTTTTGTGCAGGACGTGTGTGGAAAAGTAGGTGTGAACGAGCTGCTTTAATGTATTCAGACGGTGTTTATTTCATTGTGACGTTGGTGGACAATGATTTCAATGAACTTTGTCGGTCTCCTGTATTCTTTGGCATCCACCTCTTGTTTTTTTTTTACACTCCGTCTCGCTTGTGACTAAAAGCGTTATCGAGGGGTCACAGAGACGTTACTGTGTAAAAGGCTTCATGGTCACCTGGACAAACAAACTGAACTAAAGCAGGAAACACTGCAGAGTTCAATAAATGAAAGGAGACCTGAGAGGTTAAGAAATAGTTTTGGTTTAAACCTGGAGACAGCTGATACCAACTCACCAAAATTAGACTTACAAAACAAATCTAAAGTAAAAAAAAAAAAGAAAAAAAAAAAGGAATTGTACCAATTAACTTTCCAGAGGAGCTTGTTTTCGTGGTTTACTTGTAATTTCCTGCGTGTTTGTGTTTTCCTGATCGCCTCCTTGCTTCCCATGACCTCAGACCCCCTGCTGCGCTGCAGGGCTGAGTGTCTAGTCAGTCTAATGATCAGTGTGTGTGAAGGCCTCAGGCTGCCGGGAGGATCTTCTTCTGTTGTTCAACGAAACCCAACAACTGCCTCATTTGGAGCTTTTTCATGTGATGCTGCTCTGAGGTTCATTAGTCTATTTTTTCGTTTCCTTTTCCACAAAGAGGTCAGAGGTCAGGGTAAGACAGCTTAATACTTCCACAGCAAGTTGTGACTCAGTGTTTTTAGACACACGGGAGCAGATACTTGACATCATGGAAGATAAAAAACTGCCATCTCAACAACTTCCTCTCTTTAAAAAGGCAGTTCTACCACAATTTTTAGATTTTAATTAATATATTTTGAAATTTAACTCTTTTTGAACATGTAGAGTGTGACTAGTTTCAGCACATTTGCAGAGCTGTAGCTAAGATTTTAGAAATACTGAGGTTATGAGTCTGAATTCCCCCACATAAGAAATGTTTGACTAATAAAAGGTCATTTAACAGTTTGATTATATTCTCAGTAAATCTTTTTGTAAATCTCTCTACATTATTGTCTAAATGTTGTACACTGCCAGCTATGTAACTCTGATATAAATCACCAAATTCCTTTTTTATTCATTTTTTTGGCCTATAACATTCAATCCTAAGGATATTTAGTCTAAAAAGTAATTAAAAACCCACTGTATGCAATATTTGAACGTAAACTCCACTTGATGTCATTAAACCTCTCTGATTCCCAGAAATATTACTGAGGTTATGACTTCTGTGGAAACTACAGATCTGCATTTATCTAAGTTTCCTTCAGCCTGACACGTTTTAACCAGAGTAGCGTTCCGGTATTTTAAGCGATATGTGCCTGCGCAGCTCTTATTTGTAATGAGGAAACACTGAAGAGTCTGCAGGGTCAAAAAGTTTAGTCGTATCACTTTCGTTTCCTCATTTTCATGGATTATTTGCTGCACTCAGAGTCTTTTACAGGTCATTTCATTTTGTAATTATTTCCTGGAAATTTTCTGTGTAATTTGCAGGTATTTCACGGTTAATTTCTAGGACATTGTACAGAGAAGGTGGTGCAATTTGGTACAAATTCTAAGAAAAAACAAAAACGTGTTAAGCTGGTTTAGTTGTTGAGTGCCGAATCATTATATTTGAGTTCATAAGTAGTTCATAGTGGTAAAAATTCTTATAAATTAGACTCTTAGCTTTAACTGAGAGAAAATACTTTTTTCTTCAGTGTGTAGTTTGGTGTTTCACACTACATATAAGGATGTTTCTTTGAAAGTATAATGAACACATTTCCTGTGTACTACCAAATGACATAACCCTTTCAAAGAAATGTCCTAAGAATTAACGGTTATACAGCAGCTATTTTTAGGAAATTACTGAAAAATTGCAAATTAACAACTATGTATGAACCCAAATATGAGTGAGTACATAACAACTAAACAAACTTAACACTTTTGTCTGTTTTTTTTCTTATAATTTGTACCAAGTTTCACTGTAAAATACCTTAAAAATGAACCGTGAAATACCCGAAAATTACAGAAATCACAGAAAATTTCAATGAAATTATAAAATAAAATAAAGCTGTTCTTTACTGTCTGTTCTCCTTCAAATAAAACAAGAATAAAAATAAGTGCAGATTGAGTCTGTTTCAGTGCAGTTTCAAGAAGCCAAATGAAAAGTTTAGATTCAAATGATGTAACTTTGTGACGTATTTTTACTTTAAGAACGGATCATAATTCACTCCACCTCATCGTGAGAATGCTTGAGTCTGTTTGTCATACAGGTAACATTACATCATTCTGAAATTAAACAGCCATTGACTTTTATTTTGTTCAAATCTCTTGTGTGTGTTTCAGTCCCGAGCTCTGAACGGCATCTGCGAGAAGACGGCCAAAGTGACCTCTGACTCCTTAAAGGGTGAGATGGCCTGTCTGGAGGAGGTGCACATCTCCAACATCAAGCCCGGGGAAGGACTGGTGAGCTCAGATCCAACTATTCTATGATTGAACACAACAGATGATGTGTGGAGGAAACATTTAGTCAGAGCAGAATATGATCACAGCAGTTACTCAAGAAAAGTAATCCATCACTAATAATTATTTACACTTCACATTCAGTCCTCTTGCTCAGAGTTTATCTGACTGTGCTGCACAGCTGCTGGAATATTTCTGTCCAGCAGAAATATTCTCATTATGATCTGTGACAGGATGACGACCTTTAACCTTTAGCCAGTTTCATGTAGGCAAGTTTTCTGATCACCAACCGGCTGCAGCAGCAGTTCAAACTTAGCCTCCATTTAATGTTATGTTTATGAATCAGTAATTAAAACTGGTTGCACCACACAGACTGGTTCTCATGTAGAGATTAGTCTTAGCTGACAGAACCAACGGACAAAAACACAACATGTGACCTGCTGTTTATTGGGGGGTGATGATGTTCTACAGGCGCTACAGGGCACAATATATTCTTTTGAAATATATGTTTATTTGTTTTTTTTTGGGAACATAGAGAAAAACTTAAAAAGTACAAAATGAAATTAAACTTTTAACTGGTATTATACATGTAGTACCAGTGTACACAGCAGAGAGCTTTACATTGGACACGACCCATTAATCCTTATCATTAAAATATACGTCAGTACAGGTTCCAAATCTTACTGAACACACACCCGTTGTCGTCATCAAGTCTCAGTCTCTCCAAGTCTCCAAGTGTGTTTGCTGTTTCTCTCAACCACAAGTCACGTAGGTACAGAATCTTTTTCAACGCTAACTAACACACATGAACATTTTGTAATTATCATTCCAAACAAACATTTTTCTCACTTACTGGCCAAAGAATAAGGAGCTTGTTGCTCCAATGATGGCAGACGTCTTTTATATTCAGACCACATCAGCAGGACGACACTGTCAGATAAATACCAAGAGCTGTAAAAAGAAAACCTACAATTTGACCCGACTTCCCCTGAGAAACACTAACAGGTATTTTAGAGCTGCAACATGAACCACAATCAACACAGAGTCAAAAACAGAAACAGATGTAGGTCCAAAAAGGAGAAGCCCACAACCGCCACTGCAGCGAGGTATTATAGAGAAACCACATGCTGTGCATTTATATACAGGATTCATATACACAGTCTCAAACGCTGAATCCTTCAAATCTGTTTAATCTCACAGGGGATTTACATCAAATCCACCTACGACGGGCTGCACGTCATCACAGGAACAACAGAAAACGTGAGTGTGCTGCTGGTTCTTTGTCACAACTGCTGTTGGACTGTGGTTACAAAAAAAAAAGAAGCTGTTTCCAGACATTTAGTCCAGCTGTGGTCTTAAAAGTCATGTCAACAATGTTCAGTTTGTTTTTGTGACACTTTCAGACCATCAATGTTCCTTCACAGCATCTGCAGCTGTAAAAAAATGTTTAAGAAAGCGGTGAATCCAGCTCCTTCAACAAAAAGTTATGAATATTTTTGTATATAATTGACATCCAACATATAGACTGTATATAAAGATGGACGTAGCGAGGTGTGACATCATCCGTTGGTTTCATTGGAGCCATCTTTTCTGTTCGGAGCCTTCCAGATAAGGAGAGCAGGGTGTCAAAAAAAAAATAATGACTCAGTATTTCTAGAGAGAAGTTGACACTTTTCGAAGCGGTCAGTGGCACTTTAAAGTTCTTCCACGTCGGCTTCAGCCTCAAACCGTGGTGGTTGCCACTTGGTTTTACATCTATAAACTACAAGTGAGACGGTGCAGCAGCGGATTGTGCTGAAGGAAACACAATCAGACCTGCAGCAAACACTGTCTCTACTGCTAGAAACAGCAGCGAGGAAGTTTATCTATTCATAAAGTGTTGATTTTAACTTAAGTTATCTGTAATTATTTTATAATTGATTATCCGTCCATCAATTTCCTGCCACTTATCTGGGTCCAGGTCGTGTTAATTGATTAATTATATTACTAGGAATAATTGTTTTGTACAGCTGATCAGTACCTGAATAGTTTTACTGTCATTTCTGACCGGTATGGCCGTAGAAAACATACAACTTAAAAGTCTTACATTTAATTTGGTGAACACTTGCAGAAGTTCTCTTCTTAGGTGGAAACACATCTGTAAAAGCTGCTTTTCTGGTGAAACAGTATCAGAGATGTGTGAGTGTGTCGTGTGCTGACTTTCCCGTCTTTGTTGTGTTTGATGACTCCCTTCAGTTTACCTGCTAACATGAGTCAAACCCTGATTCTCTGTCTGCCTCTCAGTCTCCCGCTGATAAAACTCAGAGGATTCATGCCGGAGACGAAGTCGTTCAGGTCAACAGACAGACGGTGGTGAGTCAAAAACATGAGATGTTATAACCACACATGGAACTCGGAGGGTTTTTACACCACTGAAGTTCATGCTTGAAGTCTAAATCCCTGCTAGTGCCCTCTAGAGGCTGCAGAGATCACTACGGCTCAGAGTTCTGCTCTGTGATTGGTCCAGGTGGGCTGGCAGCTGAAGCACCTGGTGGAGAAGCTGAGGGGAGAGTCCGGAGGCGTCACCCTGGTGGTGAAGAAGAGGCCGTCTGGGACCTCAGGAGGCTTTGCGCCCGCTCCGCTGAAAAACCTGCGCTGGAGACCCCCCCTCGTACAGGTGAGACACCTCCTTAAACATTTTACAGCACTGGTTCACTCTCACTGCTTTCATCAGCACCGTCTCCAGCTCTCATAAACCCTCAGTACACCACCTGCTCAGCACCAATCGACAAACAGACACAGTTAGCTGCAGACTAGCTGGTGAACATAGTGGAGCATTTAGCAGATAAAGAGCCAAATGTTTGCCTCAGGAGTTGGTAGAGAGCAAAAACAGAGCTAAAAGAGAGTGAATATTGGACTTAGATTCACCAGCTGGACAGAAACACGACTCCACATGAATGATGATGTTGCTCCGTAACCGCTGGATGCAGAAGTTCACTTTAAAAGGCCTTATTGTGTCAAACGTGGCTTTGAGGTTCAGTTTGTTGTGGCGTCCTGACCTTAAGTGGTCTAAAAAAACGAATGAATTTAGCTTTAAATGACACCCTGAAGAGTTCAGAGTCTCAAACTGAGGATAAAGAGGATGAGATGTTTATGTAGAGTAATAGTAGAGGAGGAAGAAGTAAAGGAGATATTTTTAATCTTTAGACTTTCAGAGGTGCGACTAGGTAAAGCAGAGCAGGTAAATAAAGCTCCTGTAGGTGAATTCTCCGTCTGTCATCGTAGCTTTTAGTTTCTACTGTTTCTATTCCTGTTTGTGATCCGATCCCAGTAGAAAATACAGCAGCCACCCAGTCTGCTGCTGGCCTGAGGTGGGTGTGTGAACAATGGATCCCTTCTTCACTCTTCCTGTTCAAAAAAAAAACAGGCAAAGCAAAACACTCTAAACACTAAACTGAGTTGATGTCAGACATCTTTGGAAGGTGACTCATTGGTTACTCCACAATGTGACAACTCTGAGGGGGTTTTTGTGTTGACGGAGCTCCAGGATGTGTGTGTTTAAAGAAGATAGGCTCCCTAAATGCGGTTCGATGCATTCAGGCTCTAATCTCGGATATCAAAACAGATGTGAAGTCAGTCTGTCTGTACCTCGCCGTCGCTCCCTCCCCTTCAGGTCAAAGGTCATCTTGAATCGTCTCCACTGTTTACACTCGACCCGTCATCACCTTACAAATATATTATCATTTGGATTGATTTTACTGCTGATTTTTCATTTTTACTTAATTATTTAGATATAAAATGTCAAAAATGAATATTGAACCCAGTATTTTATATTGCTATTGTAAATTTCTATTATTTATTATTTATGATTACTTGATTTTTGTGAATATTTTGATTGTTTGGCACCATGACACCAGATCTGATTAAATCATTTTGATAATTGTTTAAACATTTTCTGCTTCTTAAATGTGGATTTGCTGCTTTTCTCTGTTTTTATATCATAGTAAACTGAATATATTTGGGTTTTGGAACATTTTATAGACTACATATTTGAAAGTAATCTTTAAATATAAATTACTAAATGAATATATGATGAAAGTTATTAGTAGTTGCAGCATCTCATCACCAGTAACCAGAGTCCAAAGTGATTTCTGCAACATTTTGATGATCAGCAATGAAAAACCAATAATGTCTGTAGTTTATTGATATGAAAGGAAGGCAGCAAACCTTCACATTTCATATGTTTACTTTTGAAATGACCTGAATTGATCATCCAAATGGTCACCATCTGGTTTAACTGATTTAATAGATTAATGAAGTAATCCTTTAGCAGGTTATTACCAGTAACTCTTTTTTTGGTCAAACATGTTACACCCTCTTTGTCCATTGTTCCAGCTTCTGTGATGAAAAGTTTCCTGATGTTTTACTCTCGTAGGAGCAGAATGACTCTCCTCTGTACGGGTTTCTAACTAACTACTGACTGTCAACAAACCAAATGAAAACACTGAAACCAACCATGTGTCTCAGCTTCAAGCTCATTGGTTCCTACTGAAGACATACATCTTTAAAAACAGCTGATGTGTAGTTTCATTTTTAAAAAGAGTCACTGTAGGGGGTATGAAGGGATCTTCTAACGGTCGGTATGAACAGGAGGAATGATGACAGCATGAAAAACCTGTTCCAATGTGTTCATTTGAGCTCCTGACTGTTGACTTAAACACTGTGAACTCGTCCTTTAATCTCCTTCAGACGTGGACGAAGCAAAAAAAAGAAAAAAGAAGCAGAGTGAAGTTCCTGTGTTTATAGAAATACAGCAGCTTTGGAGGAGAGGAAGGAAACAGAAGAGCCTCGTCTGCGGTTTCTCCTCTCAAACTGAAACGTCTTACTGTTATTTTATGATAAACGCCATCAGAAGAAATGTCACGTCCTCTGCTGCTGTTAGTCTGTCTTTAAAGAAAAGCTCTACATCAGGAGTTTGAATGTTTACTTTTAAACCTTCTGCTCGTCGATCATAAAGGAATACTGGACTCGTAGAAGGAGGTTTGGTTGTTAAAATGAAATCTACCAGCTGCAGAGAAATAATACGTCTTTCTCTTTTTTTTTATCCAGACCTCTCAGGGAGCTCCGGGTCTCCACAGACTTCGACATCCTGAAACCTCAGACGCACCAGGAAAGAGAGGGAAGACAGCTGTCTTGGATCTGTACATCCCTCCTCCCCCCGCGGCGCCGTACGTACCGCTGTGAGTACAACGCCGATCCAACACTTCATCCACTTAACTTCTGATTTACCCACAATGCTGAGCGTTTGTGTCTCTTTTCTCTCTCTCTCTCTAAAGAGACGGGAACATGAACGTGAACCCAGGTGTGAAAATGAGGTCCAAGTCTCCCAACTCGTGTCTGGATGCGGACGTACGGCGACGCTTCACTGTCGCCGACGACCGCAGGACGTCCGTCAATCATACGGCTGACGTAAACCAGCCGATCCCTGTCCGCCTCAGACAGCGCTCCTCTTCACGCTGTGAGTGCAAACGACAAAATGTTGTCAATCTCCAAAAACTGTTCTCACAAACACAGAACAGCAGGTTCAGGCTGATAATATCCAGTTTTCAGCACTTTGGCACTTTTTTCTTTGGGTTTTGACTGTTTGTTGCACAAAACCAAACATTTGGGACGTCTGGGTAATTATAACAGGCGTTTTTCTACAATTTTTAGACTTTTTACAGATGAAACCATTACCTGATTAATTGAAAAATGACAGATGGACAGATTAAACAATAATGAAAATGATCATTAGTTGCAGCCTGATCTAAGTCTTTAAGTTTCTATATTTTAATGGCATTAAGTTATGTTATGTTATCATGTGAATATTCAGTTTTCCTTCTTATGTTATATGGATTATAAAGATGAAGTCTGAATCTACTTTTAATTAAAAATAAATCACACAAACATCCAAACGGACCTGAGCTGCATCTAGAAATAAGAAAGTCTGATAAATTCTTCCACATAAAGCTGCTTAAAACATTCTTTTTTTTATTGGGAGCATGAAAATTATGAACTTTAAAGTCTAAAAATCACCACAAAAGATCAGCCTGAAAGATCAGATCAGAATAGTGAGAGAGAGAAAAACTGAATATATGCACAGAAAAAGAAGATTTCTTTTTTAAATTCTTTTGTTTTCTCCTCTCTGTACGGTCTGCAGGTAAACCTCGACCCGTCTCCATGCCGGTGGAGTCTCTGTCGGGCGTGTCCAACCCGTCCTGCAGGCCCGGAGCTCAGGGAAGGAAAGGTAAGCTCCACCTGGTCAGCTGAGCCCAGACGCCTGTAATCTAACCGTTATCAGTAACGGCCGTCTGTCTGCCTCGTTTACGGCCGAGGACAAACCGCAGCAGGACGGGCTGCGTGCTTTGAATTTTTACCTCGTCGATCATTAACGCGGAGAGCTGCCGCTGCATCCAAAGAGCTGATTTCACTCTTATAACATTTCACCTTCAGGAACACACTGTGTGGATTTCAATGTGTGTGTGTGTGTGTGTGTTTGCGGTTTGTCCGAGATAACGGGCTGTTAATGGATTTTTGAGTTAAATAAAGAAACATTAAGAGTTGAACAACATGCTGAAGCTGTTTTCCACTGACGCAGCAGAATTAACTGAGAGCTGACGTTTCAATTCAAGTTTTGTCTTTAAGTTTTGAAAGAATTCACAAGACTTGATTCATTTTAAGATATCATTTAAATCAAGAAAATCCTCAAAACAAATGAAACTCTTGTGAAAATAAAACCAATTCTCTCTCCTTACTGGTCGATTCTCTTCCCCTCGTCATCTAGATCTGGTCTCTGTACTCGGATACTTTTATTTATCTGCATGTTGATTAAATACCTGATACATTGAAATAACAGATGAAATCCACTAAATTATTTTTCACAAGCTTCCTGATCCAAATACTGAAAGTCCTGGTTCAAAACTATTCAGTTTATAAGCTTAAATTTTAGATTTGATATGAATGAAAGTGAGAAACTGGGAAAATGACTCCTGATGTCTCACTCTGTTGGAGTCATGGCAATTTATAGAAACACTCACTCCAGTCTGATTGTACGGTGGTGTTAAAGGGTGGAGTCACTTCTGAAATATGCCAATAAAATCATAAAATCTACAAAAAACACACACACACACACACACAATAGTGAGTTTCAGCTCAATGTTTATCTGTCTGGCTGCAACTTTACTGTTGTGGTTCACTCTCAGGGCTCTCATAGTGTCGTTTTTGGCCGCAGCAGGCAGCTGTTTCCAGAGAAAAAACTCTAAAAAGCCGCTGTACACTATCTGCTAAACACCAAACAGCAAAACAAACAGTTAGCTGTAGACTAGCTGGTGAACATAGTGGAGCATTTAGCAGCTAAAGAGCCAGATATTTCCCTCAGGAGTTGGTAGAGAGTAAAAACAGAACTAACAGAGAGTGAATATTGGACAGAAACACGACTCCAGATGAATGATAATGTTTCTCTGTAACTGCTTGATGTGGAAATAAGCAACTGTTAGTTCAACATATCAACTTAAAATGTTACCCTGCTTGTTTCCACTGCCCCCAAGTGGCCAAAACATAGATTTAGATTTATTTGACAACAATTAAAATACACTCAAGACTGCAGTCACTCAGTCCTGACAGCTACAAGCTAAAAGTTTATTTCCATTGTGTTCATCTAAGGGGAAAAGGGGTAAGACATGTTAAAACACATACAACAAACATACCGACTTGTTAACTCGTCTCCTCTCGTGAACAGGGCAGGACATCCTTCACAGATACCTGAGTAACGAGGGGATCAGCGCCATCACAGAGGAGGAGCCGCATTACCCTCTGCCTTACCGAGGTCACCCGTCTATCCGCGGCGTCGACCACATCAGAGGCAGCCAGTGCTTCATCAACACCGATCTGCACAACACCGCCACCATCCCTTACCAGGAAGCGGCGTCCAAAAAGTCCGCCGCCTCCACCGCCTCCGCCGCCGCCGTTTCTCCTCCTCCGGCCGCGACCAAACAGTCGACGTCGCTGCTCGGCGGCTGGCTGGCTCGTCTCAGGCTGCTCAGCCACTGATTCTGTCTTAACATGGTTTAAAATTTCCATCAGATAAGACGAGTTCTTCTCATCTGGCTCCCACAGCAGGTCATGTGTTCTCTAAAGGCCTTCAGCATCTGAGAACCCAGCGAATAATTAAAAAATTACAACTTCTGGAATGAATCAATTGTGGTGGAGGAGGTCTAAACAGTCAAAAATACAGCAAAGAAGAAAACCTGCGACATCACGGAGCAGCTGTGTTTTTCTGAGTTACTTGTTTTTTTTGACGAAGACCGTTTTGATTTTTCATGTGAGTTGTCTCTATGAGCTTCACACTGGAGAGTTAATGTTGCTTATCAGTTTAATTTTTCATCCTGATAATCAATCGTAGGAAGTTTATAGAAAATATAATTCAATTTTAAAGCCGTCTTCCCCCTCTGACACCTGCTGACTTGTGATTTTCTACTTTTAAAAAGCAACTTAAAGGAGAACTCTGCTGCATATGTGTAAAAAATTAGCTTAAAGCCTTTTGAAGACGACAAGTTTTAGAGAGAAGTGAGGTTAGCAGACTTCTGTAGCTCCTCATCTGTGCTATAGGCTAGCAGCTCCAGGCTACATTAGCAGCTACTAGCATAACACACCAGAATCTCCAACTGAACTGTCAGCGGTCAAGTTGCATTGTGGGTAATGTAGGCGCCAAATTTTGACAAGCAAGAAGAATGTGTGGAATTGATTTTGTAAACTGAAAAGGTCAAATTTTGATTGCATGGACAAAAAAAATTCAATTTTTGAGAAATTTTTATTACATTGCTCAATTTCCTATTGACTTTTAAAATTTGAAGATTAAACTGATAAGCATTAGCTCCAGTTTGTGAAGTAGTGGAGCTGAGCTGGGACACAGTTCAGGACATTTTACGGTCGGCTCAGTGGATGTAAATGTTTTTACAGTTTGGTTGCTGCAGTTCATCTGGTCCATCCACAGACTGAATGAGAACCTGTACGGAGCGTCTGTGACGTCACTCTCGCAGGTTTTTTTTTTGAAGAGACGTTTTTTGAAGCCCCGAAGTTTGATTTCACCGCCTGCTGCCGTCTGTGTCACTTACTGGAGTCGGAAAGTCCTGATTTGTTCAAAAGAGGAGCGCAGAAACTACCACAGCTGAGTTGACAGTTTGTGACTTAATCAAGGCAAACGCATATCTGACACATACCTCTCCTTTAAGCCTTAAAGACACTTAACTAGAAGCTGCTGAAAACCTCAAAATCTTGTATGAACTCTGGACACAATCTGGACATTTTCCTTCACAATACAGATGAAAGTATTCAGAAAACTCTCCTGTAATTAAGTCTATGGAAGTTTGAATCAGTGATATATATATATATAAAACATAAACATACTTTTTAAATGTTGCTTTTTGAATACTGAAATCAACATTGCAATAGCAAAGTCTGGACCTGCTGAGTGGAAAACAGTCAACATTCAGCTTGTGCATAGAAACATTTGTGCTTTTATTTTTTTTGACCTTTGAAACGCCCCTCAAAAAAATGACAAAATACCTCGTTATATCTGCTGAAATCTGCTGAAAATCAAGCTGGTTTTTGTTTTCAGCAGGTTTTGATTTCTTTTCTTGATCGGTTTTATGTGACAAGAATCAGTAAACAGAAATTTTAAAAAAATCTTAATGATCCAAACCCATCAGAGCCTGCGAAGCCTCGACCGTGAGACTCGGATTCAAAGAGCGAATAATCTTGAACTTCAGTGTATTTTTTTTTTTTGTTTAAAAATGGTGAAACATTTCTAAACATCAGAGCACCTTTTTCCTCTCAGTCTCAGGAGCCGTCAGTGCCTCCCGTCTCAAGACTTTCAGTTCATTTCTGGACAAAACAGTTTGTAAATACGTTGCATCTTTTATAGATTGTTCTTACTTCATCGCTGCAAACTGAATTTCAGTCATTTATCTCGGAAACGTGTGCTTTTCAGAGTATATCAGTTTATGAGAAGATAAAAAAAAAAAGATATACAAAAGCTGAACATTGTTACTAAATATTTTCTGAAGCCTCGCTCAAATCTTGTTACAACAGTAATAACAGTATAAACTTTTATTTTTAAGAGAAATAAAGCTATAGTAACAAAATGCTTAAACAGTCAAAGGGATTCTGGCAAATAAGAACATTAATAAAATGCTAATTAACCAAAGTTTACCAGCAGGGTTTTTTTTTATGACTTACATGCATTTTAAGAAAGCAGTCTTAAAGTTATTGTAAATAAAATCTATATTATGCCTTTCCTGTAACAATACATAATGTAAAAACTCCTAAATATGTATTAAATTGTCATGATCAAAAGGACTCAAACTCAGGAAAACGTGAACACTCGCAGCAGCCGGTGAAGCTACGCCGTTGATGCCAGAACAACAGAAAATGTTCGAATTTTTGCTTAAATTTGGGTTTGAGAGAAAAATTTGAAGTGTTTGATTTTACCTTTTTAAATTAATTCGTTTAAATCTTAAACCGACACTTGTGTTCTTTTTTTTTTTTTTTTTTTTTTTTTTAAAACTGCTGCTGCCGTTGTTTGGCAGAGTCGTCTGCAAATACTTTGACACCGGTCTGCTGGAAGCTGCTTTAAATTTCAGGTAAAACTAACTGATGTTAAGTATTTCAAGGTGTGGCTCACTGCACTCTAAAAAAAAACCTTCAACTGTTCCTCTTAAGTTTATTTGAAGAACTGTGTGTTTGAGGTTTCTTTAAGTACCATTATGAAAAACTTTGAGGAGTTCCTCAAGGAACCGTCTCCGATCCTCTGATAGTTACAATCTGAGGAGCTCCTTTTACTTTTGTAGAGTGTTTTTGGTTCATCTTAGGTGCCTTTATACTAACGAGACATTATGCAAAAGCTCTGAAGTTTGTACAAAAGAATATCAGAGTGTAACACAAACTGTAAATATCACAAAATATGTTCTTTGCTGCAAATGTGGAAATATGTAATAAATATGTGGAAATAAACAGTTTTGGTTTCTGAACATAACATTTATATCTTAAAGTGAGACTTGTAACTTTTTAAAGAAGAAATATACATTTCTTTACCTCACAAATACAAAGTTGCTTAGTCAGTTAGTTGCAATCTGCAACCTCACCACTAGATGTCACTAAATCCTTCACACTGGTCCTTTGAAAGCCTTACTTGGTCTGGTATGACCAGTAGCTTATGGTGGCTAACATTAGCTCATGTTAGCAAAACTTTACACAGGTATACAATAGATATTGCTGTGTAATTGACATTACTGAGTCAGTTAGCAACTATTCTCTGCTTGTGATCCTGTTCTACCAAATAATGGTGTCTTTAAAGCAACTAAATGAAGAGGATCTTATCCTACAACTGCTACTTTTGGCCACAATGTCTGCAAAAGTTACATAGTCTCACTTTAAGGATAAAATTCATCATTTTATATGTTTATTGTTCAGGATTTTTATCAGTTTTGGATGATGATTTATTTGTAAAGGTCTCGTCAAACTGAATGATCTCTGAGTTCTGCAGTTTGATGCCTCTGTGATGCTTTTAACTCGTGAAGAATATAAGAAATAAAATTCAATTTATTTTAAAAGCTTCTTTGTTGATATACTTTATTGAGACATTGAGTTCATTGACAATGTTCATACTGGGATCACAGCCCCAATTTAATGTTTCAAGTGTTTTATATGCAATAGTTAAAACTAATCATCAAAAATGTTGCATATTGTGCTTCGTGAAGGAAAAAAGGAAAAAGTGTTCACAGAAAGACATTTAGTCAAAGTTACTGGAGGAGGTGAAGTACTCAGATCCTTTACTTAAGTACAAGTACAAATACAGCAATGTAAAAATACTCCATTACAAGTAAAAGTCCTGCATGATAAATCCTATTACAGTAAAAGTACATAAGTATTATGAGCTTGATGTAGTTAAAGTATTGCAGTAAAAGTACATAAGTATTAGTAGCTTGATGTAGTTAAAGTATTGCAGTAAAAGTAGTGGTTTGGTCCCTCTGACTGATATATTATTATATATGACATCATTAGATTATTAATAGTGAAGCATCAGTGTTAGAGCAGCATGTTACTGTTGTAGCTGCTGGAGGTGGAGCTAGTTTACACTACTTTATATACAGTTAGCTAGTTTAGTCCAGTGGTTCCCAACCTAGGGGTCGGGCCCCTCCAAAGGGTCAGCAGATAAATCTGAGGGGTCGTGAGATGATTAATGGGAGAGGAAAGAAGAAAAAACAAAGTTCTGATACACAAATCTGTTTTCAGTTTTTGGACTTTTTCTCTAATCTTTGATTTTTGCTGAAATATTGGATCATTTGAACATTTATTGAAATGAAAGCATGTGAGAAGTTTAGAGAGAAAAATCACTATTTGGTGGAGCTGTTAACAACTCATAGACATGTGAAATGTGACCCCGACTACACACTGCTTTTTGTAAGACGTCAAAAGACAAAAAGGTTGGAAACCACTGGTTTCATCTTTAACAATGTGTTGTATTTTAAAAGCTTGTTATATTATACATTGTGTCAAGTCTTCATCTGAAAAGTAACTAAAGCTGTCAAATAAATGTAGTGGACTAGAAAGTACAATATTTCCCTCTGAAATGTAGTGGAGTGGAAGAATAAAGTAGCACCAAGTAAAGTACAACTACCTCAAATTTACCTACATCAGTGTAGTACTTGAGTAAATGTACTTTGACTTTCCACCACTAGATGCTGATGTAGTTAAATGAACCAAGTTCAAGTCTGAAGCATTTACAGAGCTAATGGCGTCATCTAGTGGACGACACCAGTATTACTTTAAGTAAAAAAACAAACAATATCTATTTTTGTCATGTGATCATTTTGATCAGACAAACTGATTTATATCAATACTAACATGAATAATTGTCCTCCAGAGCTGCAGTGAAATTGAACTTAATAAAGCTTTACAAACAGTAAGATGTAAAAACAAATGTAAAGTCTTTGAAATCATAGTTAAGGTCAAATCGACCACCTGAATGTGACATTTCTCTCCTCCAGGAGGCTGTTTTCAGTCCCTGATGTTTCTCTGAGCACAAATGAGCACAATTCAAAGGAGATCTGGTGCAAAATGAGGCCTCTAGACATAAAAGTATTTAAGCCAATCAAACCTACATGCAAGAACACATTTCACTGCATGATAAGTGACAGAAAAGGTTGTTATTTAATTTATTTTCTATTAAGAGGAACCATGATTCGGTTACAAGAAAGACATCTGAAGCTGCAGACAGTTGGAGACAGCTTGTGTGAGATCAAACACAAATAGCCGGCAGGTCGAAGATACTGAAACCGCATGTTTTATCCACCTACGGTCTCCTCTGTGACAGATAACTGGAGATTATCTGAACAGCAGCAGCAGCAGCAGCAGAAACGTTTTTTTTTGTTCATTACAACAAAGAGGAAGTTTCTGAACGGGGTCTGAGAAGCAGATGAGAGCAGAAGAATCATGAAGAACGTGTGAAACAGGAAGGATGATGTGGCGTCTGTACGTGTGAGTGTTATTCTGACTTTGTGGTTTCTGGCTTGAAGTATGAGTTTTACCCGGCAGCGCTTTAGAAACTCAAGTTCCTCCTCTGCTGCACGTCACTCTGCTGTCAACACAACACACTGCTGGACGTCCAGACTGCAGGTACGATCACTTTTAGCTTTTCTACTGCTGTTTATTCCATGAGAGCAAAAATCTAATGTCACTTTAATGCAGATAAATACTATTGCTATACAAGGTTTTTTAAATGCATTTTTGAACATTTTACCAAAGTTAAAATTCCCTCCATTATATTTAAGTTAAAGTTAAAACTATCTGCACGGTGCTTCATATAATACTGACAATGTTTTATTCCTCTTTTATCAAAACCTGGTCATTTATCTGCTGGTTTACATCCCTTTATTGAAAGAACGAGAACCGATCGCACGGTCTTATTTTTGCACAATCATCAACGTTACCACACGTGTTGTCCACTGTGTCAACTTTAAGCTGTTGCCATGAGGAATGCATTTTTTGATCACCTCGTTTGCAGAAGCCGTTAGACTTGTGAACAAGTCACAGTACAAGTCAGTTTACCCTGTTTATAGGCTGATAAATGCACTTTTTATATATGTGTCGTTACGGTGTTGCCAACTACAAACCTGCCACTGCCATTAAAGGACAGGTTCACATTTTTTTTAAAGTGTGTTTTAAAGCAACAGTCAGGTGTCCATATGAACAGTGAAAGAGGTTTTCCTCGTTGTAATCATTCCTCCTGTTCATACTGGCTGTTAAAAGATCCTTCAAATGTGCTTTCAATGTCAGTGATGGAGGCCAAAATCCACAGTGTGTCCACACAGTCATATAAGCTTATATTCAGCTTCAGCAGTCTGAGTTAGTCATATCAAGTGGATATCTGACACATTTACAGTCTTTTTAGCATCAAATTCCCTCTTTGTGTTTCCTCGGACAGTGTTTCCCTGTTGAGCTGCAGGTGGAAGTATAGTAACAAAAAGAGGGACTTTGGCACTAAAAAGACTGTAACGTTGAAAGATATCTACTTGATTTGACTCATTTGGACGCCGAAGCTTCATATTAGCTTCAGATAAACTTTTAAATACATTTTTGAACAGAAGGAGGACTGTGGATCTTGTCTCCCATCACTTCCATTGTAAGGTCATTATGAAGGGATCTTCTAATGGTCAGTATGAACAGGAGGAATGATTACAGCAAGAAAAACATGTTTCAATGGTCATTTGGGCTCCTGACTGCTGTTTTAAAACACACTTGAAAAATTGTGAACTCATCCTTTAACAGTTTTGTTCATTATTGTCCTTTGACACAGTAATCGAAAACTCATTCTCACCACAAGATCCTTTTAGTGGTTCAGCTTTTGATTATCAGTTGAGGGTTGGAGCCTGAATGATTAAACGATAGCGTGGCCTTGCTGAAGGACTTATCACTGCGGACAGATAACACGCCACATCCTATACGGAGACGTATGAATTAGTTTGATCCGCTCTCGTCCTCTCCAGGCGGGCTGCAGCCATGAGTCGGCGGCGTATTTCCATCAAAGATCTGGGCAAAGTGGACTGTCAGGGCTGGCTCCACCGCAGGAAGGAGGGCCGCAGCTTCCTGGGAAGCAAATGGAAGAGATACTGGTTTGTCCTGCAGAAGAGTTCTCTGTACTGGTACAAAGACAAGATGGTGAGTCAGAAGGCTCCGTGATGACTAAATGACCACATTTCTGTTTACATTCAGTGTTTCTCACCAGGACGCGTTGTGTTTATGCTTGAGGTCAAACACATGTCGAATGTATCTTCTTCCTTATAAGACAAAGACAATGTTTTTGTATATTTCAAATCGTGCATCGTTTACATTCATGTTTACAAGCTTGTGCATCGCCGTTGACCTTTCGATCAGCAGATCAGTGTGAAACTGGGTGAAAGAACAAGTGTCGCATTGCTCCCCCACACACACACACAGATGACCCATGGCGCTACTAGTGGTCAAAACCTCTACGTGCTATTTTTAAAGTGCTCAAGTGCTTCCTATCAGCTTTAAAAAAAACTGGCTCATACTACTAATTAATATTGTTTAGATAAAATTTGACCTGTTTTTTACATTTGAGAGCAGTAAAAACACCTGAAACACTTTTTTATTAGCCTGAAATTGTATGACTTCTCCCCTTTTTTAAAATTTTTGTGCAGCTGCTACACATTTTTGTCCATAATGTAGAGGGTGTTTAAAAATATTCACACTCACTAACATTCTGATACGTTCCTCTGTTTTAGGAGACCATGATAAAGTGTGATTGTGAATGTTTTTCTCCATAAATGAATAGTGTAAAACCTAAAGAATATACTCTGCTCTCTGAAAGCTTCATGAAGGATTAATCACCCATTTATTGATGATTGATGAGGTATTGATAAGTTTGTGGTTCAGAAATGAGATACTGACGGATCAGAATATGAACAGTACATGAGGGTCAATGCAAATATATCTAACATAATATGTAGGTGTAAAGTTCAGGTGTCCATATACTTTTGGACAGGTAGAGCACGTCTTGACACTCCAAGTTATGGTCCAATAATTAATTAACCTTAGATATCCTGTATGTATGCACTAATCTAGATTAGATTCAGTTTATTTTAACAAAATTTAAGTACAAAACAGCTCTCAAAATAGATTTTAAACCTTTATTACTTGATGTTTTAATCCTTTTTGTAACTGTTATAGTTTCTCTTTTCGTCCCTTGACTTGTTTTTTGATCTCAAGTCTCTTTTGAAAAAGTTAAATCAAGTTTCAACACAACGAGACACGAATGAGGCCACAGTAAAGGCCAACACAAGCAGAGCAACATAACACATATACAGTCCGATGTGGCGAAGAGCATACAGACCGGTACTTCCTGTGAGAGCGTCACACAGGAAGGTTCAGTGTGAAGCACCCACACACACACACACACACACACACACACACACACACACATGCACATGCAGGGGGGGGTAAAATGCATGATTCTCAGCACGTTTATTTCTCTTCTCTGCAGGACGAGAAAGCGGAGGGATTCATCAACCTGTCCGGCTTCACCATCGAACAGGCCAAACAGTGCAGGAAGAAACAGTACGACGTGTTTTTCTGACTGTGTGACTGTGTGCGGCGTTTAAGCGAAGGCCGGTCTGGGTGGAAAGAAAAAAAACAATCTTTGTCTCTTTGTGGTCAAACACTCAGTCCACTTTTGACTAATCCTTCACACTTGGTTGCCTCGTTTAGCTCCGCTTTGCATCAACGTCCAGCTGCATTAAAAAAAAAACAAAACTGATTTATACAGCGTGAGATCATCTGATAGGTTAAATTTAGGTCGTGAGAAATGTGCTGCAAATTGTCAACCTTCTATTTCTACACTCATTCTCATGTGTTTGAAAAACAGATGATGATTTAGCTTTATTCTACATCACAAACACCGCCCTGTGTTGTGTTTCAGCTCCATAACGGCCAGTCACCCGCTGGTTGTCACTATTTTCATCGCTGCAGAGAGCTTCACGGAGATGAATAAGTGAGTATTTCATTTTGTTTCTTAAAACTTTAAAGATCTCCTCCAGACGTGTGTGAAGACATATCAGAATAAACTGCTTGAATGACTGTGATGTGCAGAATGATACTAGAAGGCTGCTTTTTTTTTTTCAAACTAATCTGTTGAAGGGGGGAAATAATCTGGGTACTTCAAAGCAGGATTTGTGACATCACAACTAGTTTGGAGCCAATCGTGATCCAGTATGCAAATTAGACTGCAAGTGTGATGTGTGAACTTGAAGACTGCAGTGCACAAACACTGAGAATAGACTTCACAGTGAAGTAGGAGGCATAATTTATGTTTGCATATTCATAGATTCTGCAGATGTCATTTTAAGATTTTTTTAACTAGGCAACAAACTCTGTTTTTTAGTGGGGGGGAGGAAGCATATGAGACACAGATTATTATTCAAAGCAATGTATTCTTATGTGTCTTAAAACATGTCAGGACTGCTGGACACAAGATTGAGTCATACGTTGTACAGATTGTAAAGCCTCTTGAAGCTAATTTGTGATGTGTGACTCACCGTAGCTGCAGTAGTGACAGTGTTTCCTGCAGGTCTGACGGTCGAAACAATCACACTTTAAGTTTTTTGGGTGTGTGATCTCTCCCGACAGCCCACAAATCAGATTCACAGACACTTTGTGACCGATGTTACTACTGACGGCAGGCAAGAGGAAATATCAATATTAAGGCCCCTTTTTTTTTTTTTTGGTCATTCTTGTGTACAAGTAGAACATTTAGGCTGTTGGAGGAAAAAGGTCAGCAGGGTCACTGAAATGAACATCTACAGCAAACTAGATCAATCCAACTGTTAGTTGCTGAGACACTTTGTTCTGAACTAATGACATTAGCAGCACAAAAATAGATTTAGTTCCTCTTCCTCTGTTAACGAACTGTTTTTTTTTTTTTTTGTTCTTAGATCAACTTCTTGTTTTCTGCTGTGATGTGATGAGTCATTGTTGCTCAGTATGCGTTGTAGATGCAGCCTTAAAAGGCAGTGTGTCTGTTTGCAGGTGGATCAGTAAACTATCGGAGGCGGCCGAGCCATGTGGTCTGGTCAACACTGACGGTCAGAACGTTTACAGCTTATCTGTTCGTTATCTACAGAGGAATCAAACAAAATATATAATGAAAAAATAACAAAAGCGTATATCTGTAGTTTAATCCGGTGACTTCCTTCTCCATTTCTTCTCTTCTTCACTCTTTCGCTGTAACTCTTCCCACGCTCTCTTTCTTTCACATTCTAACTATTTAACTTTCTTCCACCTCTTTTAATCTTGTCATTATTCCTGTGGTCCCTTCTTCCCATATTTCTGTTTCTTTCCATTATTTTTCTCTCTTCTTCTTCCTCACTGCTTTCTTTCTGCTCTTCTTTTCATTCCCCTGCTTCTAAACCTTTGACCCTTCTTCCAATCTTTCCTCCTGTGGTTCCATCTTTTTATCCTTCTACCCCTTTCCTTTCTTTCATTCAACTGTCTTGTAGCCGATTCTTTTCATCTTAATTTCCTTCTTCCATTTATCTCTTCTTCCTATCTTTCTTATCTTTCTGCTATACTTCCTTTCTTCCCCTTCTCTCCATCTCCCTTTTCCATGTATTGGTATCTTTCTTCCATCCTTCTCTTTATTCTTCATATGGTCCCTTCTTTCTATCTTTATTTCCTTCTTCCATTTTCTCATCTTCCCATCTTTCTGGCAGTCTTTCTTTTCAATCTTTCTTCCTGTGTTGCCCTCTTCTTATCTTTCTTCTAAACATCACTTGTTTCTTTCTTTATTTCTATCCCTTCTCCCTTTATTTGCTATCTTTCTACCCTTCCTCGTCCTTATCTTCATTCTTCATATTCTCGCTTCTTTTCATCTTAATTTCCTTTTTCCATTTTTCTCATCTTTCCATCTTTCTTCCTGTGGCACCTTCTTCTCTTTCTTACCTTCTTCTTTTCTTCCGCTTCTCCCTTTTTTGTTATCTTTCTATCATTCTTTCAACGGTTCTTCCTTTTACTCTTCATATGGTCCCTTCTTTTGTCTTTCCCTTCTCCCCTGTCTCCATTTTCCTATCCTTTAATTCTTCCAATCTTCCTTTCTTTTTTCTTCATGGGGTTCTTTCTTCCCTTTTTTACTCAATTGTTCATCCTCTTGTTCACTTGTTTCTTCCTATGTGTCGCTTCTTTCCATTCACTTGCTGTCATTCTCTCTGCGTGCAGAGTGCTACAGCGAAGGCAGCGATCAGGACGATGACGACAATGTGTTGACTTCCTGTTGTCCAGAACCAGCAGATCCTGCAAATGTGAGTTAAACAGTGTGACGAGTAACTGAGGACACTGACGTAGTTTCTTCACACAGCCTGTAAAACATTATGTCCTTCTACCAGGGAGATGTTCTTCCGTCTCTCTCCTCACCCTGCACTTCAATCCCGTCCAGTGAATTTACCGGTGAAAGCAGAAGGAGAAGTACGTCGGAGGGAACCTTATGTAGGAACAGAAGAGGAAGAAGAGTTGACTCAGGGGGCAGTGAGCACCTGTCCTGGCTTGACCTCCCCGGGCCGGACGGAGCCGGTGGAGGAGCGTCCCTCCCTCTGGTCCAGGTTGAAGAAGAGGAGGAGAAAGTCGTTCATGGTAAACACCTGGAACCACACCTGGTTACCATAACTACCGCTGGTTTAACCCACTGACCTCTCTCTGTTTCCAGAGAAGCCAGCTGATGAGATGGAGTGTCTCTACAACCACCTGAAAGCGGCCAGCTTGTCTCCGACTGGACAGTCCAAGCGCAAGGACTTCAGAGCGTCCTTCATCAGACGCTGTCAGAACGACAAAATCAACGACAAGCTTCACCTGCTCAGGATCCTCAGCAGCACGTTAAAGGTGAGTCAAGACTTCTGTCATTGACCGAATCAACAAATTATCTTGATGTCAAGTAAAAAACTGATTGTATGCTTATGGTCAAAAGCGAAGAGCAGTCTACAAATCCAGTAAGTTACAATGGAGGTCAGTCATTATAGAACCATAACGCCGCGTTCAGACCAAATCCAGCAATACGTGAAAAATGGCAGTCCTCCCTTTCATTTGAATAGGGGCAGTTCATTTACGATGCAGGGGGTGGGTACCGCATAACTGAAGTGTTAAAGAAATTAATAAATGATAAGTTCAGAGCATTTTTATCTCAACAATCTTTGGATTTAGACTTGTACACAATACTGTAGCAGCCACATCGAAAGTTTTGAATGACGTTGCCAGTCCATTAGATACCAAGCAGGATTTTGTCTCCATTTTCATTGATTTATCTAAGGCATGTTAGTGGTTGCAAGTTATCTCAGTAACAGATCACAAGCTGTAGTAGCTGATGTTTATCAGTCAAGTTTTATGAATGTGACCAAAGATGTACCACAGGGCTCTATTTTAGGAGAAATAGAGCATCAGGGGAAAACCACAGGAACAGCACAGTTCATGTGTATGCAGATGATGTCATTCTGTACACAACAGCGCCCTCTGCTGCTCAAGTGGTTCAAAATATTCATTTTGACTTCTGTGTTGTACAGCAAACTTAACTTGCTCTTAAATTACTGTTAAACTCAAATAAAACTACATGTATGCTGTTTTCTAAAAAAAACCAGTATGCTCTTACAAATATCTCTGGATTGATGATAAGCTGTGTTTCAAAAAGCATTTTAATGAACTAACTAAATCACTAAAAAACAAAACTGGCATTCTTTTACAGAAATAAGACTTGTTTTACCCAGAACTGCAGAAAACAAATTGTTCAATCAACGTTTTTATCTGTTTTGAACTATGGCGACACACTTTATATGCACACTCCTGCTGATACACTTAAATCTCTAGATTCAGTACATCATTCAGCTCTTAGATTCATAACTGGAGATAGCTTTAGAACGCATCATTGTTTATTATATGAGAAAGTTGGGTGGCAATTGTTGGCAGTGAAAAGGGAACAACATTGTTTTCTATTTATTTACAAAACACTAGTGGGCAAACTTCCTACACATATCTCATGTCTTCCCAATTATAGATCACTGTCGCACTAAACTAGACCCCAGTATTATTTGGCTCTTGAATAACTTCAGGTTAGTACTGAAGTTGGAAAATTGGCTTTTGTATTTTTCACTCCACACAAGTGGAACAATTTGCAAAAGCTTGCTAAAATGGAAGAGCTGATCCCTTACATTCATTTCAATCATCTTTTGGCAGATTTGGTGCAGTGTGAATGTGCGTGTTTTCCCTCCCATGAAGGAGTTCAAAGATGTAAATCGCTGTGCACTCACTTGGCATTGTATCAGGCTGCAAGTTGGGTTAGGATTTCTACTTGTGCCACAATCAGATACCTCACACAATTGCACCCACACCTCCGCAGAACCCTGCGTTGAAGTGCAGCATATTTTCCTTTAACAGTTAATGAAGCTCAACCAAGTTGGGTTTTTGAAGGCCGATTGATACTGTTACTAAGTTCAGTTGTTTTTGTCGTCTTAATTTTAATGTTTAGATACCTAAATAAACAGTTCAACATTTTTGAATTTCCTTTGTTTCGCTTTTGTTTCTGAGAATTTGATGAGAAGATTGAAATCTCTCATATCAGTGCATTAAGTACAGAACTGGAGCCAAGATTAGCTTAGCTTAGCTTAGCATTGGAGGCGGGGGAAACAGCTAGCCAAAATCTTTCTACCTGCACCTCTAGAGCTCACTGTTTAACACGTTTGTTTAATGTACACAAACAGAAATTTACCTCACTGTTAGGACAAGACTCACTGAAGTAATCACACATGACTGTTGTTAGCCAAGAAATAGTTGCAGCCTTTAACTCCTGAAGCCATAAATTGTTGTTGTTACATTTCTGTTTGTGTACAGATTCATCAAATGAACAAAGTGTTAATTAATGAGCTTTCACTGTGTATCTGTGTAGACTGACTGCTTCCCTTCCCCCTGCTTCCTGTCTTTATGCTAAGCTGAGCTAAGCTAAGCTAAGCTAAGCTAAGCTAATTGACTCCTGGCTCCAGCTTCATACTTGACTCACAGATATTTTAGTGAAATTGATTTTTTCATAACTCTCAGAAAGAAAGCTAATTAAACTATTTCCCCAAATGCTGAACTCTTTCTTTAGGTTATACTATGTATTTTTTTGCACTTAAACAAAGTTTTGCTAGTTTCAGTACATTTCACTTCATGCCCTTTTGGCTTCTAATATGATGTAAATGAAAACAATTGAACCTCTTGATTCAAACTAGAGAAAATCCATTTGTTTCTTTGATTGGTTTCAATGACAAATTTGAAGAAAATGAAGGTACTTTTTACTGCAGACATGATCTATGATAGCTTTATTTTGTTAAGAGCATGCATTTCAAACATAAAAGATGCTATATGGCAAAAAAAAGGTTAACTGCAGTGACCTTATCTTACAGGAGGGCTTACATGGAGAAAAAAAAAAACTAATTTTGCTCTCCATTTAACAATTCTTTCTTTTTATTTAGTTATTTCCACTCTCAATTGAATAATTAATGCTCTGAATTTAATATGTGCTCTGGATTTAATAATTCATGCTCTTGATTTAATAATTTGTGCTGTTGATTTAATTATTCATACAAAGTCTCTTGAAATATTAGTCTGGATGTAAAATTTAAGTGAGGTAAACTCTCTCAGTCTGATAAAGTCACCATATACAACCCTTTCATGTCCTTCAGGCCAAAGAGTTGGAGCTGCTGGCGATGGAGCAGATCCTGACCGACCCGACTCTCACGGCGAACACATACAGGAAGTGGAGACTCTCCAACTTGATCCTGCTGGAGGAGATAAGTCATCGCAACCAGGCAGCAGGCGGCGCTGAACAGCCGCAACTTCCTGAACAGCTGAGCGGCTGAGAGCAGATTGTGAGCTCAGAGTCGGGACACGTTCCCACCGAGGAGGATGAACTCGATAAGCACTGGTGCACACTAGTGTTTGAAACCTATCTGTTCACACTGAGACACTAAAATGGTTGAATTGCTCCTCGTGTGACGGTGAACTGGGAGCTGCTGCCATCATGTGGTGATGAGTGGGACAGACAGCAGGTGCTGGTACTGTGATAAAGGTGCTATGATAAAATGTTGTTTAGAGCTGAAATGATCAGTATTAACAGAAAATTGTCTGTTGGTCATGTTGTTTTCAAGCAAAAATACTAAACATTCATGTTTCAGCTTCTAAGATGTGAAGATTTGTCATCGACTATGATACAAGTGAATATTCAGTATTTGATGGATGACTGTCAAGTGTTCATACACATTTGGATTTTGATGGATTTCAACAACTTTAAACCCAATTGTGTTTTATGAATATGCTTGAAAAATATGTAAAATAAAGTTACTACTATTTCCAAGTACATTTGAAAACAGTGGGACTGTTCTAATTAAATATCTTTCATTAACATCAGTGGAATTGTGTTGTGATGATATATGTTAATATTTTATGTCTTCTGCCCAACTGAATGATTCAGTTTATTATATTTATTAAGTTTATTCTAATTAAAACCTAAACTGCAACACGAGTTACTGAGTAACTTCGGTGCCTTTAACCACAGTTCAGGATCTATTTCTGTGAAGTTATTATATTCAACAAAAAAAAAAGAGCAGACGACACCAAACAATGACAGTAAACAAATTTATTTTGTCATCTGCATTTAGAGCTGGAATTCTGGGAATTCAAACACGACGTCTTTGCCTGTGAGCTTCTTGTAGACACCAGAGAAGGTTTCAACCTGAAAAACAACAACAACAACAAACAAATGTTAAGTTTTATTTGAACATTTAACAGTAAGAACAAAGTTCAACTGATCAACAGAAGATGGTGAATATTTTCAATTTCATAATTGATTAACAAGAATTCATATTTGGTGGAATTGACCAAGAAAAACAAGGAATCCAATTTATAAAATGAGATCAATAAAATTCTCTCATTTGAGAATCTGCAGGCAGCACAAGTTTGGCATTTTCTACTAATTTATCATGATTAACTTTGTTTATTAACGGACATATTTCAGCACCAATTAGACCATCTGATGACAATTTAAAAGTTGTATTTGTTCTAAATCTGTAATTGATTCCAGTGTTTTTACAGCGATTAACTGAGTTAATTCTACTTCTGAATTCACTGTAAACGCTTCAGGTTGTGCACTGCATGGTTTAGCTCCCCAGTAACGGCCCCAGAGGACTCTGGGAAGTTGTAGGAATATGCAGGACGCTCGTCCTCGCCGGCCAGAAGCCGGGGACAGAGCTTCGTCTCCGACATTGTGGAACGGGACTGTACGTCTCGGCTCAGGGCTACGCTCCCATACGCCACCAGGACAGAGCCAGGAGAGGCGACTCCTGGATGTCCACGTCGGATCAAGACTGTCAGCCAATGACTGCACAGATGTGGGAATACTGGCTTCTGATTGGTGACGGTTTAATATAAACATCTAATCCTGTGTGAACATTGACAGGTTTTTAAACTTACTTTGTGTTCAACGTTGTTCTGCTGAGCCTTGTCCAGATGGACCTTGATGAGCCTGCTGCTGTCCAGTTTGACTCTGATCCTCTTACCCACGATCTCGCTGGGGAACACCAGATCCTCCAGGATGGCGTCATGGACCGCAGTCAGAGTACGGCTGGAGGAGACGCCGACAAAGACACGATGTTAATACTGAACATTCAAAAACAGCCCGACACCAACCTCACATAATCAGAGTGGAAACAATTAGTCCTTTTTATCAAACATTAAAAATATATTGATAATTATCGAGTAATTTAACAAAAACATCAAGTATTCTCTTGTTCCAGTTTATCAAACGTGAGGATTCGCTTATTTTCATTACAAGACGTCACTTTGGGCTCCAGAAAACTGTGACGAGCTTTACGGTTCATTAGCAATTAAACAGTGGATTACTGTTTCCCCATTTAATTGATTGGTCTTAAAAAAACATCCAAACACGTTGAAAGATGCCCGTCAGAGTTTCCTGAAGCCCGACGACATCAAATGTCTCGAGTTGTCTGAAAGATATTTTAATTCACTGTAAGTCGATACACGGCAAAAGAAGCAAATTCTCACATTTAAGAACCTCAAACCGTCAAATATTCACTATTTTTCCTTTAAAAATAAAAAACCCGACCAAAAAGATGAATCAGCAAAATATTTGCAGATTCGTTGTCTGTCAATCGACTAATTGAGCTCTGATGAGCCTTTATCTCCACTTTCATACATACTAAACAAATATATCAAGAAAATAACTGTCAGATTGATAAAAATCATTTGTTGATCGCAGCAAAATGAGTCAAACTTAACAAACTTGTGATATTTCTAATATGAATAATCACAAATAATGTGTCCAATAATCAAAAAGCTGAATATTTACAATGTTTTATATTTAATCATAGCAGTGGAAATAAAGTAGAGCTGCAACAATTAGTCGATTCAAAATTATTCAGAAACTATTTTGATAATTGATTTATAGTTTAAGTCATTTTTTTTTTAAAGCAAAAACAGAAATGTTTCAGATTCTCAAATTTAAATATTTGCTGCTTTTCTTCGTCTTACAGAAAACGTGATATCTTTGAGTTTTGGACTGTTTGTTCAGACAAAACAAGACATTTAATGACATCATTGACATTTTTCACTGTTTTGATGTTTTATGGACCAAAACGACTCATCGATTAATGAAAAAATAATCTGAACATCAATCAATAATGAAAATGAAAACACGTCTTCATTTCAGAGTCACGTTCAGTCTTCTGTTAAACAATGTGCACTGCATGGTTTAGCTCCCCAGTAACGGCCCCAGAGGACTCTGGGAAGTTGTAGGAATATGCAGGACGCTCGTCCTCGCCGGCCAGCAGCCGGGGACAGAGCTTTGTCTCCGACATTGTGGAACGGGACTGTACGTCTCAGCTCAGGGCTACGCTCCCATACGCCACCAGGACAGAGCCAGGAGAGGCGACTCCTGGATGTCCACGTCGGATCACAACAGGGTTTATACTTTATACCAAACATCAAAACTATTTCCTGTCCAGTGATTTATTCTAAATTTTAACACTGGTACCAAGAAAGCACTGCGATTAAGATGAAGATAAACTATATTAGACCTTAACAGACTGTGTAAGATGGATTTTAAGACTTTTCCAAAACAGCGGAAAAAACCTTTTTAAGTGTCTGACAGGTAAGATAAATATTTGACTAATGATCCATTAACATGAATGTTTTGGGTGATTTTGGTGCTTTAAGATTTTACAAATATTTGAGACTCAAACATGTTGATTTAATTACTGATCATTAAAGTTATTAAATCTCAACAAATCAAACTAACTCAACATATTTATGAACAAACACAACGACCTAAAACAACCAGACACATTTAAAGGAGCATCAACAGTAAACTAACAAATATATTCATTATTGATTCATCCGTTTATTTTCTTGATTAATCAATTAGACATTTCAAGTGTCACCGTTTCCCATAGCAACCTAAATGTCTTGTTTTGTCCACAATACAAACATATTCAGTTTACTGTCAGAGGATTAAAGAAAGCAGAAAATATTCACATTTAAGAAGCTGGAACCAGAATTTGGACTTTTTTAAAATAAAATAATGACTTAAGACGAGTTATTGATTATCTCAGTAGTTGAAGATTACTGTTCCATTGATCAACTAATCTGTTAATCACTGCAGCTCTAATCATCATGAATCATTTATATGATCTTGTGTCAAACTCTACGTTCATTTCACTCATCTTGAACAATCTGAGGAGCTCAGAAATATGCAGCACATGATGAAGACTAAAGAAACATTTTATATTCTTTACGTAAAGGAACAAACACTGTCAGCCTCTAATATGAAACTAAAACCCGACACTCACCTCCTGGGACGCTTCTGCTTATTCTTTGTGCGGCTTTTCCTGGTGGGTTTGGGAAGAATTCTCCTCTGAAAGTCAACAACAACAACATCTGATTAAACTCTGATCAGGATTCACAAACAACTGACAACACAGACAAAACATCAACATAATGGATCAGGGTCAGACTGATATTCTGGGTCACTGCAGGATAAAACCTGCACATGTTTATGTTGCTCCTGGTTTTACTGGAAAACTTCAGAGCTTCCTTTAAAAACAATATTTCCACAGAAAATTCTCCAGAGAGGATGGTGACAATTTTCAATTACAGCAACTTAAATTTGACTTCTGAATTTCAACAAAAGTGATCAATATCAGTCGAGACCCTGATGTTACAGAATGTGCACTGCATGGTTTAGCTCCCCAGTAACGGCCCCAGAGGACTCTGGGAAGTTGTAGGAATATGCAGGACGCTCGTCCTCGCCGGCCAGCAGCCGGGGACAGAGCTTTGTCTCCGACATTGTGGAACGGGACTGTACGTCTCGGCTCAAGGCTACGCTCCCATACGCCACCAGGACAGAGCCAGGAGAGGCGACTCCTGGATGTCCACGTCGGACCAGAACACACATGACAGACAAAACAAACATCTCACAGCTCATCTGCTCGTCCTACTTGCTGTAATGATTCCTCCTGTTCATACTGACCATTAGAAGATCCCTTCATAATGACCTTACAATAGAAAAATGTACTTAAAAGTTTATCTGAAGCTAATATGAAGCTTCAGCGTCCAAATGAGTCAAATCAAGTAGATATCTTTAAAGTCCCTCTTTTTGTTACTATACTTCCACCAAAAGAGGGAATTTGATGCTAAAAAGACTAAATGTGGCAGATATCCACTTGATATGACTAACTCAGACTGCTGAAGCTTCATATAAGCTTCACATCAACTTTTAAATGTCTGTGTGGACACACTGTGGATTTTGGCCTCCATCACTTCCATTGAAAGCACATTTGAAGGATCTTTTAATATCCAGTATGAACAGGAGGAATGATTACAGCGAGGAAAACCTCTTTCACTGTTCATATGGACACCTGACTGTTGCTTTAAGACACTTGAAAAACATGTGAACCTGTCCTGTGCTCTTTGCCCTCAGCTACATGACACAATCCCTGGTCACTTAGCACAACAAGCTAATCTGTCTTACAGCTGTGGATGCAGACACAGATTTCACTCCTGTTGTAAAAGCAGCTACATCTCATGCAGGACATCAGCTTTCAGCTTGTCCATAAAAAGACATTCAGACTGTTGAACAGCCCTGCAGTATCAATCTGAGGGTAAAGAGCTGCTCCACATGTCTCTGTCTCTCAGTCTGAGGAGGACATCTTTATCCTCACCTGTGCAATGAAGACCACGTGCTTTCCGCTGAACTTCTTCTCCAGCTCCCTCACCAGTCGCACCTGGATCTTCTGGAAGGACTTCAGCTGAGGAACAGGAACGAAGATGATGATGGCTTTCCTGCTGCCACCAACCTCGATTTCCTGAAACAAAGCAAAGAAACAGACTTAATACCACACTGCAGAACATCCTTACTTACACAAACATGAAGAAAATGCTTTTAAAAGTCCTAAACTGTATAATTGGTTGAAAAAGTTTTAGTGGATTTTAGGATCCAAAAGCTACTGTGAAAGTGAAAAACATTACAGCATAAATCAGTTTCTGTCAAACCCTGATGTTACAGAATGTGCACTGCATGGTTTAGCTCCCCAGTAACGGCCCCAGAGGACTCTGGGAAGTTGTAGGAATATGCAGGACGCTCGTCCTCACCGGCCAGCAGCCGGGGACAGAGCTTTGTCTCCGACATTGTGGAACGGGACTGTACGTCTCGGCTCAAGGCTACGCTCCCATACGCCACCAGGACAGAGCCAGGAGAGGCGACTCCTGGATGTCCACGTCGGATCACGTTTTCAATTCAACACATTCAGATAGAGATGCTTCAGCGACGCTTCGTACCTTTGCTGCAGTGATGTTCAGCTCTCTCAGCTGAGCCTTCAAGTCAGAGTTCATCTCCAGCTCGAGCAGAGCCTGCAGGGACACAAGTCACAGTGAGTTTAGGCATTTTTACATTTACACAGGCAGTGAATAAACTGAGTGTTAACCTTATTCTAACCAGACATATTTAGACTGAATCAAACCAGGACTCTACAGCTCCTGATGAGACTGTTTACATCTTAATGTCAGCACATTTGTTTTAAAAAGGAAATCAAAGCCACTGATCGCACTAGAAGCATTTTATTGAGTTCGAGGAGGTAAATGCCAAATTCCACTCAGATATCTTCATATTTCTGGGTCTGAACTGTCTAACAGAAGCTGATTCACGGCTGAAACAGCGTCAAGGTTTGTCTGTAAATTCAGTGGATTTAGTTTGTTATCGACAGACATCTTACTACACAGATGTCAGTTATATCCATAGAAATGTCACAAAGTTAACCTACAGCGTTCCACTTTAAAGCCTTTCTACAGACACTATGAGATCATCAATTATTGGGTTTTAATTCACACTCAAACTGAGCAAATACAACTTATTTAAGGATATTTCTAGGTGATGTCTGGACAGCAGAATCACAATCACTGCGTTTACATGCAGCAGATCAGTAGCCAGATTTCTCTCCTCCTGCCAACCTTATTTTGGAAACATGGTTCACTGAGTTTAACTATTAGTGATAGAAGACCAGATTTATTTTGTGTGTCGGAGCAGCCGGTCAGCACAGACGGAGCTCGTCCTCTAACAGTCTAATGTTCAGGTGGTGGAAACTGACTCATTCAGACATCTACAGGCTGCTTTGTTTTATTTTCAGTCAGACTTTGGATGTAATTATATCAGATACGAGGATGCTTCGCTCTGTGTAATGATCTCTCCTTTCATCCCGCCACTCAGCACTGTGCGTTCTCTGTCTGCAGTCTTATAGTGCACATGCTTACTTGTAAAAAAGCAGATTAGAAACCTGGTTACATGAATACATACATGTCAGAGAAATCGGTGTTCACCAGAGCGTAAAATCTGTCGAAACTAGGTTTCTTTAATCCCCAAACTCTGATTATAAGAAGCAGGTTTCTCGTTCACAACAGTTAAATCAGCTTTCTTACTCAAGTGCGTGTAAGCACACTGCATTATAATACAAGTCAATGATTTCTGTCAAACCTCTCGTTTCTGAGCATACCATGATAGATGGTCATTTTAGTATTGTTCGCTCTCCACACAAGCATCATCTTATCAGTCACTGCAATAAAGTAAACACATCAATTGGTAATTTATCTGTTGGTCCTCTTACCTGAGAGATCCCAGACTCGAACTCGTCTGGCTTCTCGCCATTAGGCTTCACTATTTTGGCGCTGGTACTGAACATGGCCTTTGTCTCTGTGGATGGAAATACAGACGTGGGTTACATATAAGTTATTATATATTCACACATAGGAGACACACACACAGCGTGCTATCTTAGTGTTCACTACAGTAACATGGATCCTACTGAAGCTCCGGCAAACCTGCATGTACCGCAAGATAAACCGGCTAAGTGCTAACTAGGAGCAGCAGGTTAACAGAAACAAGAAATAGAACCTCTTAGTAGAAGCCACATATTAAATTTAAAGGAACAAAAGAGACAAATTCAGCTCTCTGCTGCTAAAGACGAACAGCATGTCAGATAGTCAGTTTAAGCTAGGTTAGCCGGCTAATATAAGCTAGCCTGCTATCAGTATCTCTGCTGTGAAGTAAGAAATGTCTAACGACGGTAATTAGTTTTATTTCACATAAAACGACTCATAGGCAGAGTTTAATACATTCAGTCTGCTGTCTGAACACATGCACGGCCTGCTAACTGCTGCCCATTACAACCGCTCACCGGAGCATCTCTACTACGCTTTATTTAGTGATATAAAACGGCCATCCGCCTCCCAAAACTACATAATCTAAAGCATCATAGACTTTAGAAACACTTTGGGGCGAAAACGTAACAATTAAACAACATTAAAGCACATTTTAGAGCAGAAATGTGAATCCGGTGAAAAATCCCACGACTAACCTCTGTCAACGACGGCCAAGGAAGAGGCCAGAACATCGCGAGAGTTGAATTAATCCAATGCGAGCGAGTCATCGTGTCAACGCGAGAGTTGAATGAATCCAATGCGAACGACCGCGAGCGACTCATGTTGTCATCGCGAGAGTTTTTTTTCTAAAACTTTATTTAGAACAAAGAAGTAAAACAACAACTGTGATACAAAAAAGTTTTTAAAAAAACACCTTTGTATTAAGTCCTTTTTGATTTTAAATAAAATGTACTTTATTATCGCGAGAGTTGTGTGAGATTATCAGTTTACACAGAAGAAATGTTTGAAATAATGTTAGTAATGCAGTGGTTAGAGGATACAGGGATACAAGGATTACATTATAGACATTTTTGATAGAATTACAACAAAAATTATACAGAAGTCAAATGATGGGTCTTACAATAATATTTCTATGAGTGCCGGAACATATTGGTATCAAAGAAAATGAAATAGCAGATAAGGTTGCAAAGGAGACCACAAAAAATAATCACATTGATTTGGCAGTTTGCTTCAGCAGGACAGAAATCAAAAGCATTATATTAAGCAAAGATTGAAGGAAAGGTGGCAAAAAGCAGTGGGAGGAAGAGAGGAAAGGACGAAGGTGTTACAGAGTTCAAAGGAAAGTCAGAGAAATGAGCTGTGCAGGAAGGAAAGATGAGACAATAATGTAATGTAGTATAATATAACAATATAATATAATAGATTTGGACACACTGGACTAAACAGTACACTATTCAAAACAGGAAAACATAATACAGACGGATGTAAATATGGTGGAGAAGAAGAAACAGAAGAGCGTGTTATGATACACTGTCAGAAATATGAG
Source organism: Thunnus maccoyii (assembly GCF_910596095.1). NCBI lineage: Eukaryota > Metazoa > Chordata > Actinopteri > Scombriformes > Scombridae > Thunnus > Thunnus maccoyii. The sequence continues at coordinate 4,677,127 of NC_056549.1, read as the reverse complement.
GCATCTGATTCAAAACCTCATAATTTTCAACATATGATTCAGTACAAGCAGACCCAGACAGTATAAGGAGGACAATAAGACAGACAAAAAGGATGCAGTGGAGAAAGTACTGTGATACAATCAGAAACATGACTCAGGTAGGAGAGCTATGGGGGATGATAAAAGAGACGGGAGGGGACAGGAGGGAGTGGAGTTACTGGTTCTGACTGATGGAAATGAGACTGCAGTGACAAATAAGGAAAAGGCAGCGTTAATGGAATAATTTGTCTGGGGAAGAAAGAAAAGGCAGAGAGAAAACAAAATCTGAAAACACGGAGGCTTTATGAGCAAAATGTCCCTTCCAGCATGATAGAATTAAGAAAGGCACTAAATAAAACAGGAAAGACTGCACCTGATAACAATGAAATAAGTTATAGCATGTTAAATCAACTAAGTGTAGGAGGTCTGGAGAAATTATTGCTGCTGTAAAATAAAGTGTGGGAAGAGGGAAGAATGCAGGGAGCTGGAAGGAGGCGATAATTATTCCAGTAAGGAAACCTGGAAAAGATGCCAGCAGGCCTGGAAACAGACCAATGGCCTTGACATAACACATCTGTAAATGAATGGAACATGTGATAAATGAGAAATTAATATACTTCTGGGAAAAAAAGAAGTATAATGGCTGCATGTATACTATACTGGATCCAGTGTTGTGTTTAGAGGACGAAATAAGGAAATCTCAAGTAAATAAAAAGACAGTGGTTGCAGTGTTTTTTGATGTTGAGAAAGCCTATGATATGTTACAGAAAGAAGGGATTCTAATCAAACTGCACTTAATGGGAGTTGAAAAGAAATGTTTAATTGGGTTATGGACTTTTTAGATGGAAGAACTATTCAGGTGAAGATAGGGTCAAGTGTTATCAGGCCAATATGATGTTTGCAGATGACGGGGCTTTGTGGAAAAAGAGGGAGAAATGTTGAACACATAGTAAAGAAATTGCAAGATGGAATTAATCTAGTTGAAAAGTGGAAAACAACATGTGGAGTTAAAGTTAAAGACAGAAACTCAGGGAAGGTTCTTTGAAACTGTACGGAAATAAATTGAGAGTTTTCGTCTTTTGGGTGTGTATTTTGATCCGAGATTAACACGGAGAGAGCGTTTTAGATATGTAGTTAATAAATGTAAAAAGTGATAAAGTCAGTTTTTTTCGTTTGTTAGTTAGTTTTCATTGATTAAAGTCATGATGTTACATTTCCGATATAGCAGGTGGCGGCTTCCTTTAACGTTGGTTTGTATTGTAGTCCGCCAGTAAAACCAAAGAAGAAGAAGTACAAGCGGAGGAGCAGGAAGAAGAAGAAGAACGCAACATCATGGATGCCAACTGCCGTAAACACCAAAAGTCACAGTAGAAGAAGAGTTGCGTGTCAACACGGAAAGACGCTAGCTAGCAGTGCCGGTGTCACTTCTCGCTCTCTGTGTTTGTTTGAGCACTTTTAAGGAGTAAAACAAACGCAAAATTCCGGATTTTGAAGATTGAAATAGAGTTTTTTCTGTTGTCATATTTATCAGGAATACATTTTGTCTTTCTTTAGTGGTTCAGGAGAAGCTAACGTTAGTAACAGCGTGTTTTGGCATCTCTTACTGACAGCTTGTAGGATTTCATAGCAAACACGCGTTTATGAGACAGATTAAACGCGATTTTTATTGTGTCTGAGCGAATATCACGATGAAAGCCGCCCCTGTTTCACGACAGTTTCTCGGCTGACAGTGATGTTGAGACTGACCAGTCTTTTGAGGGCTGTAAGGTTAAGCAGGGCTGTTTGCAGCGCCGCCGACGACATGGCGAAGTCTTTCTACGCAGTGAGGAAAGGAGTCAAACCGGGGGTCTACTATACCTGGTGAGCCTGTTTACACCTTAATGTCAGCACGTTTATCTGTAAGGAAATCGAAGTCATCGATCCCTCTTTAGTGCGAGGAGACACATGCCAGAGTCCATTCAGATATGTGTTAATTTAACGTCTCTTCGGTGTTCGGCAGATAAACACGCCAGCTAAAAGATCCTTTAAGAGCTTTTTTTAACCATAACAATCCACTCTATAATTCGGCATAGAAGCAACACATCAGCAACTACAAATTTTAATAATATTGTATGTTTTTTCCAGTTAAAGTACATAGTAGAGGGCGTTGCTGAGAGGTACAGCTGCAACGATTAGTTGGCTAATTGAATCAAGGGCTGTTTAATTAGTGTTTTTCACTGTCATTTAGGGATGAGTGTAAGAAGCAGGTGGACAAATTCCCATCTGCCTCTTTCAAGAAGTTTGCATCAGAGAAAGATGCCTGGGCCTTCGTCAGAGGAGTCGAACCATCTGCAGTTCCAGACGTGAAGAAAGGTAGGTTAGTCCAAAATGCTTTAATAATCGTTTAAGCCTTAATCAATGGGCACATATCTGTTTTTTTATATTTGTTACAGGAAGAATGTCGATAATTTAAAGTCACTGGATGATAGAAAATCTTCTCAGAGACCTTTTTAAGCAAGAAAATGTGATGTAAGGTTGGTGTAAAGTAACAGTATAAACCATGGAAGAAAACATATGATGGCACAGCTACGCTTTCCAGCTTACAGGCTGCTAAGAAGATTTCCTACCGTTCAATAAGTTTGTATTTTCAATATTCTTCCTGTAACAAATTGTATGAGTATATCTGTGACTGAAACATCCAAGTTCTGGGAGACATCCATGCAGGACCCTGATACATAGTAAATGATCTATGTTTACTAAATAAAATGGATAGAAAATATAAAGCAGCATATTACAAAAAATATCAGCTTGTGTTTTTGTCTTTCAGTATCTCAGAGTGTAGAGTCGGACGTCAATCTGCTTCCTAAAAGAGGCCCGGAGCCTCTGATGTACATCCCTCTTGGTAAGAAGAGACGTCACTCGGACGACGAAGCGGAGACCCAACCCAAACGAGTCAAACTGTCAGAAAGCTCGACTACAGAAAGCACAGACGGATTTACATACATGGGTGAGATGGTCAAACATCTGAAGAAATGAGATGAATGTGAAATATACATTTTGATGTGGAGCTTTTTTAAATTTCTTTAGGCATTTATGATAAAATATTGTTATATAATCTGTAAACAGGTCTGTTAGCTGCTAGTTGACACATACTGTGGTCACAAATGGAGAAAATAGAGACATTGAATAAAACAGTTCTCCCTCCGTCCAGGTGACGCTGTGGTCGTTTACACCGACGGTTGTTGTTTGGCCAACGGAAAGAACAGCGCTAAAGCCGGCATCGGAGTGTACTGGGGCCACAACCATCCACTGTAAGAAAACACACACACACACACTGTAGACACACACCTTTTAGACTGTAAGTGAATTGTCAGCTCACATGTTAAATATCTATATAATAAAAAAAATTAAATCAATAAACTAGAGCCTGACCGATACTGGATTTTTGGGGCTGAAACAGATATTAGGAAGTAAAAAAATTCTGATATTGATATATTGGCTGATAATCTGATATATACATAAATACACATTTTTTGCTGATGATCCCTCAGATGTGATTATCAAACACATGTAAAATAAATAACAACATAAATAAAAACCATTGGTGCATATCAGACAACATGTGTGCCGATATATCTGTGATATGTAAATATCAGCTGACTGATATATCAGTCGGGCTCTTCAATAAATTTCATTTCATTTGTCACATGTGTCGCTGCTTTCCTGCAGAAATGTTGGTGAGCGGCTGCAGGGACGACAAACCAACCAGCGCGCAGAGATACAGGCAAGAATCTCTTATTGAATCTCAGCGTGACTGAAGAACTTCGAAAAGGAAAACACACTTTTTTACAAATATCAGGCTTTGACCAGAGGCAGACGTCTGATGCTTCTCTTCATACTAAACCAAAGCTTTGACTCTGACCTGCTGCTCTTTTCCTGTTCTCGATAAACCAAACTCACTTTATGCTGACGTGTCAAACTGACCTGCAGAGAGGAATAAAATCAACTTAACCTGTAAGAGGCTCTGCACAAAGAAGAAATCATATTTCCATTTGTACGAGAACAGTTTGTGTTGGACCCTGTAAAGATACAACATACTGTAGGCTCTCTGGAGCTATAGATTAAAACATTGTGAGTGAAACCTTCCTGTAAAATTTGGCCTCAAAGTCTTAGAAAAGCCTTACACAGATATGATTTTGTGTTGATAGTTTTAACCATGTAAATTAACTGTCGTGTGTGTGTGTGTGTGTGTACCAGGCAGCCTGCAGAGCGCTGGAACAAGCTAAAGAGAAGAACATAAAGAAGTTGGTTCTCTACACAGACAGCAAGTTCACCATCAATGGTGAGTCACAAAAAACAAAGACTCAACTTCCCAAACAACTGTAAAACCTGCTGAGACCTCCAACAGGTCCAGGTTTAGACCTTGATAGTCTGAAGGTTTGAAGTGCGTGTGTGGTCTATCATAGGCTACTTTTGGGGACAAATTTCAGACTTAAGACCAGTTAATTGGGGACAAAAGCCAAAGCTGATTTTTGGGTTTAGTCTCCAGGAAATGAATGTACGTCTATGTAATGTCCCCAAAAGTGACCATGATCTGATACGTGTGTGTTTCCTGCAGGTGTCACCAGCTGGGTGAAAAACTGGAAGCTGAACGGCTGGAGGCTGAAGTCCGGAGGCCAGATCACCAACAAAGAAGACTTTGTGAAGCTGGACAGACTGAACGCAGAGGTGGAGGTGGTCTGGGTAAATATCAGCCTCTGTCACCCTACTGTCATGTTATTGTTATTATTATTATTATTATTATTATTATTATTATTATGTTTTCTTTTAGACACACTTAAGAGTCAGCAGTGAGGGGGCCGTCCTGTAAAACAAACCCAACTACTTGCTTCCTAACTTTTGCATCACCCCTTTAAATATTTAAGCATATATATATATTATCCACCTAAACTCAGAACACCAGCTTTTTAAATACTGACAGACAAAAATTAAATTCAATAAGTCGTCTTGAGTGTTTGGTTTTCTTATTCTCAGACCTTCTTCATCAATATTAGATCACTAAAGAGGTTCAAGAGGCAAAGAAACTGTTAGATGAGTTATTTTACTCCTTTACAAGAAACAGAAAATCTTGTTCTGTTCTGTAGTTCGTTAATCAGGAACTTCACTGTCTTTGGCTTCATCACAGAGTGTTAAACTATATGAGACAGTCGATGAGGACAAACACCAAGAACACAGTATCAACACACATGATGAATAAACACAGTACATTCAGTAAAAATAGAAATGCAAAGTTATAAAGATTTGCTGCACACAGCTCTCTAACTTAGACTTCAGTTCAACATACTTCATCCTACATGTTCAGTACTTCTTTGCTGTAGGATTTGTTTTTTTGCAGACTACTGCCCTCTGCTGTCAGGATGTTTTTGGTTAAACACGTCCACGAGGGGCGCTAGAGGCACATCAAGTCCAGAACGAGGTTATAACACAGCAGTTCACATGTGGGAAGTCAAGTTACCTGAGTTCAGACCTGAGAATCTGCTCGCTCCACCGAGCTGACTGATTCTGGTCTGACATCATGACATGAAACAGATGTTTCTCTTCTGTTGAAAAAGTGATCGATCCAGTGAGCGCTGCAGGGGGGATTAACGATCAGCCAATTAGCGCCAAGGACGAGACTAATGCTGTTGTCAAGCTGTGTGTCAGAACCGAGGAGGAGTAAAACTAGTCAAGATTCTGTTACTGTCGATTTATCACATCATTTTGTGAACTGTTTAGCTGTAATATGAGAAAGTTTGTGACTCGCCCACCATGTCTCCACTCCAGCCGGATTGTTTAATGGTGATCGAATCAAACCCCCCCCCCCCCACGGAGATGAGTTAGACTGAAGATGGAAACAGAGTGTAACAAGTCGACACTTCTGTCTGATATCAGGGAAGGAAGTGAGGTCATTGTGGCTTTTAAAAATATTCATAAACGGAAGAATGTTTGCGTTTATAGATTTATTAATCTATCTTTGAGGTCCGTATGAAAAGGAATATTTTTCTCTTCTTTTACCCGAATCACCACTGAGACAAACTAAATCTCTGCTTGGAGCCACTCGGCCATATAAATGAAACTGAATCAAACAGGTTGATTTATGTTTCATCTGGTATTTTTTGCCTTTTTGATTTTAGTTTGTTGAATTATATAATAATAATAATAATAATAATAATAATAATAATAAGTCTGGTCATTTCCATTGAATTTCACAAAGATCAGAGTTTCCTGTTGTAAATACAACTTGAATGTTGACATAAACACTATTTACAAGTCTGAAACTCACAATTACAGTAACATATTTGACATGAACGCAGCGTTAAATCTGACCTGTGACCAAAACAAACCAATCAAACTAATTAGTGTTAAAATGAGGAAACAGAGCAGATTTAGAAATGTTAACTAGAGTTGAAAACACCATCTGTGAGTCTGGAAGAAATGACTTCGCAGGTCAGAAAAATGATATTCTCCCTTCCTCTCTTACTCCCTCTCCCTCTTCCTCTTCCTCTCCTTCCTCCTCCTCCTCCTCCAGTTACATATTCCAGGTCACGCCGGCTACAGAGGCAACGAGGAGGCCGACAGGCTGTCAAGAGAAGGAGCAGCGAAGCCTTTACAGCAGCAGCAACAGCAGCGGCGAGAAGACGATTGCAATTAAAGAGATCTGCTGCAGGACTGTTCATGTGCACACTGGTTTGTCAGCAAGTCTGTGACCAAGCGAAAACTGGATGGTGGATGGATGTGTGTTTGATTGTCAGGTTTTCTGTTGAATGTTAATTATAATTTGTGTCGCTTCTCTTAATAAAGTTTTATGTTTCTGCTTCAACTCCCTGTTCTGTATTTTGTGATGCAGCATGAAATCAAAGTCGATGTATGAGGTTATCAGGAGCAACGTTTTTCTGTTCTTTCTACAGATAAAGAGAAGAGTTTAAAAAAGAAATGAAGGAAGCAAGTGTAAGCATAAGAGAGAAGGAGAGCAGGCGAGGAAGAGTAGGGAGACAAATAAAGAGGGAAATTAAAATTGAAGAGATGAGGAAGGATACGAGGAAGTTGACAGGGAGGGTAGAAAGTTCCAGGAAGAAGGAGAGGAACAATGTGAGAAGGAAAGAAGCAGATAAGAGAAAATATTTGTTTTAATTTGATTATGCAACGCAGAAAGAGATCCACTGGTGTGACATGTGATGTAATACCCTCCGTTGTCCAGCAGGAGAAGCTCCAGGTTGTTATTTGAGCTCAGACAAAGAAAACACACACACACATATAAGGATTTGGGGTTTATTTAAGGATCTGTTTGACTGCTGATTGTACATTGTTTCACACATTGTTGTCAATCAAATTACTAGATATTTTTAATACTGACAAACTTTAAATTCAATATGTTTAAATTAACTCGTCATCAGTGTTCAGTCGTCTTATTCTTGTACATTGTTCTTCTGTTTCCAGCATAATCTGAAGGCAGGAAAACATATAGATCTTTTTCATTAATATTAGACCACTAAAGTACATTGTTTCACACACTTAATTGCTTTGGGAATATTGTTTTTCAAACTACATATAAATAAAGTTTGTTACAGTGAAATTGAACTGAGAGCAAATGTGTCTTAAATCTGGATCTAAATCCAGAAAATCCAGATCATCTGTCGCAAAATTAAACTGGGAGATGTGTGCTCCCAGTCTGACGAGCAGGCTGTAAACCAGTACACATTACTATGTAAACACTATTAACCTTAAGCGTTGAATCTGCCCATATGGGCTGTATATAGAGGGTTTCCAATCTCGTTCTCGTGATGGAATTAAAGACTGAAAATGCTCATATTTCAGCCTGAAACACTGTCGTCATAAGTTGTGATTTATATTTTTATAGATTTTTGCTAATCTGTAGCTAGAAAATTGTACAAAACAATAAAAAAAATATATAAGTGAGAAGAGAAAAGAAACCCCAAAACAAACAACAAACGAAGTTATTCAGTGTAGGAAATAAATATTTGAAGACTGATGGGTGTGAAATAGATACATTACTGGCAGAAAAGGGCAGTTGTGTGCACATCTAGTTGTATATTTAGGACTTCACACTGGGTTATATATCACAAACTTTATTAAACAGTTAGAGGTATATAGAGGTACAAAACCGGTAACATTATACCAACGTCATAGTCAACCAATCAAGCAAAACAAGAACAGATTGACGACTGACCCGGTGATCGCAGATGAAGAGGATGGAACGAAGGATCCGTAAGACTGAAGCAGCTGAGCTTGGAGATGTTGTTTGATTGCTTTCATAAGAACAAAGAGGCCAAAGGAAACCGGAAGGAGGACTTTGTGTAAGGATGAAAGGATTTTCTATATTTTTCTTATTGTCAACAAATCTCATGTGCAGATAGAAAGATAGATAGATAGATAGATAGATAGATAAATAGATATAGATAAATAGAAAGATAGATAGATAGATAGATAGATAGATAGATAGATAGATAAACACTACTATAGAAGTACATTGCATTCATCAGCAAAAAAAATCATAATTATGAGAAAAGATCTCATAATAATGAGATCAGAATCTCGTAATTATGAGAATCTCATCTTTAAAACTAAAAAAGAGACAGCGTTGTTCCCTTCCAGTGGTAGGTGATGTCCACCCGACCTTCTCATACAGGATACAATGATGGGCTCTAAAACTGTCACCAGTAATAAATCTGTGATACACAGCATCAAGGGGTTTGAGGTTATGGGCAGAATTATGCATGTTAATTACATCTGCATAGTCAAGCGCTGATGAAAATGTTGCCTGTATAATCTGCAACCTAATGGAGGCTCTTCTTATTTCTATAAAAGAAACCTAATTTAAACTTAAGCTTTTAAAGATAGAGTTTTTAAAGATAGTTTTTTATCTAATCTGATACCCAGGTACTTATAACATGGGTCTTTTTCAATTTAAACAGTAAGTTTACAGTAAGTAATTAAATAGATATTGTACTTAGAAGATTTCTTATTTGGGATCGGATGAAGGGCATGTATTTAGTCTTATATGGATTTAGTTAAAGCTTAAGTTTAATCAAGGCCATGCTTTGTCAATAGAGGGTGCTGATTAGTAAATTACAGTGTCATCAGCATAATAATGAATAGAGCTGTTAATAACCAATGAGCCCAGGTCATTTATATACAATGTAAACAGGATAGGACCTAGTATCGAGCCCTGTGGTACCCCTTTTGTAACTTCAAGGAGATCAGATTCATGACCGTCTACAACTATTGTTTGAGATCTGCCAGTAAGATAACTGTGAAACCAGTTACATGCATTTGCCTCAAAACCAATTGATCTAAGTCTATCCAAAAGAAGAGTATGATCCACTGTGTCAAATGCTTTAGATTAATCAATGAACAGGGCAATACAACACCCAGAACGCTCAGATAGAAAGTGACACATTTGATTATTGATGAGCTTTTTCTAAGATTTTGGCTAAACACAACAGTTTGGAGATTGTGTGGTAGTTAGATTAAAAATGTGTGTTAAAGGATGAGCTATAACAGGTGCAGCCAGTAGTAAGAGTCTTGTATTGAAAAAGGTCTGCTCCAGTAGCCTTTTTGGGTCTGTTGAGGCCAAGGCATCAAATACCTCCTTAAAAGAACACAAAAGGACTATTTCTGTCACAACTGCTCCCATCCTTGAGTGAAGCCATTGTAGATAGATTTGGATTTTCAAACAGGTGACCAGAAGAAATAAAATGACTATTAAAATGTCACAAAGTTGTTTTTTTTTCTGAGACAAGGACAGAATCTAGAGAAAGATGCTTGGATAGGGAGTACGACCATGATTTAGTGACTTAATTATTTTCCAAAATTTTGCTGAATTACCACTACAATCGGACAGGGTATCAACAAAATAACATGACTTAGCATTTCTCGCTGTCCTGACACATTTGTTTCTCAACGGTCTAAAGATCTGCCAATCCAAAGAGGACTTTAAACCTTGTGCTTTTGCCCATGCTACATCCCTTAACCTTAACATCTCTGAGAGTTCAGGTGTGAACCAAGGATTTGATATATTTTTTACTCTGTATTTCTTAAAGGGAGCATGTTTATTTTGCTAAGGAGTTAAAAAAACACATCTATGAAAAGGCTTAGGGCTTATTCAGGGTCAGGAATAGCACATAACCTTTTGATATCACTGAGAAATAAATCACGAAGAGAAGCTTGCTCAACAAAATGTTTAAAGTCTCTTTTTATAATAACATGTGGTGGAATCTTTTTTTGTCTGGAATCTCTAATGCAGAAAACTGGCCAATGATCACTTAAGTCTAGTGCAAACACACCACTGGCTGCGAATTTATGTGGTTTGTTCATTAGGATTATATCTATCAGGGTCAATTTTTCCCGGATTTCTGGTGTCTGGCCGAGTAGGTTAAGAAATGAGCTAAAGTTAAATTTAATTCAATATAATGATTTTTCAACCCCTCAGAGACAGAAGATTACCAGTCAAGGTTAAGGTCACCCATGAGCAAAACTACACAAGCCTCATACTCAGATATAATATTTACCAATTTATTTATTAATTTGATGAGCAGACGGGAGGCGATAGGCCATGATTACCACCATATTATTATTAGGATTTAGAGAGACTTTTAATACTAGGAATTCAAATTATTTTGGCAGAGATGGAGCATAACACAGAGACAGCAAAAGAGTTTCTCACAAAAATAACAACCCCTACCTCCCTTGTGGTTCAGTCCATCCTATATGTATCGTAACTGTCAAGTGCAATGACATCTTTAATTTTATCAACCAGGTTTCTGTTGAAATTAAAATATCTGGATTGGTTTGTTGGACCCAGATTCTAATGGAGTCCAGTTTTTGTACCAGGCTTCTCACAGTCATGTGAATTAACCCAAGACATCTGTGGTTTAGGAAGTCAAGAGGAGTATCAAATAAAATTTGATTGGTAGTCTCATTTCTCAAGCCAGGCCATTGGTCATAAAACAAGTCACAGGAAATTAACTTAAGATTGCCAGTATTTACACCATTTCGACTGAGCCTCTTACGAGTGGTGATGCCAACAGTAGGGATAAAATTAGACTGAAAACAGGATGTAATGACATTGCATGTACTACTGGCTGTTAGAGGGAGTGTTTTCTGAAAGATCCAAACTAATAAGGAATTAATCCTATGTACTGTAGAGTTGACTTTATGTCACAGATAGTCATTTGATCCATTGATCCATACAAAATCTGGAGTTTTAAACTAAAGTGTTTGATGTATTGCAAGTTTTAATGTTTTTCTCTGGGGCTTAACCTCTTAAGCTGTACGTGATCTGCCGATAGCTCCATCTTTACAAATTCATGTTGTTCTGCCTTTTTCAAAGCTTCAGAACTTTGCTCTACATTCTAGTGGAGTTCCCAAAGTTTCCAAAAGATACTATATGTGGGTGAAATGTTCATCACCGCCCTTTCTTCTTTTTCATCTTCTTCGTTCTTTCTCCTTCCTCGCTATCGCCTCATCTTCCTCTTCTCTCCTCACCTCCTTGTCCTCTCGCCTCTTTCTTTTGCGCCTCCTTCCCCCCCGGCAGACCTAATGTACGTGCTTTAGAAAAATAATCACCGGCTTTGTTTCTGCTGATGGAAACAGAGAGAAAGAGACTCAAACGTCCTCCCTCAATCCTTTCCTCCTCCTCCTCCTCCTCCTCCGTACTCTTGCGGCCGGTCGATTGGTCGGTGTCAATGTTGGAAACGGCAGGACGGAGGCTTGGGGTTCCTCGCTCTGACCTCGACCGCTGCCTCGCGGCAAGCGTGGGGCACGACGACCCCGCCAGAGGCAGCCCAGTCTGAGAGAGAGCGCCTCTTGGAGGTCAGAGGTCACCCCGCAGAAGCTTCACCTCCTCGCTGGCTGAGCCTCGTTAGCACTCCTCCTCAACACACACACATGCCGCCTCAGCAGACTGAGCTCTGGCATTGGTCCGCCGCTGTCCTGCTGGAGGGGAGGAAGATCGAGCAAACTGTAAAGAAACTTAACAAACCAGACATTAGAAACATCCTGCTCACATATCAGTTAGAGGTTTTGTCAATTTTTAGACAACCAGTGTCTAAAATATACCAGAATGTTCTGCTGGGGTCGAAGAACTCTCTGACTCCACAAACCGTCTGACACTGAGCGGGGGATGTAAGCGAAAGTGCTCACAGTGCTGATGGGGAGGAAAGAAAACTTCATGCAGACAGAAAATCAGCCCCAACTACGCTGGTGTTGTAGCCAGGTCGCTAAAGTCCAAGTCAAGTTCCGTGTCTTTAGAGTTTGAATACGAGTCACGGTCATGTCTGAGGTCATGACTAGATTGTCAAGAAGTCAAAGCTAAGTCACAGAGCTCCTGTCCAAGTCAGTGAAGTCATGTCCGAGTCACTGAGTTAACGTCCAAGTCACTGCAGTCATGTCTTGAGTTGCCTAGGTCATGTCTGGAGTTCGTGAGGTCATGTCTGGCTCTCTGATATCATGATCATACATTTTTAGGTTGTATGAAGTAATATCTGAGTCTTTGAGGTCATCTCTGAGTTATTGAGATCATGTCAGAGTTGCAGAAGCAACCTAAAAGTTACTGAGAAAATGTCCATGTCTCAAAGTTAATGTCCAAGGTCACTGCAGTCATGTCCAAGTTGCTGGAGTTGCTAAGATTGTGTCTGAATTACAGAGATCATGTTCAAATTGTTAAAGCCCCATCTGAGTTTTTGAGTTAATGCGATCGTGCCCGAGGTCTTGAGGTCATGTCCAAGTCTCAGAGTAAATGCGTGAGTCATTGAGGTGATATCTGGAGTTCATGAGGTCGTGTTGCTGAGCTGACGTCTGAATTGCTGAGACCACGTCCGAGTCTCCGAGTTAATGTCCGAGGTCATGTCTGTATTTTCTACTGTAATGTCAAAGTCACTGAGTCTGAGTCAATGCCCAAGTTGCTTAAGTCATATCTGGAGTTGCTAAGACTGTGTCTAAATTGTAGAGCTCATGTTGGAGTTGTTATAGTCTCGCGATACCAGACAATCAGAGATCTCCACCTACCAAATCTGGGGATTTCTAAATGCACGGTAGTTGCTTGAATGGTGGTGAGAATGGCCGCTAATAAACCTACGCCCCTTACATATTGTCAAGGACACGCCTTACTGGAAATGATTCTTGCCCCCCTGTTCTCCTCCGTAGTGAACTGCATGTCACTGCCAAAATATAAAGGGCATCCCTAAAGACTTTGGTTGGTTATGCAATGCAGGGTTTTCTCTTTTAACAACAAAACCTGGGAGATTGTCCTTGTCCGAATCTTTGAGTGACTGAGGTCATGTTTGAGTCTCTGAGTTAACGTCCAAGTTGCTGAGGTTATGTGTTGAGTGGCTGCCATCATGTCTGAGTTTGCTGACATTGTATCCAAGTCATGGAGGTCATGTCTACGGCCAAGTCGCAGAAGTATGTCATGTTCGAGGACATGTCCGAGTCGCTGCAGTCACATCTTTGAGACATTATCTAAAACCCGCCACCATGACTGAAGAACCTGGGATTTTTTATTTCTTTGGTATAGATGCACGTTCTCACACAAACTGCAGATCACTCTGAATAAAACTGTCATCTAATTACTGGACAGTGAAACCTTTAAACAATTATTAAAGCACATCTGGCGTCGACGGCCCGACTCCCGCTCTCCTCTCAAACAATTATCATTTAACAATTATTTATTCATCAAATCCAGTGACGGTGTTTACACCGGCACTTCCTTTCTGATCCGGCATCAAGGAGAAGCGGGGCTCAGCACGCCATCGATGGGGGGGGTGCAGGGGGAGTTGCAATCAAAGATGGCAAGATGAACAAAGTGGCATCTGTTTCCATGACAGCTGTCTGCATCCGGCTCTGAAACCAGCTCCCCCACCTCCTCCTCTACCAACATGGCCGTTTGATATGACAAAAAAGGAAGGTTTCTTAAATGTTTTTGATGAGGGTGCTGGTTTAAAGACACCTCTGATTCATTAAATAAAGATTGTCCCTCCCATTAGGACCTTGTTTTTTTTACTCCAACTTGTTTTCACTTAGCCAAACCCAACATAGCAACTGGTTTAGTTTTTCATGTCTGGCTAAAAAAAATGTGTTGAGAAATCATTGAAGTCAGAAAGTAATAAGATAAGATGAGACTTTATTAATCGCCAGGTGGGAAATTAACATGTTACAGCGGTGTAGGAAACAAGGAAAAACAGAATTAGGAGTAATAAATACAACAAAATAAAAAGTCAAGAAATGACATTCAATCTATGTACATTATAAACATTACAGTACTTAAACTATACACAGTGCATGACCTGTATGTATGAAGGAACTGATGGAGATCTGGCAAAGTGAAGAACTTGTCAGGATGTCTTATGCAGGAACATTTATTAAAGCTCAATAAAGGAGAACAGAGTTACAGAACAAGTGAAACTGTGCAACATCACTCAATTCTGTGGTCTACTTCCTGACAAGAGCATTTAAACCTTTCACCAAATCCTTACCCTTACTACCTCCATCATCTATGCCTCTATTGGGTTCTGAACTATAAAAAAAAAAAGTCAACTGAAGTCATGTAGTCTGTACTCAGGTCACTTGCAATCCATTCTACGAGGAGACCGGTCTGACCGTCTGCACAAAGCACAGCATATCTCCACCTGACCTTGGTTACCATAGGAGACAGCCAGCCTTATTAAGGCGGCTGCATATCCCGGCCAGTAGACGGAGAGATGAACAGCTCTGAAAGAGACAAGTCGTGACCTGCTGCTCCCAGGATAGAAGATGAACACACAAATTTTTCCCCCATGGACAGACCACCTCCTTTTTGATCACAAGATATAATCACCATTACCTTAAAATCAATTAAGGAACACCTTTAGATGGTTACAATGATCTATCATGAACACTCAAAACAAGTAAATATGTGAATCACCACCAGTAATCAAATATATTAGATATTCAGTAATGGTATAGATTAATTTCAAACAAACACCAATTAAAACTTACATAATTTTGACCGTCTATAATAACTAATAACAAGTAATCATATGAATCCATCAGGATCATCAATAATGATTTTGAATAGTTAACATATGTGTCATCATCACACATCGACCAACACCTACTTTCTTCACCAACATCGGTACAATCACATCATATAATGCATATAAATCAAACACACTTCAGAACGTCAATATAAACCTGATGTATGTAATATTAATGGAAAATAGAAATACTATACTACTACTGAGATCCAGGCATGTAACACTGAAACCTAGTGCAAGAAACTGAAAAACAAATTTATTTATTTTTTTTTGTAATTTGGGTTAAATTACCCTTTAAGCTTTAAGTATTGCACATAATTATCTCTATGTGTCCCTGATGAACTGCTAGTTGCTTCCTCTCTAACACAAAAAACATGCAAAAATGGTTTTAGAGATTTGTGAATGGATGAAGCTGTTTGGTCGGTCGGGTCAGTGAACACATTTTCACACATTTTCACACATTAATTTCTTTCTTTATTCTAACCAATCAGTGTATCAGCTGCTAACAGCTTGGCAGGTTCCTGTCATCTGGGGCTTCATTATCTCGTCTCCCTGCTGATTTGCATCGTGGACAGACATGTATGACTCAATCTGTGCCCTCATGGAAATTTTGGCGCGCTCTGCACCCCTGCAGCCATCTCTGTGTTTCTAAAGTTTCACTCCAAAATGAGATTTCCAGCATTTGGAAATTATGACGCCTACTCTGATTTAGAAAAAAAAAAAAAAAAAGAAAAAAATCAAATATTGACATGAAAGTAAAACTCATTATGGAAACACATTAAAACTCTTGACTATTCATGTAATTTGCCTGCAAACCAAGAGAGTTTCCAGGATGGTACTTGTGTTTTTTAAATATTGAGAGGTGAAGTTTTTCTCTTTATGAGTTTGAATCATTCAGTAATGAATTAGTTTGGATTGGTTTAATTACAGTGTGAGTCTTTATCATGTGAAACATGTGACTCCATGTTAAAGGATACGACTGATGACATTCTGTCTCTCTTGTAGTTGACAAATCCCATGAAAAACTAAAACAATGAACTGATCTACTAACGAGTATTGTGTGTGTATCCAAAGCCTGATATATCTTATTCCTCCGTTGTCGTCCAGAAACTATTAAAAACACGTCAGTGAGCCTCACCGCTGCACTGGGTGACACATTGCTTCATTAACATGAACACACACTATAGTTTATTTTGATTCAATCACACATACACCGTCCTGCTGCCACAGATACTCACTAAAACACCAAATGTAGATTCATCCACCACTGAAAATAGTCCCCAACAAATGTACTACAAAAAACTACAGTGATCAGCTGTTTTAGGGAATTACCAAAGTATATATTCACGATTCATTTTTAAAGATTTACGGGTCACATTTCACATGTCTATGAGTTGTTAACAGCTCCACCAAATAGTGATTTTTCCCTCTAAACTTCTCACATGGTTTCATTTCAATAAATGTTCAAATGATCCAATATTTCAGCAAAAAATCAAAGATTAGAGAAAAAGTCCAAAAACTGAAAATAGATTTGTGTATCAGAACTTTGTTTTTTCTTCTCTCCTCTCCCATTAATCATCTCACGACTCCTCAGATTTATCTGCTGACCCTTCAGAAGGGCCCGACCCCTAGGTTGGGAACCACTGGACTAAACTAGCTAACTGTATATAAAGTAGTGTAAACTAGCTCCACCTCCAGCAGCTACAACAGTAACATGCTGCTCTAACACTGATGCTTCACTATTAATAATCTAATGATGTCATATATAATAATATATCAGTCAGAGGGACCAAACCACTACTTTTACTGCAATACTTTAACTACATCAAGCTCGTAATACTTATGTACTTTTACTGCAGTAGGATTTGTCATGCAGGACTTTTACTTGAGTATTTTTACATCGCTGTATTGGTACTTTTACATTGGTAGGTTTTACCTGCTTGTTTCGGTTTGTAGATAAATACCGGTCCATTTCTGGTCAGGTACCAGTTTTTCGGACCCGTGCAGACAGGTCTGCTCGGCCCGGTGTAGGTGAGGCCAAGGTCGACAGGGTGGAGGTGCTGCAGTGCCATCCATCAGCTGCCAGAGCTCTAATTATGCAGCAGAGTCCTAACCAAGCGTGAGATGTCATTACACAGATGGAGCTCCAGAGGAGAGAGAGAGAGTCTGCATCTGTTTGTCTGTGTGTCTGTCAGTCTCCATCAGTGTTCATCTGTGTGTGTGTGTGTGTGTGTGTGTGTGTGTGTGTGTGTGTGTGGACATTTAATATCTGAGGCAGTGAATTAGCTGGACACAGATTTCCTGCATTGCTGTTTTATAAAATTATGCCTTAAAACTCTTAACATGATGGATGAATTTGTGTCTGGATTATTGCCTGCACAGGGACAAACAGTGCAGTGCAGTCAGAATGTGTGCTGGGAGTGTACAGTGTTGTCTGTATGTGTATGTTTAGGGTATATTTCAGGTCTAAAACAAGAAGCTACCAGCAGGAGTTTTCAGAGGTTTCATACATTTACTGAAAAATTTAAATGAAAGAGGACATATTATGCTCTTTCTGTTATATACTTATATATTTATATACTGTCAAATTTCCAAATCTTGAGGTGAACATATGTAAAAATGCTCCTTGCAAGTCAAAAGCCAGTGCTTTTAAGTCTTCCTTTCTTTATATTGGTTCTAAAATAGACCTCTGTGTGTTGGTGTTAACGTGTTTCTGTGTGTTTTTTAAAGCAGCTCCTCTTGTGGAAAAATACACTTTAAAATGCAAAGATGTTCAGAAAGGTTTTAAGTGCGGAGGAGCGAGTTCGCCAAAAAACAGTAGCTAATTGCAGCTGTAATTATAACTGTGGTGGAGGTGAAACATTACTCACATATCTGCTCCAGACTGGATTAAAATCACTGACCAGCACAGGTAATATTATAAACAGCTCACTTCTCCTGGAGAAATGAATCCAGTGCAAATGAGACTTTTTTAAGTGATGGGTTTTCAGTTAAGTGGTGCAGCAGCAGCACAAGTAGACCAGAGTCTTTGGCCCTGTTCACACCTGACATTAACAAGCATCTTGAGTGATCTGATCACAAGTGGAGAGCTCTGAGTACATCAGCTCACACCTGACATTAACAGGAAATGAAGCAAGTGCACATAAGTTAGATAAATAACATAAATAAACATCGTGTCTGCTGTGTTTCGCTGTCATTTATGGTCGAGCTAGGATCCTCAGACAGCGACAACTATACTCCTTAAGTTACTGTAAGTGCAATAAAAGCTTTGTGAGTAAGAAGCCAATAAGAGTAATTTATTAATGTAATCCATGCAAAAGACGCCAAAGGGGTTGGGGGCTTTTAAATCATGTGACTATGTGGTCGATGGCAGTGATGCAACTCTATTTCGCACTTTAATATGATGCTGTTGGTGCATGAATCCGTTAGGGGTGTGCCCGAATACAAATATGTTATTCGGCAAAGCACAAATAGTGGATTTTTTTTAACGAATATTTGTTTCATACAAATATTTTTAAAATTATTTGTTTTTGTGAAGAAAAAAACAAAACATGTCAAATACCAGCGAGCAGGTCAGTTATAGTCACTATCTCAGTGTCTCTCCTCTGCTCCACTGTGACGTCTATCAGCAGGTCTCAACGAGGGGAGTCACATCCACCTGCTACATGACGCATATTTCTTAATTTGGACATCACTTTAATTTTCATCTTGAATTTTCTAAAATTAAAAGTGTAATAAAAACAAAATCAGGATTTTTAAGCCTCTTTCCACTTTTATTCGAATACAAATACAAATAATTTTGCTGCCTCAACAAATACAGATACAAATACAAATACTGGGCTCTCCGCACATCCCTAGAATGAGTACATGCTACCGCTTTCGCAGAGGACGTCAGTTGAGTAGGTGGTCCAGCACACATTCACTTAAACACTGCTAAAACAACGTGGCTGTATACGGCCCAGACCACCTCTGAATGTGATCTGAGCTATTGGATCTTGATGCGTTTTGGGTGCGTTCACACCTGTACTTAGAGCTGTCCACTTGTGATCGGATCACCTAAGACACATTTTAATGCCATGAGCAGGGCCTTTATGTCAGAATTATCATAAAATAGATTTTAAAAGGTTTACATGAGAAGAAAACACTCAGCCGACTGCAGCATCAAACACCACAGTCCCACTTTCACCTCTCTGCCGAAACTGACTCATAAACTTGTTTTAATTGCTGCTTTCAGCGTTTGAACTCGACACCGCGAGCGCCCGTCGTCCTCATTATGAGAAGAGAGGTGAATTGTGGGTAGAATCTGCGGGTGGTTCGACAGCCCGCTGTGAGTGCTGATGTTTCAGAAGGCAGGAAACAGGAGGAAGGAGACGAAAAGAGGACGGACGTGATGGGATGGGATGGGATGGGGGGGGGAAAATATAGATGAGAGTGGGAGAAAGAGCCGGCAAGAGGGAGAGAAGCAAGAAGAAAAAAGGAAGTGAGAAAAAAAAGAGAGACGGAGACGACGAGGAGGGAATCGGGGGGGACATTTGAGGAAACAGACGATGCGAGAGACAAAGGTAGACAGAAACAGAGAGAAGACGAATGAGACGGAAGCGGATGTGGGACTATGGGAAGAAAGAATGACTCGAGAAGAGAGGGGAAAAGAAAAAAGAGTAAGGTGGTCGAGGGAAGGGAAGCGAGATGATTGATGGAGACAGACAGAAGGAAAGGAAAGAGATTAGAAACAAGTGAAATGAGGAACTGTAAGAAAGACAGTGGGGAACTGAGAAGTGAGAAGAAATAGAGAAGGTGAGTCAGGGAGAATCCAGGGTCACTGAGGGAAAACAAACTCGGAAAACGATGGAAGTTGGAAACCCCGCAATCGATCACGTGACATGGTCCTCCACGGTGTGTTTGGGTGGTGCTGATTGAGAAGATGTGAGAAAAGTTTTACCTGTATACGCTTTAAAAATGAATAAGTCTTCTTGAAAACATAGCTCTTATTAAACGAGGTTCAGTTAGAGATTTAATTTTCAAGGAAACCTGAATGCATAATACATTTAATGCACTGCATAAAACATTACAGTAAAACAAAACAGCATCCATTAAAGCACATTAACGACCCCATACGGAAAAAAAAAAAGCCGGCTCACTAGCAAGAACCACACCACAACAATATGTTTAAAGGTTTTAATGGAAAGTCAGGAGGTATTAGATGCTGAGGACAGATAAATGGACGTAAAGGGGGAAGGGTGAAGGTGGTTACAGACCCCCAGACGGTTCCTAGAATGAGACGTGGGAGACGTACGCACCGGATTGAATAGGAAGGGATGAGGGGAGGAGGGAAGAGAGGATGAAGGGATGAGGAAAGGGAGGGTGGGTCGATATATCTGAGACAAACATGGCAGGATGGGTTGACCAGGAATAAGTAGACTTGACAGGTGATTAGAGGTGTGGTTGAGGCATGGCCCTGCTCCAAAAACCTAAATTATCTAGTTAACTTAATCTCTTTAAAGCTCCTATATGTGTAACACTTGAATTTTTCCGGCTTTTTGTCCTCCTATGGTAGTCATCAAGGTGTCTTCGGTCCTGTAAATCACAAAATCACTGATGCATGTTTCCCTCAGTAAACGAAGCAAAAAGTGGCTTTAATCAGTATTTTTATAGTAACAATGGATCACATGACTACTTGTATATTAAAGGGATTGCTGGTAGTGATAATTATCACCTGACACTGCAGTTCCCCTCAGCTCTACGGAGCGTTTTAGTGCCTTTCAGCTCATTGTTTTGGTTTTCCGGCCTGCTGTACACTACCTGTTCA
Source organism: Thunnus maccoyii (assembly GCF_910596095.1). Classification (NCBI taxonomy): domain Eukaryota; kingdom Metazoa; phylum Chordata; class Actinopteri; order Scombriformes; family Scombridae; genus Thunnus; species Thunnus maccoyii. The sequence continues at coordinate 4,656,253 of NC_056549.1, read as the reverse complement.
GCACCAAACACCAAATACACACAGTTAGCGACAAACTGGTGAAGATAGAAAGTCAGATATTTCGCTCAGAGTTTGTGGAGATCGAAACGGAGCTAGAAGGAGAGTGAATATTGGACATACAACTCTAAGGGAATGCGTTGTGTGTGCTGAATGTGCACATTTTTAACATGTTAACATGTTCACCATATCAATTTTATAAGGTGAAGATATGTCAGTGTTGTGTTTTCAGCTTGTTTCTGCTGCCCTCAAGTGGCCAAAAAAATAAGTTAGTGCAGGTTAAAGTAAAAGTACAGAAGTATTATCAGCAAAATGTACTTACTAACTTATTTTTTATAATAACAATGTATGAGCTGACAATAATGTGTTGGTTGTGGCTCGTAGTGATGAACCTACAGAGAATTATCGGTTTTACGGAGCTTTATACCGAGTTGCAGCTCATTGTTTATCTGTCCGGCTGCGACTTTACTGTTTTGGTTCACTCTCAGCGCTCTCATAGCGTTGTTTTTAAGAGAAAAAGCTCTATGGCAATTAGACACAGTTAGCTGTAGACTAGCTGGTGAACATAGTGGAGCATTTAGCGGCTAAAGAGCCAGATATTTCCCTCAGGAGTTGGTAGAGAGCAAAAACAGAGCTAAAAGAGAGTGAATATTGGACTTACATTCAACAGATGGACAGAAACACGACTCCAAATGAATGATAATGTTGCTCGGTAACTACTGGATGTGAATAAAAGCAACTGTTTGCTAACATATCAACTTAAAAAGTGACGATATGTCAGTGTCGGGGTTACAGCTTGTTTCTGATGCCCCCAAGTGGCAAAAAAGTTAATGCAAGTTTAAGTATTATTAAGTATTAAAAGGTTACCAATAGTGCTCAATGTGCAAAACGACCCATTTTAGTGTTACGTAATTAAATGTTGGATAACTGATGTTAGCATCATTTTAATGTTGCAGCTGTTATGATGAAGCAACTTTTAATTACTTTATATACTGATGGGTACTTTAATCTAAAACAATGCATCATATTTAATAAACTCATCATATATTATGCATGTAAATCCATCAAAAACACTATAAATACCATTTACACAAAACATCATTATCAACCCCTTCTTCAAAATCACTTTATACAAATTATTATTACACTTGATACAATATTGCAACCCTGTCTCCTAGAAATTACCATCTTATACGGCTTTATTGTTTTCCCAGTTGTGTTGGTAAACATAATCGTCGCCTGGATTATGTTGACAGGTAACGAATGAATGAAGCTACATTAATAAAGCACTATGGTTAAGGTTGGTGAAAGACTGGTGTGTGGCTTAAATATTAATAAACATGTTGTGCTTCAAGTCACTGCAGCAACCAGGCACATCGTCTGTGAACATTTCACTCCTACGTTCAGTAGCAACATTTTTGCAACTTGTCAAATTAACAACATTTCATCCAGCGTTACGTTTCTAGCAAAGTGTATTTGCAATTCAGTCACATTTGAACATAATTTCTAGGAGACACGGTCGAATATTGATGACCATACATGTAAAATCTTTACATATAAAGTCACTACAGCTGCCAAATAAATAAGCACAATCATTTTCCTTCTATAATGTGGTGCAGTAGAAGTAGAAGGTCCTGCACAGTACTTCATTATGTTGCAGCTCTGTTGTCAGTACTGTATGTGGTAGAAATGGGACACTGTGGTGCTGTGAGCTGCCTGCTGGCTGTTAAAATGCTGCTCAGGTCTGCAGCAGGCTGAGATCCAGCGAGGCAGCCGGCAGCCTGAATCCCAAACACACACACACACACACACACACACACACACACACACACATCCTGCCTCTACAGAAAACATCTTCATCCAGACGTTTTAAACCGTTGTAGCCGTCGCATCGATAAATCATCACAAACACCACCGACGACGAGTGGACACAGAAACAGAAATTTTAGCCACCGGAATCAGCTTTTTCATCTTCATATGTAAAGGAGGAGAAAAAAAAAGGGGGGGGGGGGGGGTTGATGTGTAATGTGGTCTTAATTTGACAAAACACAACCGGGATCAATAAAAAGTAACCAATCGTCTGCTCCCGCTGCCATCACTTGATTACCGGGAGCCAAAGTGAAGCCCTCCGGGGTCCGCCACAGGCCAACGAGCGTCTGCATATTTCTACATAAATTAGCTCATTTTTGGCTCATTTCCTCACTCAGCATCAAGTGTTTCACATTTGATGCACATTGCTTCAGGGAGGACCGGAGCTACGTCTCTGATACAGTTAGTTATAGGAGGAATTATTATTATTATTACGTGGGTGTCCATAATTGACTAAGAAACCCAAAAATATCTTTTAGCTGAGTAACGTCTCAGTGGTGCCAGAAAGTTTTAACAAGAAAAAGGGAGTTTTTTTTTTTTTTTTTAGACAAATGCAGCTTGTTCAGTGAGTCATAACTGTGTGTTTATCGTCGGTCCGTGAGTGAATTTTACTATTTATTTTAAGTTATTATCACCTTTCTTTCTTCAGAAATATCCACAGATGCTGATGTACAGTACGTTGCTGCCAGGATATTACAATCTATACGTGTTTGAATAAAAACCAGCCACAGCTTGTACCGTACTGTATGTATTGATTAGTAGAATCTCAAAAATCCCTTCTCAAAACAGATTTTTATAGATTCCTCCAGCATGGTAGTTCAGTAATTGGTTTGGTTTTGATTTTTGCTGCTTTTGAGACTGCAGAAAAAGCTCTCACAACAACAACAACAACAAAAAAAACACATCGTCAAGCAAAGGCGTAGGTTTGATTTATAAAATGGAGGCAACACAATGAAGCATGAAGGTTCCACAGCTGAAAAAAAATCAAATGAAACTGGTTATTGTGCTTTATATAATAATAATAGAAGTATAACAAACAAAAGAAGTGTTTTAATGCTGTGATCCTGCTTAAAATCAGACCTCCTGACATGATAAATATCGTATCTTTACTATAAACAGCATTGTCCTTGATGGTCACTCCCAACATCTTTTTGGGTGAAGATTAACTGTAAATAACAACATTTATTAAACTATTTTTTACCCAGAAAACATGCAGATGAGGTGAAAGTACTTTTTTTCAGTCCTGTCTTCAGTCTTTTCTCTGTGGCTGCTTAAGTCCCGACAACCTCCGTATATATAAGATGAGATCAATTGTACTCAGGAGCGAATGCCCACAAGAGAAAAAAAACAAACTTTATGATGTCTGAGAGGCGACGACGTGGATGAGTTTATTAACATTTTGACACTTTTTATGGAGGAAAATGTGTTTCGTCTTTCTCGTCTCTTTTCTCTCATCTGGATTTTGGCAGCCGGACAGCGAGAGGACACAGTTTAGAATGATTTTTTAGAGAGAAACTAAACTGAGATTATAAAAGCGAGGGACATGTCCTCTATAAAGCAAAATTATACACCGTCGTCTTCTAAGACTAAGACAAAGTCAGACTAAAGGTGTGTTCAGCGAATTTATGAATTCACACGTTAGACCGCTGAACCGTCTGTGTTTATTTGTCCCAAAAAACCAAAATATCAGAACAGACAAACGATGATGACTTGGCACACTTGTACAGTTTGGGGCCCTGAACATTTCTAGAAATGGAGCCATCGCAAAAAAAACGCCTCGTGGTGGCCATGGCGACCAATTTACTTTCCGCCATAACCCTAATTATGTATATTGCGTCATATCTCCTGAACCAAACATGATAACACAGAAGAAGTGATGTCTACCCCTATGTTTTGATGGCCAAGGATTACAATGATACCATATACAACATCATAAATGGTTCAGGTTAATAGTTAATGGTGAATTCATTAATGCTGTGAGAAGGAAATCACAGTATAGGAATACCTAGGCTATGGGAATGGGAATGGCTGTTTGATTTTGATGTATTTAAGTCTGCTAACTTTATCTCAAAAGCCTGGAAAAGAAGACAAGATAGATTGTTTAATTAGTATTATCTAGATTTTTCAGTTCTACTGACAGTAAATTAGAAGTTCTGCACTTTCCATTAATAGTCTGAAGATCTGAAGGTGAAAGATGCTTCAGTTGTTTCCTTATTTTCTTTGTCTGCTGTTGTCTTATGGTGTCTTGTAAGCTCATTCAGGCCGAGTATACAACTGTATGCATGACACAATAATAATAAAAAAGTGATTAATTCCTTCATTCATTCATGTACATTAGCACAGACTGCACTTTGTTTGTGACAGACTGCACAAATTTAGTCCTGCAGTTAAATTCATGTGAATAAAAACAAGGCGAATATCTGCTTCTTCTTCAATCTGAATTTATAAAAATATAAATTCAGGAAAAGTGAGTTCACGTTCCTGTCAAGCTAACAGCTCAGATTAATTTCCACTGTCAGAAAACCTCGAAAACCTGTGAGATTTCTAATCTCATTTTTTATTCCTGCAGGGATTTATGACATATTATTAGACCTATTATCAGTTTATGGAATCACATTTCCAGAGATGAGTTGCTGCTTTTAAATATTTCTGCAGTTTATCACAAAATTACACATAACAGCAGTTGCAAATCATAACACAAGCTGCTTCAGATTCAGTCACATTTGGCAAATTTGGGCGCAAAATAAATGATCTGATGAGATTGTTGCTCTCAGTAAAATTATGACATCGATTACATGAGCAGCTAGCGAGGTTAGCAAGCTAGCTAGACGACTAGTCTGTTAGCTTGATGGGGACGTGAACTCACTTTTCCTGAATTTACTTGACTAACACGAGTCTGAGTGTAGAAAGAGGGCAAAGTGTTTTTTATGTTTGATGTATGTGTAAATGTACAACATTTCCATATGTTTCCACTCTACGTATTCAGGGACATCGATGCTAATGCTTCTGCTAAGTTCCCAGATGAGGTTATTTTGAACTCTTCAGGGTTAGAAATTTCCTTCCAAATTCAAAACTGAAGCGTAAAGAATGATTTCGCTGAGTCCGACTGTAACCAACAGGGGGCGCTGCTTTAAAACGATCCCTCATTGTTCACCCTAAAACTACATATTGTTATTATTATCAGCTTCGTCTAAAATAAAACATCATGACTGGAGCTCAAACCTGTGACACCTCTCTCTCTCTCTCTCTCTCTCTCTCTCTCTCTCTCTCTCTCTCTGTCAAGGAGAGTTTTCATTCATCTCCTTGGCGGGTGGGGGGGGGGGGGGACGTCTGTTGTCTCCGTGGAAACAGGCAGCCATTTTGGATTCTCACAGGGAAGCTGATGGTGGAAATGCGGCTGCCATCAATCAAACTGTGGTTCCCCGTGGCGACGAGGCTTCTGATCCAATCTGCAGAGTGTGTGTGCTCTTTCTCTCTCACACACACACATATAGTGTATATAGGCCTCTATGATACAGAGGATTTAAAGCCAGAGAGTCAGACAGTTATCGTAACGGTTCACATGTGCAGAGCGCTGTATGTAGCTTGTATGTTTAATAATATAAACTTTACAATTAATATTCATGTACAATATATTCAATGTCAAGTGTACTTAAATACAACAAAATATGCATTTTTCATGCATGTCAACACTTTAAATGTGTGTTATTTAAATAATTAAAAACATTACAAAACAGAAATTGCCAGATGAGACTTGACAGTAAACATTCAAACTGCCGATTTTCAAGTTTCACTGATCAATAGTTTTATATTGACACTTAATCAAATAATGAATATGAGGGTGAAACAACTCTTCAGAGCTACTGAGCCTCTTTTAGCTCATAGCTTTGTTTTTTGTTTGTTTATTTTTTTATATTGAAAGAGTAAAATTAGCGATTGACAGGACATGACGAGGAGAGACATACAACAACAACAACAGACTTAACGTTTTCATCAGGAGGCCAATGATGCAACACAGATAAAACTAATTATAAGAGACAAAAACGAATAAAAAATAATCAAAATAAAATATGATCTTGAGAAATTGCGTAACAAATGTATAATAATAATAATAATAATATAAGGTAAATTTCAAATAGCTTTGGTTTTATGGCACATTGACTGTATAGTTCAGTCTCATCATATTTTATCAAAACAGCAGCAGGAAGTGAAACATTTAGCAGCTGAAGTTGGAGGAGACCAAACCTGAGCTAAAAGCAGAGTGAATATTGGACTCACATTCATCAGATGGACACAAACACGACTCCATTCAGATGATAATGTCGCTCTGTGTCACATCACAACATCTCAACAACTAAAGTGACATTAAATGTGCTGTGGATGTTAAAGTCACCGGACAACAAATCCTAATGATTTCGGCGACCCCCCGACATTCTCTGTAGCTTCACAATCAGGGTGAAGTTTCCACCTGTGTGCAAAGATAATATAACAGAAATGTCAAAAACTCCCCAAAGGAGCTACAATGCCCGATGACCTTTCCTCTCTGGCACCACAAACTTTTCAGTCTCTAAGAATAGCTGTCTATCTATACCTTGTATTTTGGGAGTGTGGCTAATGTCTGCAGGAGGGTTTTTTTTTTGAGGGGCTGATTTCTGCATAAAGAATGAGGTGAAGAATTGGAGCTGAATTAAGAAACATGAAGCCGAAAGAGCAGCTGAGTCTGCAGGAGGCTGATTAACATTTAATACCAACTGAGAGACAGACAGACAGAGTCAGACCCGTCCATGTTTCTGAAGGAATTCATACATGCTTTCTACTAAACAACATCATACACCTTCTTCTTCTTGTGTAGCTTTTGTCTTCTGTCTTGCTTTATTTATTGTTATATGTAAAATAGAATTAGATAAAAAATATGATTTTGAGGGATGAGCATAGAGATTGATGTGGACGAACGAGAGCGGCGTGGGGCAGCGAGAGTTGACGCCGTCCTGACTTGTCCGTGTGAGTCGAAAATGTTTCAACTTGAGTGAAAAAATCTGCTGGGGCTTTATGAATCTACTTCATGAACGTTCAGACAGGAGAGGAAAAAGGAGAGAGACTGAAGAGAAATAACAGGAAGAGCCGGAGTCTGTATGTTCATGAACTGGAGTCATAAAAGCACAAGTTGGAACATTTTCAACCTACGCTAACAAGTCTACGCCTCAGTCTGACGTCTGATTAGCTTAATTTATGGAGATTGATGCTTGATTTTTATTTGACTTGTTAAAGTTTCAAATGTTTGAATGTGTATAAGTGTGATGAATATTGGTTGAACTGAGTCATTAACTGGAGATAAAGGATAAAACTTCCTGTTGAATTAGTTTACCTCATACCTTTTATATATGTTTTTTTTTGGCAGAAGATCATTAAATTTTTAGAGTTAGTTTATAAGATAATATATTTGCCCATTAATACCAACAAAAAAGTATTAAAGCCGGAGTGCGGGATCTTTGTCTCCCCCTTCTGGCAGTGATAGTAAAGCGGGCGCTCGGTGTTATGGAATTTTCCATCTTTAGGGGTTACAGGTTGGAGCGACACTGGGTCAGAACAGGATTAAGAATTACAGTGTGACCTCAAGGCTTCATCTTGACCCAGTATCACTCCAACCTGTAACCCCTAAAGATGGAAAATTCCATAACACTCGCCTGTGATTGGCTCTCATGGGCAGGCACACTGATAGCCAGTTCACCACCGGCCATACCCTACTGTTGCAGCTGTAAAACGGTGGATAAATTGTTTTGAGAGTCACACAACAACCGCCAAATGACTCGTTTCACTATCAGAATTTCATCCATTCAGTCCGATAACATTTGAAGAGTCTAGCAGAGCCACATGATTAACGGCCAAACGGCCAGCGCGGGAATGTCGAGATATTTATCCGATGGTTTAATCAGCGTTGTGTGAACTCGTTTGTCTTGAACGTAACCGACATTCATTCATATCTAAAAGTTCTGCTCTGCAGGTTTGACATTAGAAACAGGCCACTAAACTTATTGAGATAATGTGAGCATGTTTCAAATGTAACTTAAAGACAGAGTCACCTCTATGTGAGTCACATTTCCGTGAAGTAACATTAGTTTCATGGTTCACAGAGACGTTCATCCCTCCGAGAAAAACCACTGAAGAAGAGTTCACCGTGTCCTCCTCTTCCTGTCAGCAGTGGCGATTGCGTACGTCTCTGATTGGCGATTCATCATCCAGGCCGCTTCGCTTCAATCACTCTCTCTCTCTCTCTCTCTCTCTCCTCCTCTGCCGCCGCCGCGGCAGTGCGAGATAGGAAGTGACCTACATAGCGTGGCGGCTCCCTCGCCTCGGCTGTCGTTTGCATTTCAAGGGGTGATGAATAATTTACACACACTCGTGACTCCCAAACCTCCCCATCCGTACATCGAACGTACATCCCACCACAACATGACAGGCATCAATAACGTTAGAATAACGTTAGATAACCGAATTCAAACATGGATTTGTGTGTGCTGAAGGAGGTGGCGTGTTCTTTGAGGAGGTGTTAGGAGGAGATCTGTGTGCCTGAGGCGCCAACACTGAGAAACCACAGGTGAAACTTTACTGTCAGGAGGGAGGAGGAGGAGGATGAGGAGGAGGAGGAGGAGGAGGAAACATGAGAGGAGAAGAATCATGGGAGGAGAGGAGGAGAGGAGAGCGGGGGAGGAAACAAGAGAGGAGGAGACAAGAGAGGGGAGGAGAGGAGGAAAAAGAGAGAGGAGACAAGGAAACAAGAGAGGAGGAAACAACAAAGGAGGAAATAAGGGGAGGAGAGGAGGAAAGGAGAGAAGAGAAGAGGGGAAAAGAGAGGAGGAAACAGTAGAGGAAAAAAGAGAGGGGAGGAGAAGAGGAAAGGAAAAGGAAAAGAGAAGGAAAACAAGAGGAGGAAACAAGAGGGGAGAGGAGAAGAGAGGAGAGGAGAGGAAACAAGAGAGGAGAGGATGAAACAAGAAAGGAGAGGAGGAGAGAAGAGCAGGGGAGGAAACAAGAGAGGAGGAAACAGAAGAGGGGAGGAAAAAAGAGGCGAGGAGAGGAGGAAACAAAACAGGAAATAAGAAGAGAGAAAAGGAGAGAGAAGAGGAGGAAACAAGAAAAGAGGAGAGGACATTTCTGGAGAAGGGAAGCAGGAAAATAAACATCAAGGAGGAGAGGAGAGGAAGAGGAGAATAAAACAAGAGAGCAGATGAGGAGGAGAAAGGAGGAAGATGGGAAGAACATCTACCAAAGGAGGAAAAGGAGAGAGAGGAGGAAAAAGAGGAGGGAAGGAGGAGGGAACATATGAAGAGAGAAGAGATGATGATGATGAGAAAGAGGAGCAAAGAGAAGAGGAAGACAGGACATTGTAAGAGAGGAGTAAGGGGAGAAGAACCAAGAGGAGGAGGAAGATGATGAGAAGAGAGGAGGAGAAGAGGGAAGAAATGGCTGGTGAGGCAAGAGAAGGAGGAGAAGACAAAGAGTTTTGGAAAGATGGACGTGGGGAAAAGAAAGAAGAGGAGAAAATAGAGGAAGGACGTATTTTTGACGTTTTGAGAAGAGGAAGAGGAGCGTGAAGAAGGAGAGAAAAAAAGAGATGAAGATAGAGGAAGAAGATATGAGAGAAGAGAAAGGAGGAGGACAGAGAGGGGAAAAGGAGGAAGAGGAGAAAGATATTTGTGTTTTTGTTTTTTCCTGCCATGCAGATGTTTCTTTTACCCATAATGCAACGCTTGTACTTGTATTACATTTATGGAAAATGACCTTCAAAGAGCAGATTGAGGGTTAAGTTTTGGTTTTAGGTCTTAAAGGTTCACTGAAATGTTTCCGCTGCATCAAAACTCCAGTAAATCTGCATTATGATGATATTTCAGTACAAAAACGCATTTCTGTATTAACGAGAGACGTGACACCTTCGTTGTGTAACCGAGTCTTTAAACTCGAGTATAAATGGTGTGACGTCCAGGTGGAGACGCTGCTCTAAGTGTTAATTAGTGAGTTCTTCACTGTATTCATTGTTGAAGGTGTTTGAGTTTATAATTATTCTGCTTCTGTCTTCACATCACAACTTAAACTGGTTCAGTTTTGTGGTATGTTTGGTGTTGTAGTTCTCACTCTTCATTATCGACGCTGTTTCATTGCAAATCAAGCACAATAATGGTCTCGTACTTCCTTCAGGCAAAATAAACCCTTATTTATCAATCCGGTCAGCCAGTTTTTCACTGTCAACCTTTGGTTTTTTTGTATCAGCTTGTTTTAAAGAAGCTGTTTTACTTTTTCAGCCGGAGCTCCAACTACTTTACTAGCATGGCGGCTAGCAGGCGGCTAAACGGTGACAGGTGAGGTGACGTGATAGTGATGTGTCACTCAAAAGCCGTCCTGCACACGAGTCCACCGACTGAGTATGTATGATTTAGGGTTAGTGTTGGGGTCAGGCGTTTAGCCGTGATGGTTAAACTTATGTTAACGGGGCAGATAACGCATTATGTCAACGAGGGTCCTGACAAGGATAGAAGTACAAAGATGTGTGTGTGTGTGTGTGTGTGTGTGTGTGTGTGAGCCAGCTGAATGACCTACAGAGAGGACATCACTGCCTGGCACACATCCCACACACACACACACACACACACACAGTCCTGCTGTTTGCTGATCTGATCTGGGTTCAGCTGAACCTTCCAGCAGTACTGAGGCTGATGTCGGCGTAGCGGCCGCAGTCGGGATTGCAGGTCATGTGTCCTAAAAAGAAGTCGCCTCAAACACAATAACTACAAGAGAAACAGTTGAAACATCACAAAATGACTCTTTGTGTTGATTTTCTTACTAAAATCTCTCTAAACAGAGTCCTCAAACTGTCCAGAGTTGATTCCTCTTTATACTTTATACTTTATACTCCGCTACATTTCAGAGCGAAATATTGTATTTTTTAATCTATTACATTTATTCGACGGCTTTAATCAACTAGTTACTTTTCAGATTCAGATTCATACATACAAAACATCAGATCAGTTTCTAGAATATGATGCACTGTTGTAGTTTAACCCTCCTGTCGTCCTCTCGGGTCAATTTTGACCCAGGAGGACAACAGGAGGTGTCATTATGTGCTGTCATCAAAACAACTGAAATGGTTTTAACAGTATCTTGACTAAACTTTTACCAGTCTGATCTCAACTATAGTTAAAATAATTGATCATTTCTTAGTCAGGATACTGTTTTGAAACCATTTCAATTTTTTTTGATGACAGCACATAACAACACCTCCTGGGTCAAAATTGACCCGAGGACAACAGGAGGGTTAAACTCCCCCAATAGTATATAGTATAGTATTTAAAATTACAACACCAAAGTATCACTTACATGTTAATGCATCAGTAATAATGATCCAATAATAATAATAATAATAACTGTAAACATCCATGTATCCCTAACCTCATAGATATGTAATCTCATAAATCTAAAATATGGGGTTATATAGCCTCAAACGCTCCTTTTGGTTAATCTCATCATGATTAATCAAACTCTGACATCAAAGAAAATACTTGTGATGAAGTTTTTCAGTCTTGAGTTGTTTTGCCAGTAGCAGCCTCTCACTCATGCATGTTGATGATTCTCCTAAATTTGTTCTATTAAACTAAATATCAAACTTTTAGCATCTAACAGAGCCGATTATTAAATGAAAATCATTTGAATGAATCCCCTTTAATTTACACTTATTGTGAGTGTAAAAAAAAATAAAATTCCGACTCACCCAGTAGCAGTTTCACCTCCTTTTCATCAGTCACCTGAGCTTTGATGAGACACTTGAGCTTGTTTGTCTTCTGTAAGCTTTTATAGTTTGGGGAGGGCAGTGTGGTAACAGCTGTTAACGGGCTGTTCTCCACATTCAGCTTGTTCCTCTGCTTGGTTTTGATGTGAGTCAAAGCTGAGAAGGTCACTTCCTTCACACATTCACAAGTAGATCCAAAAAGACAAAAGTTCATTCAACGCACGTTTTCTCAGCTCAAGATATTCCTTTTCAACATCACATCATAACTCCTGTCAATGACTTTTCAGCATGTGTCACCTTTAACCCGCAGTCAGAGGACAAACCCATCAGACTTTCCTGCAGTCTTGCAGGAAGGCTGATGCTTTCATTCGCACTGAATGGGGTTCCAGTCAAGTCTCTGACTTTGCTTCAATATCATAGAAGTACTACTTGAAATCAGTTGAGTTTGAACAGATGTGCTTTCACTATTTTCACCGCAGGACTTCATTTAACATCAGTGATGGTAAGATGGGCATGAAAACAGCTCACATCTCCATCCTCACATTTCCTCTCCTGTAATTTGACCTTCTTTATGAATCCGTTCACTTTGTCATACATGTCGAGGATATGTGAGAGTCCTTGCCTTGATGTGATAGGTTGAGGTCGTTCAGTTTGACGAGCACATCACAGCGAGATATAACAGACGCGTCCTCAAACGCTGCCGCGAGAAGGTGCAGATGCTCTTTCAGGAAAACAAACACCTCGGTGCAAAGTTCAAACAGTCTCAGTGGCGTTTTACTACGAGACAGCCGGAGGACGTCTGTATGAAGCAGCAGCTGCTCGTGCTCTGACCCGCTGTCATGACAAAGATTTTGAAACGGCCTGTGATTCATTGGCCTGGACTTGAATGAAATTGATCACCTTAACTGCATCATCCAAAACAGCACTTAACTCCGGGCTCATTCTCTCGCTGGCGAGTGCCTCCCGGTGAATAATACAGTGCCTCCACTTCTTTATGTCGCCCCAAGTAGCCCGTGCACTCTCTGCCCGTCATTGCTGCCGCGCCATCTGTACAAATGTGACTTCCATCTCCGCTCCAGATTGTCGTCTTTTGAAAAAGCTGTCTATGACCTGAAATAATTTCCTCGCCGGTTGTCTTCCCTGTAAGCTTCTTGCAAAACAAAATATGCTCGTTTACGTCCCGACACGTCTTCATAGCACACAAACCCACTAACATCTGTCATTTCATCCATCTGCATAGACCTGATGCTTCATTTTATCCACCACTCATCCAAAAATATTAATGGACATATCATTGATCCGACGGGACGCTGTGCCGTTTGATAATGGAACAGTCTCAGCTGCTTTCTTGCCAATCATAGTTTCAGCCAAAAACTACTACGGCTGCAGGGAGAATCAGATCTCCGACGATAGAATGTGGATTTTTTTTGACTTAGCCGCAAGTAGCGACACAGCGCGAGACGCCTCCAGTGATCTGCTTCACACATTTGTCACTTTATTCAGTGTAGTTTGACTCTCCAGATTTAGTTTATTGTCATTTTCTTGTGTATTTGCATAAACACACAAAAAAAACAAGATGCTGTTCCTCCCAGCCCAAAGCAGTGCAACAACAGAAAGGATAAAGATATACTGTATTTCTAAAAATTCCCATTAAAAAATGATAAAAACATATAAATCCCAAAAGGAATAAAACAAAAAAAAAGGTCGAGCAGTTAGCAGCACAGTGCATTAAAGTGCATTTAGAGAGAAAAGTGTCTCGATGTAGATTGATGGGGGAGTTGTATAATCCATTTTACTGTTCAGAGGACATTTGGCAACATGATTGTTGGAACTACCAGATTGTATGAGTTAACAGTTAGCCTAGCTTGCACTGCCCAGCTTCCACATCCTGTCACATCCTGTCAACGTTACCTCTCTGGTGCAGCTCCAGGTGAAGTCCCTGGTCTCCTTTGGGCCCACTGGGTGTAGCAGACCAAGTGCGCTCAGCTGATTTAACTCCCAGCCAGTGCTTCTTGTAGCAAAAGTCTTTGTTACGAATGTCCGAAAGAAACTGATGAAAACGTCCTCAGTTTTACCAAGACTTCCTGACTGTTTGGTGCTCTGGTGCTAGCTTCAGTGAATTATTTGTCAGGACTTCCCTGCAAAGAAAACCATACATACATACATAAAATATATATTTTTCACTGAGCTGCTGGTGTGTGAGCTTTGCTTCTTTTTCCCTTTTGCCACCTGGTTGCCCTAAACCTGAATCCAGAGCAACAGCAACTGGATGTTTCAGCCATTTATCAGTGTTTGCTAACTAGTTGGTTTGACATGCGTGACCTCTTCATAGAGTATTGTAACAGTTGACACCTGCCGAGGGGGGGTTGGGACTAGATGTGGCGCCCACCAACCATTTTAGCAACGGGCTTATGAAATGACTTGGAATATCTTCTTATCATTTTGGTAATAAATTGTAATCCCCAATCTTTCCATGTACCCCCTGCAAGCTGCTCAAGTACCCCCAGGGATACGCATACCCCCGGTTGGGAGCCACTGCTCTAGATGATTAACGAAACGCTTCCCTCCTCCTCTCCTCCCTTTGTTTCCTCTCCTCTTCCTCCTCCTGTTCTTTCAGTCTGTGTGCGAGCAGAGATGAGTGGTAGACAGCCAGAGAGTGTGTGAATCTGTGTGTGTGTGTGTGTGTGTGTGTGTGTGTTAGGACAGACTGTATATCCCTGGTGTCTCTGCTCCCCCTGCTTTATATTCTCCTCCTGCCTCTCGCTCTCTCTCACACACACTGACTGTCTCAGGATGGATGTATAGAAGAAAGAATGAAAGAGATTAGAAACAGACCAGTAAAGACTGAACCATCCGTTACTTTCCTGCCTTACATCCTTTCATTATTCCCTTCTTTCCTTCCCTCTTTCTTTTGTTCCTCCATCCCTCCTTCTTAAAGGGGACATAACATGCTTTTCTGTCTGTTATTATAATGGATGTTAAACAAGGTCAAAGTTCCAAAACTTGAGGTAAACGTATGTAAAAATGATGCCTGCAAGTCAAAAGTCAGGGCTTAAACCTGCCATGAATTCTACTTCCTCCTCGTGATGACGTCAGGTTGTTCACACACGCCCACAAATGGCCGTCTGTTGCTAAGGTTGTTCCACGGGTTGTTTGCATTGTTCACTCGCATATTTTGGATCCGATTCAGACTCAGACATCTACAGATGTATTTGAAAAGTTTCCATTTTGAGTAAAGAGCCATAAAAAGAAGTGAAATACTAACACTACTGTTTCGTAGCCTCCTGAACTGGTGGAAGTCTGCGGACAGCAGAGTGGACTCATCTGTAGGGGGGCCTTAAAGGGGACGTATCATGCATATTTCCAGGTCTATATTTATATTCTGAGGCTCTACGAGAATATCTTTGCATGATTTCCAGTTAAAAACTCCTTATTTATCTTCTACTGGTCTTTTATGCAGCCCCTCAGTTCAGCCTCTGTCTGAAACAGGCAGTTTTAGCTCCTGTCTCTTTAAGACCCCGCCTCCTGATGAACCCACTCTGTTCTGATTGGTCAGCTTCAGGAAGCTTGCTCCGGCTCAGGAGCCTACGTAAACAAACTATAGTTGTCGGATTTTGCTTCTTTTTCTCGTTCTTTACTCAAAATGTCGACTTCTAAAAATACATCTGTACATGTTTGATCCCGAATCAGATACGAAATATGAGAGTGGAACGACCTGAGCAACAAAGACGACAGAACAGACGCCGTTTGTGGATTTCTGCAAAAAATCTGACATCATCATGAGGAGGAAGTAGAGGTAAATTTGTAAACGGAGCGTTCAGAGCAGGCTGAAGCTCTGACTTTTGACTTTCAGAGAGCATTTTTACATACGTTCACCTCAAGTTATGGAACCATGTTTAACATCCAACATCATAACAGTATAAAATAACAGAAAATCAAAATATGTCCCCAACAGCCTGTTTCAGACAGAGGCTGAACCGAGGGGCTGCATAAAGAGCCAGTATAAGATAAATAAGGAGTTTTTAACTGTAAATCATGTGAAGATATTCCAGTAGAGCCCCAGAATATAAATATAGATGCGCATCCCCTTTAAGGCTTCTGTTGGCTGCATGTGAGTGAAGGTGCACTGAGTATGATATATTATGTGTAATATATTTATACCGCCTTGAGCTCAGTACGTTCAAGGGAAGACAACATATGAATGTATAAATGGAAGGTGAACTATCCCTTTAACACATTCACACACTGTTATTCAGCAGTGAACTCATAAACAAATCCTTCACTTCTCTAACTGTATAAATACTACAATGGAATATTGCAGGTAAAGCTTTAACAATTTTATTTTATTTTTCTAAAAATCCTTTCCTTGTCTGTGGCACTTGGCCCCAAGCCCACTGGTTCAACAATTTCTTAAACCAGTTGGACACTGCTGGTCGTTTTTTAAGGAGAAATTGTGCGTTTTGTTTCTTCCTTTTTATGGGATTTGAATAACAACAATATAGAATATCACCAGACTTATCTTTTGAGTGTCTATGTATATTCTTCTTAAACGTAGTGGAGGAATATACGCAGGGAGGTACTTTAAATCGGAGCAATAACCCTCATGAGATGATTCATCTGGTAATAGGAGTGCACTGAGGTAGACAGTAGGGTATGTGCAGGTATGGAGGTACAGTATGTTGGGATTTGGAGGGAGTATATTGGTGTTTTGGGGGTATATGAGGTATAATGCTGTAATCAGCTCACTGCAGGAGGAAAACCAGTGGAGCTTATTAGCTTCTGCAGAGAGAGTGAGAGAGGGAGAGCATCAGTCTGACTCTCTCTCTCTCTCCCTCTGTTTGAAACGCAAGACTGCTAATCCTGTGCAGCGAGGAGCTTTGGGCTTTCAGAAACACACACACACACACACACACACACACACACACACATGCAATTGTATTTCTATCCTTGTGGGAACCTTGACTGACACAATGCAATCTGTAGTCTCGCATCTTAATTTAAACCACAACTAAATCTAACCTTAAAGCCAAGTGTTGACCCTCAAACAGCCTGTTGAAGAGGTGAGGACCAGGCAAAATGTCTTAACTTTTTCAAATTAGTCCTCGTAAACAATACAAGATCACACACACACATACACACACACACACAATGGCTTGCTGTCACGCCTTCTTAATTTGGGATGAAACAAATGAGACCACACACATATGCACACACACACACACACACACACACACACACACACAATGTCTCATTAACTGGGATTCCATTCAAATGCAGCGCAAATTTTAACTGAATTTACAGAATATCCATCCGCTGATGTTTTGTGAATATTTGAGGTCAGGTCGTCCTGACAAACAGCTGGTGGCGCTAACTTTCCAGGCAGGACCGTGGATGTATTAAGAGAGCTGCCACCTACTCAACCTGACAGCCAATTCTTCTTAATTGCCACTTGTGGTATCGTAGTGAAAAGAATCCCCTGAGGCCCAAAAAGCATTTTCCCCCTTAGACCACCATTGTAAAAGAGACGTCTGTAAAACTGTTCATAAGACATACATATTTATAAAACTTTCCCAAAGCCAAGAAAAGCGATTTACTTTAGAGTTTGTGACGTCATCCCAGTGTGAAGTCTACAGACCAGTGAGAGAAACACTACTGTGTTTATTCAGTGGACGTTAGGGTTAGGGTTAGGGGGTCAGGGTTAGAGCTAGGGTAGGGTTAGGGGGTTAGGGTTAGAGGTTAGAGTTAGAGTTAGGGTTAGAGCTAGGGTAGGGTTAGGGTTAGGGGTTAGGGTTAGAGCTAGGGTTAGGGTTAGAGTTAGGGTTAGGGTTAGGGTTAGAGTCAGGGTTAGGGGTTAGAGTCAGGGTTAGGGGTTAGGAGTTAGGGTTAGAGCTAGGGTTAGGGTTAGAGTTAGGGTTAGGGTTAGGGTTAGAGTCAGGGTTAGGGGTTAGAGTTAGGGTTAGGGGTTAGGGTAGGGTTAGGGTTAGAGTCAGGGTTAGGGGTTAGGGGTTAGGAGTTAGTGTTAGAGCTAGGGTTAGGGGTTAGGGTTCGGAGAAGTGCTTCATGTACAGTTTTCAGCATTTCCACTTCCATTTTTTTAAGCACAAATTGAATATATGAATTAAACCATGTGGGTGGAGAAGCACCTAAAGTCCATTTACTCAAGTACTGTACTTCTACAATCTTGAGTACTTTCTTTAGTACTTTATATGTAGTATTTCCATGTTATACTACTTTATACTTCCGCTCCACTACATTTCAGAGAGAATATTGTACTTTTTACTTCACTACATTTATTTCAGATACTTACTGGAGCTACTTTTCAGATCTAGAAATAAAACAGAAGATGTATTTTATATTTGTAATCAATTTAGTTCACTTTGTAGAAATCTATCTTAACTTTGACATATGAGGGTATTTTTTTTGTTGATCAGTGTCATAAAAGCCACATTAAATCTCCTCTGATTCAACGTTGTAAAACAATAAAACAAAAAAAATCAAAGAGGGGTGAATACTGTAAAAATAATATCTGCATATATAATAAATATGACACCATTTTTCTTAATGAATACTTCTACTTTTCATATATGTATGATTAGACATGTATTTGTGTGTAAATCTCCAGCTATACATGTCTATTCTCATGCTCACTTCTCTTCATGTGTTTGTAAGTGTGTGTGTGTGTCCTGAATCCCAGAAGTGTTGGGCGGATTGGAACGAAAACAACAACAACAACAACAACAAAGCCTCCAGTCTGATGTCGCCTGGCCGCCGTCTGAGCCGAGGATTCACCGCCACCACACAGAGCTCAACTTCCTGTTTCACTTAAATATCTGTTCTCCTACTTCCTGCCACTCACTGATACAGAACAGCAGTGATTCAGTTTATTGAGACTTTACAGCTCTGTATCAATAAAAAGTGAAAAAGTAGAAAAGTTGGTGTATTGATAAAAGCAAAATGTGATAAAGTGCAATCACTTAATGTCAATTATTCACTGTTTGAGCTTTTAATGACATCATCTCGTGTCATCTTCCTCTGAAATGGTTTAATGGCGCCAGCTGGAGAATGAGCGCCACCAGCTCCAAATATTCAAAATATTATGTCAGTGGATGAAAATGTGCATTAATTTGAATTTTCTTTCACAGATATTCTGGAAACTTGTGCTAAATTTGGATGGAAACCTGGCTATTGTCCTTAAATGTGTCTCTACAATCATCCATTGTCCAGATTTCGAAGATAAAACCAGACTAGATTTGATTGAAAAGTTGTTTTAGAGGTCTAAATTACATATAACAGGTGGTTCAACAGCTTTTGAATGACTATATTTAAGTGTGAAGCAGGTCCTAACTACATATTTGAATACAGTTGTTCACATCGAGTTGAATTAACAGTTATAAGTATCATAGATATGATGCTGCTGCACAGGGCCTTGTGCCTCTAATTTCAATGGTAATCCAACTGTAGTCATTAGATAACAGTATGGTTATCAGTTAAATCCTGAGTGAAATTAATCCCAATAACGAATGCAGGCCCTTGAGAACACGACCAGTTGCACATGAATAAATCAGGGGTAAAACTAAAAGTTGAAAGAACTCAGAACTATTTTCCATCAGTGCCTCAGGACAGACGATGTTGGTTCACTGTATCCACTGAAAAAGGATTTTTCATCTGAGCTGCATCACAAAGATGTTGTTTCTCAGTTTTTTGCAAGCTTGCAGACTTATTTTGTTCTTCTATCTTTTTCTTTTTGTTTTGTTGTTTTTATGGTATTTTTAACCGCACATGTATGAAAATGTGCCGTGCAACAGTAACTTCAACAAGTACTGTGGTTCATGCTACTAAGTCTGTGATGATTCTTTATAAACATCTAAAAAAGTCACTATAATTGATATTTGGTTAATATTTTACATGTTCCTAATGTCAAAGTAATTTCTTATGAGGTTTCCTGGAAAGAACAATCTAATTTGGTATTAATTATAGAGAAATTGGGAAAGAAAAGCTTCATTTAAACCCAGGTATTACCCAGATTATTGTTTGAAACCTTGTTGTTCATATGTTGAATTGTTGCCTGTGGATGAATTTCATACTTTTACAACTTCAGCTGACCTGCTGTGCACCAACTAAAAGATTCTCCAGGTTATTCTAACAATTAATTGAAGTGTATCTGTTGAATACTCTGTTTTCCATTTATCAAGTCCCAAATTACATTTCTTTCCCGGGAAACATTTTATTTGGAAATTAAGAACGTGTTTAATAAAGTTTTACCTGATATATTTCATAATAACAATGTCTGAGCTGACTGTGCAATGTGTAGGTTGTGGCTTGTAGTGATGAACCTACAGAGAATTATCATTGACTCTGCAGCTTCATTCGGCTTTACGGAGCTTTATAGCGAGTTTCAGCTCATTGTTTATCTGTCCATCTGCAACTTTACTGTTTTGGTTCACTCACAGTGCTCTCATAGCATCGTTTTGGGCCGCAGCAGGCAGCTATTTTAAGAGAAAAAGCTGCAAATAGACACAGTTAGCTGTAGACTAGCTGGTGAACACAGTGGAGCATTTAGCAGCTAAAGAGCCAGATATTTCCCTCAGGAGTTGGTAGAGAGTAAAAACAGAGCTAAAAGAGAGTGAATACTGGACTTAAATTCACCAGGTGGACAGAAACACGACTCCAAATGAATGATAATGTAATGTAATAACTGCTGGATGTTGAAATAAGCAACAAGTTTCCTATAACAAGTTCAACATATCAACTCAGAAGCTGATGAAATGTGAGAGTTGTGTCCACTGCATGTTTCTGTGGCCAAAAAAATCAGTTAATGTGAGTTTAACTTGAGTTTTGTTTGTGAACAAGATGCAGTTTTACAGCAATCAATAACAAACTTCATACAAACTATACAAAATGTATAATATTGAATACAACCCCATCATCTGCTCTCCTGTTTGTCAGTCCTCTTCAGAGTCCCTGCTGCAGCTTTCTGGCTCTGCAGTCTGGAGAGATGCAGGAGGGCAAAGTGCAACGCTCGCCGCCCATACATGCAGCCGGGGGAGCGCTCGACGACAGCCATCTTTACGTTCTTATCTCCCTCCCATACACCCCCCCGCAGGCCAGGCTCAGCCCTGCTGTAATTGACTTTCTCCCACTGAGCCCGGTGGAGGCTTCAGGCTGCAGAGCTGCACTGAAAAACCTATTACACACTGCTGCACACCTACACACTGCAGACCTATAGAGAGAGGGGAGGGAGTGTGTGTCTCTGAATTCATCCGGAGAAGTCGACTGCATGTGTCTGTTGGTTTAGATCCAAACAGGTAGGAACGACAGAAATCTGTTTAAGTGGCTTAGATCAGTGCGAGGAGGACGGATCTGCCTGTGTGAAGGTGTGTAGACAAAACCAACCTGCAGAGGCTTCAAACTTGCTCAAGTTTCTGTAATCTATCACAGTAAACAATGTGTCGATTTTTATATTGCTGTCAGAGTTATGTGAGGAGAAATGCAAAGTCAAGGTCACCGTCCTCTGGTATAAATCTATGATTATTGTTCTGTTTTTATTTGGTGAAGGTTTTCAGCAAATATCCAAAAATAAAGAGTATGTACGGAAGCCTGTAGTGGACTATAGTAAAATGATAATGTAGACTTGTAATGTGACTTGAAAATGAAAATGAAAATGTAATTCCACAATAGCATTATAATTTTCCACGTGTTTTTTTTTCTGTAAAAATTAAAAAATTGCAATAATCCAATTTGCATTTTTTATTTTCACATACTCGTATGGGCGTTCATATTAAAATGAAAATGGAAAAGCTGTTTTAGCCACAATAGTGTTGATGGGTTGGTCAGTCAGTTAATTTTGTCCTGACTGAAATATCTCAGCAAATATTGGATGGATTGACAAGAAACTGTGTATCTTAATAACTTTGATGATTAGCGCCAACATCAAGTCAAAATTTAAATGTGTGCAATTCTTTGGTTTATGAGAAAATACCTGCAAAATGAATTTAATTCCCATCATCTCCAGCTGCATTTTATGTTTACTGCTAATTAGCAAATGTTAGCATTCCAACATCACGGTGAACATGGTGGAACTGCAAAGCATAAGCATGTTAGCATGCTGAAGTTAGCATTTAGCCTCACAGAGCCGCTAGCATGGCTGTTGAATCTTAGTCTTGTTTTTTAAGAGGAGGCCTGTAACCTGCTTTTTGAAATATTTCTGGCATTTTTAGTTTTCAGAATTGGAAATAATCAAAAATAGACTAGCTAAAAAGCTAAAAAATACAGAGACACTTACAAATGGCAACTGGTATTTAATTGATTAATGTAACTACTGTTTTATACCAAAAGGAAATAATAATATGTGCTGATTTAAATATTTTTAATACATTCCTGGAGTTTCCTCAACATTGCCCACATTTAATAATATTTTATTTTTATTTTTTACATTTTACCAGCTCATGTCTGTCATGTGTTGGGGGGCTAGCATTATGCACTGCCGTCAGCCACACTTTCCTTCATGATGTTACCAAAGTCAGAATTTTGAAATCCTACACATAGGAGCTTTAAAACTGTGAGAAAATGGAAATGTCACATTTCTGCAAAGAGAATATACATCAAAGTTTAAAAAATATGTTTCAGTTTATATCTACAACATCTAGTTTTAATATTTAATCAAATCATCATCTTCAACCTTCGCTGATTGCTGCTGGACATATCTGACAGAGTTGAAATCGATTCCAGACTCAGATCTTGAAGTGAAAACTACCAAAAGAAGCAGAGATAGAGAGACATAGACAGACAGTAAGAGAGAGACCTGTGCGTTTCTCCTCTCAGTCTCTATGTTTTATTGAAGGGAGAGTCTAACTAGGTCAGTCTGCTCAAACCAAGCTCGCTCTGCTGCTCTCTCTCTCTCTGTCTCTGTGTCCTTAGTTCACTCTGGTCTGCTGTCAGAGCTGAGAGACGACGGAGGGAAGAAGAGATTGAGGAGAGATGTGGAGGAGGACAGGAGAGGAGGGATGGGAAAAGAGGAAGAAAGATGAATGGATGGAGAAATGTAAAGTGGGAAGAGTGGGGGGGGGGGGGGTACAGTAAGGATGAGGAGAGGAGGAAGTAATCAATGGAAGAAGGTAAGGTAAAGGTGGAGGAAAGGATGTAAGGAGGGAAAAATCGGGAAAAGGAGGGAAATACAGAGGAGAAAGATCAAGAAAGACCCTGCTTTGGATCTCTAAAGAAAGCATGTCAATTAAACAATCTTCCTCCCATCATCATCATCTTCCTCCCATCATCAACCAAGACTTTCTCTGTTCTCCAACCACTGTGCTGGTCAAGTTGATGAAAAGGTTTTCTTCATTTGCTTGTGTTTTCTTTATTGCAGTTCTTGTTGCAGCGTGTTGAGCTGTCAGGGCCACCGTACATTAGAAATGTCCCATCGAGGCCGATCCAGGCATAGCTTGAGAAATTAAGCTAGCAGGTTTCTCCGTGATTGTTCTCTCCAGTGGTTGTCGTCACCACCACAGAAGGCCCGCCTCTCAATTCATCTGATTGGACCACGGCAAAAAATGCAAATTGTGTCAGATGATGTTTTGTTTTTCAACTCGAGGCGTTCAGGGCGCTCCTGCAAAAACGCAAGGCAGAAAAACCAAAAGCAGCAAAAAGCTTCACTCTCATTGAAAACAATTACAAACAGTCGCGCCAGACTGCTAAAAAGCACTTTGTCTGATCGGGGCCTAAAGCGCCACCTCCAACTGACTGCCATTCAAAAAGCCTCAACTCCTCTCTAGAAACACTAAGTCAATCCTTTTTTTTCAAATCCAGGCCCCCTAATAAGTGTGCAGGTGGTCACTGACAGCTGTGATTGACAGTCGGCTCACCCGCCGCTCTGCCCGGCTTCGCGACTTGCGTTGAGTTGGAGTTGGGTTTAGCTAAAGTAGCTAACGTTAGCCCAGGTGTGAAGCGCTCAGTGCTCCCAGTAAGCTAGCGTTAGCTTGGTAGCGGGGCGTGTTTCCAGAGCGTGAAAGGCAACACCCTGCACTCCTTATTTGGAAGATCCTGGCTCCAAACAGAAAAGATGGCGCTGACTATAAGCTGCAACTCTGGATGTCAAACCAGCTCCATAGCAAACCAACAGGTGATGTCACACATCGCTATGTCCATCTTTATGTAAAGGCTATGGTTGAAACGTTAATAAAAACTTACAAATGTCATTGTACCAACAGCCTCTCCTCCTCTCTTCTTCTCTATATTAGAAGGACAAAGTATGTTGTTTGTTCATTCAAGCCACATCAACACATGCAACTGTTTTCTGATCTGGCGCCTGGCGGCAGTAATCAGCAGGACAAAACTGTTGAAAAATTAACAGGTTATAACATATAACAACACTATGGTTATGATCTGCTTAGGTTCAGGGAAACATTGTGGTTCAGGTTCAAATGATCATGTTGTTATAGGGGATGATCATAGTTTTTAAAACTCAGTGTGGACTCACGATTGGAAACGGGAAACGATGTGATCTCCAGTGACAAAGTCGAGTGTTTTGTTGACGTATCCATCCATCCCGAAGTCACCTGATTTCCTCCGTTTCTCCCATAATAATCAGGCTACTAACTTACAGCTGCTGGAGCGCTTCTGTCATGTGAATGAATTTAAACATAAACATTTGCATAAATTGCATAAATAACTGATCCTGTTGTTTCCTGTCAGACAGTCTCCAACCAACTGGGGTTAAATGTGTACAAGTTATTATAATTAATGTTTTACTACTAATCTATAAAGCATATAAAAAGAGTGTAATACAAGGCTACTATTACTAATAAAGATAATAAAGTTGTTGAGTCAAACTTCTTTGTTCCCACAGAGCTCAACAAAGGGAATTACACACTGATGCATTTCAATGCCTATAGTGTGTGTGTGTGTGTGTGTGTGTGTGTGTGATCTGGTCTGCGGGGTGGAAAATCAAAACAACACCCAGAGACTGACTGCAGGGCCGCCACACACACACACACACACACACACACACACACACACACACACACACACACACACACACACACACACACACACACTCTGAGTCTACACGCTTGGAATTAATTCAGAGGAAAGAGGGGATGCATTGCCATCCTTGGAGCCTGCATGCGCGCCCCCGCTGCCTCTCCATCGGGCGCGTCGCAGGATTTGCGTAAAGAAAAGAGAGGAAGAGGAAGAGGAGGAAGAAAAGAGAGATAGATAGAGAAGAGAGAGAGAGAGAGAGAGAGAGAGAGAGAGAGAGAGAGAGAGAGAGAGAGAGGTAAACCCGCCGAATTCTTCTTCTTCTTCTGCTGCTGCTGCTGCAGTGTCTGATTCTCCCTCTACCACCTTCATCATCATCATCCTCTGCTCCCTCCTGTCTGTCTGTCTGGGTCCCCCCCCTCCTCCTCCTCCTCCTCCTCCATCCTCCCTCCTCCCTCCTCTCTCCTCCTCCCTCCTCTCTCCTCCTCCTCCTCCATCTCTCGCTCCGCCAGTGAAGGCATGGCCAGCGACAAAAGAGAGCGAGAAGGGTAGAGAGACCTTGATAGAGACCCGAAAGAGAGTGGAGAGTGAAGGAGGCTGCAGACTTTCCAACCAGAGAGGAAGAGGAGAGAGGAGGAAGAAGAGACAGAGAGATAGAGGAGTCTCCATCTTCGCCATTTCAGTATGTTTCTCTCTTGCTGTTTTTTTTTTCTATTATATTCCTATAATATCCGGAGGGCTCTGACGTGCTGTATGCGCCTCTTTATGCGCCTCCGCAGCTGCGATACATCTATTATATTCCTTTAATATTCCTACAGTGTGTCAGTCATGCTTCTGTTGTTTTCGGGGGGCTCAGTTTCGGTGACAGTCTTCTATTATGTTCCCCTATAACAATCCTGAGCTGTGACAGCGTTTCCGTGCCGCTCTTTATGCGCCTTTACAGGGACAATGTATGCTGTGGTGCCTCCTGTATGTTCATATATCACTCCTATAGTGTGTGTCACGCTTTTGTTGTTTCAAGGAGGAGTTTTGGTGACAATTATCCATCATATTTTTTTAATATTATGTCACTACGCAGCGTTTCCCGTGCTGTTTTTCTATTTTTTATATGATTTCCGTAAACAGTATTTTTGCTGCGACTTGTATAGTTTAATAGGTTGTCTGTGTATTCCTATAATATTCCCATGATACTCCTTTACTAGGCTGTTTGTGCTGCTCAGTAGCGAGCCTGTAGTGACCTTATGCAACCTTTTGATTATGTTTATTCTCATGTTTCATTATGATAATTGTATATAATGTCAGTATTATTACTCTGATAGCTCAGCGCTCTATAATATCCTATTTCTATAATGTTCCTACAGGGTGCTATGAGGCTCTTATTGTTCTCTATAGTGAGTGCGTGTATAGGATCTGATAATCCAGGCTGTATGCTATTTTATATTCCTACAGGGTGTCAGTGTTCCTATATTATTCACTGGCAACCTTATGGCACCTTTTTATTAAGTTTATTCCCTCTGTTTTCTCTGCAACGTGTATTATATACATACATAGCATCTCTATCAGTATCTTAGTGTCATGATATCCTTGTAATGTTTCTATGACTGTCCTGAAACAACAGTCAGGAGCCCAAATGAACAAGTAAATATAGTTTTTTCTTGCTGTAATCATTCCTCCTGTTCGTACTGACAATTAGAAGATAATGCGCTTTTAATGGAAGTGATGGGGGACAAAATCCACAGTCCTCCTTCTGTGCAAGAATGTATTTAAAAGTTTATCTGAAGCTAATATGAAGCTTCAGCGTCTAAATGAGTCAAATCAAGTAGATATCTTTCAACGTTACAGTCTTTTTAGTGTCACAGTTCCTCTTTTTGTTACTATACTTCCACCGCAGCTCAACAGGGAAACACTGTCCGAGGAAACACAAAGAGGGAATTTGATGCTAAAAAAGACTGTAAATGTGGCAGATATCCACTTGATATGACTAACTCAGACTGCTGAAGCCTCATATAAGCTTCGGATAATCTTTTTAATGCATTTTTGCGCAAAATGACTGTGGATTTTGGCCTCCATCACTTACATTGAAAGCGCATTTTGAAGGGGATCTTTTAATAGCCAGTATGAACAGGAGGAATGATTACACCGAGGAAAAAAAAAAACCTCCTTCACTGTTCATATGGGCACCCGGCTGTTGTTTTAAGAGACACTTGAAAAATTGTGAAACTATCCTTTAAGCACGACGTTAGCACAATATTTCTACTGGAGTAAAATCATCAGTAAAGTAACAAAACTGAAGTATCTGTGAATTAAACTAGAATAACTACAAGTATTTCATATTTTGAACTACAGATTCCTCATCATATCATGTTTAGAGAGTGTTTGTCTACTTTTGTTTCACTCCTCAGGTGTACATGTCAGTTTCTACTCTTCATATTGCTGTTGATTGTTGTCCTGCTGTATGTAAAGCCTGTTTATTGCTGTGTGCGACTACCTGAGACTATATTGTGCACTAGATGTTGGGTTAAAGGTGCCTCAGAAGCTTTAGGCTACAGTATATATATGATATATAATATGTCATGTTGTTTAGGATGTTGGGGTGAAATCAAACTTAAAGGATATAGTTGGCAATTTTCTATATTTTTCTTATTGTCAACAAATCTCATGTGGAGAAGCAAACCAACAATGAACTGATCTACTGACAAGTATTGTGTGTGTATCTAAAGCCTGATATAACTTATTCCTCTGTGCTGTAGACCTCTGTTGTCGTCCAAAAACTATTATGAGCCACACTGGGTGACATGTTTCTTCATTATAAAGAGTTTGGGCATGTTAGTTTCTTTATAAACGGCTCCAAAGACTAATAACAGCGATCATATTTTCAGTCTCCGGAGAGTAGTTCTGTATCAGGAAGAGGCCACTGAGCATGTGCAGGAATGTTGACATCGGTCTGCTAGCTTGTTGTGCTACGTATCACAAAGTTTTTACTGAACTTCTTTACAACGTCTGTCTTAGAGTCTGATCAATACGACAAAAGAAAGGTGATTATTTACTGTAAAGAGATGCAGCCGCCGTGACCTCTTCCTGACACAGAAATACTTTCCAGAGTGAAAACATGACGTCACTGTTATTCGTCTTTGGAGCCGTTTCTAAACGAACTAACGTGATCAAACTCTTCATAATGAAGGAACATGTCTCCCAGTGCGGCGGTGTGACTCATTAATGTGTTTTTAATAGTTTGTGGACAACAACGGAGGTCTACGGCACAGAGGAATAAGATATATCAGGCTTTAGATGCACACACAATACCTGTAAGTAGATCAGGTCATTGCTGGTTTGTCTCTGCACATGAGATTAGTTGACAATAAGAAAAATATAGAAAATCACCAGAAATATCCTTTAAAATCACTAAGTTAGCCACTCAGTTTTGACTCGTTTTCCAATATTCAGTAATACTTCTTCAATTAACTCAAACATCCTGAGAAAGGCGGAGATCCGATCTGGTTTTGAAGGTTTATTAACATCCATATCCCATCAGGTATTCAATCTACATCAATTTACAAATTCCCCTGAGCATCTGTCAAAAGGGAGCATTTGAAAATATCCAACCTGTCATCATTCTCTTTATATGATCAGCGTTAAACGTCGTTATATATTGTTAATGAGTTTAGCTAACTCGCTCCTAGTCTTTTCATTCTGTGGGGTTTTTCTCACTAACTGCACAGGCTCAGGAATCCAATATACATATATTTTGAAGCAATAACCCATTATCCATGCATGAAATAAACCATCACAGTAACAATAAACAGAAGTATTGTAATAATTCAATTCAACGCACACAAGAAAAAGCTCAACTCTGATATTAATAGTCAAATTAGGCTCCTTCATACTCATCTGTGAGCTCTGAAGAAGGCAAAGTGTTTCTTCCTTATTTAGTAAAGAAAATGCTTTTCTCTCAGTTGACACTAGTTCCTTGTAGATTTTACAGTATGTTTCTCTTTTGTGAGTTAGAGACCTTAATGTATTTTTTGCATATGATAATTATTATGCAGTTTGGGATGAGTATGTGTATAATAATGAGATAAGACATAATCAACCTCACAGAGGAATATTATTCTAATAAAAGAAGGTTTTTTAACTGCATTTTACTTGAATGTAAACCTGATGTTTGTGAGCCTGCGAATTCCTCCCTGATGATGTTTTAAAACATCACACAACAGCGAGCTGAGAGGAAATTTCATCATTTTGGGTTTAAAAACTTTTAACACCGATGACCGACGGCTTCACTCGAATTTGAACTTTCAGACTTAAGACTTGATCTCCAATTCAAAAGAGGAAGAATGTTGTCAGAAACTGCTGCATATTCAGAGTCGGAGTCAGAGTTCACACCGTCCTGCTTGTGCTGATGAGCCTTACAGCGGGATTTCTTTTAAACTGTCAGAGGTCCGTCTGCAAATAGAGAGTGATGGAGGGAAGAGAGAGAAGGAGGCTCGCTGTAGATGAGAGCTTGTATTGATACCTTTTGTAGGAAATTTTTGTTTTATTTCATGGGAAGCAAACTCCTGCTTATATTTGTGCATCTTGTCTTTTTATTGCTCAGTGGTACTTACTCTGTCTCGTTTTCAGGCGTTTTGTGATTTCCTGTCAACACGAGGTTTCATTTTTTTGACCAAAACCTTCTGTCAACCTTCAATGAACCTACAGAGAATTATCAGCGACTCTGCAGCTGCAGAAAAAGCTCTAAAAAGCCACCGAACGGCAAACAGACACAGTTAGCTGTAGACTAGCTGGTGAACATAGTAGAGCGTTGAGCAGCTAAAGAGCCAGATATTTCCCTCAGGAGTTGGTGGAGACCAAAAACAGAGCTAAAAGAGAGTGAATACTAGACTTATATTCAACAGATGGACAGAAACACGACTCTAAATGAATTATAATGTTGCTCCGTAACTGCTGGATGTGGAAATAAAAGCAACTGTTTGCTGACAAGTTCAACATAACAACTTCAAAAGTGGTGATATGTCAGTGTCGGGGTTACAGTTTGTTTCTGATGCCCCCAAGTGGCAAAAAAAGTTAATGCAGGTTTAAGTATTATTAAAAGGTTACTAATAGTGCTCAATGTGCAAAATGACTCATTTTAGTGTTACATAATTAAATGTTGGATAACTGATTTTAGCAGCATTTTAATGTTGTAGCTGTTATGATGAAGCAACTTTTAATTACTTTATATACTGATGGGTACTTTAATCTAAAACAATGGAGTTGGTAGAGAGTAGAAACAGAGCTAAAAGAGAGTGAATATTGGACTTATATTCACCAGATGGACAGAAACATGACTCGAAATGAATGATAATGTTGCTCCGTAACTGCTGAATGTTTGCTAACAAGTTCGACATATCAACTTAAAAGCTGATGATATGTTTGGTTGTGGTCACTTCTTGTTTCTGCTGCCCCCATGTGGCTAAAAAAAAATCAGTTTAAATGCTATTAAAGTAAAAACAGATTTAAAAAGTAAAATTTTCCTCAATACATATCAAAAAGCAAAACCAGCGCTGTGTTCAAAAGCTACAAATATTTTTTTTACAAATATGACATACCTGTTTTTATGATTCTGCATGTTTTCTACTGTTCTGTTATCATCCTTCAAGAGTAACTTGAACATGAGCTGAGTGACGTCTGATCTCTGACCTGCTCGCTGTCGGTTTATTATACAGACAGTGATGGAGGAAGTGAAGCAAACTCTCAGTGCTTCTAAACTCACTGGACTGTGCATCCACAACTCTGCCTCCTAGAAATAATGTGTATATACTAAATGGTTTTCCTAATTACATTGTGTTGGCAATCATTCACAGACAATGCTTTTTTTTTTTTTTTTCGAACGGATGAAGTGCTACATTTATATACTGCTCCACAGTCGTAGAGAGGAGGTCGGGGATGCTGGATGGTGGGAGACTCAGGTTTGCAAGGCAACAAAAACACTTTAGTTAAGGTCAGTGAGAGATGATGGTTGCTGTTAAATTTCAATAAACACGTCATGTCTCGTGCTGCACTGCAGACTTTTCTCTGTATTAAACCAAGACCATTATCTTTCCTTAACTTTAAAGAGGACATATGCTTTTTCTGGTTTGCTGTTATTTATATACTGTTATGATATTGGATGTTAAACATGGTTAAAGTTCAGAAACTTGAGGTTAACATATGAAGACACAGGCTTGTTTCAGACAGAGGCTGAACTGAGGGGCTGCGTAAAGGGCCAGTATAACATAAATAAAGAGTTTTTAACTGTAAATCATGCAAAGATATTCCAGTAGAGCCCCAGACTATAAACATAGAGCTGCCAGTGTTTAAACAAGTTAAATAACGCTGTAGTTACTGCCTCCCGAATATGTTGTCACTGAACATTTTACTCATACATTACGTTTCCTGCTAAACTTATTTGCTGTTGCAATTTAGTCGTATATAAATGTAATTTCAAGGAAACAGGGTCGGTGGAGCGGTAACATATTATTTGACAGAAAGAGCCTAATAATGTCGGGAAGCATTCGTTCTAGTTTATTCTCAGTGTGGTCCGTCTAGTTTGGAGCAGAGCTGCGATGATTAGTTGATTTATTGATTAGTCGGAAACAGAAACTTAATGTTTAGATAACCGATTAATCGTTTTTAGTCAGTTTTTAAGAAAAAAATCTCTGGTTTCAGCTTCTCAGATGTGAATATCTTCTAGTTTCTTTCATTTTCTTTGATATTAAATGAATATCTTTGGGTTGAGAACTGTTTGAGGACGTCACCGTGGGGTTTGGGAAATGGCGACACTTTCTGATATTTTATGGATCAAACAACTAAGTGATTAATCAAGATAATAATAATAATAATTAAAATAACAGCTGCAGCCCTAGTTTGGAGTGAACAAGTAGAGACAGAATAAAACAGTAATATTTCTCTTAGATCTGGATCTGGTTCTGTGTCTGAAGCTCGGTAGATTCTTTCCCGGCTGTTTGATGTGTAAACCCCGAGACCAGGTGAACTCAGCTGGAGAGTAATGCTCTCTCCCTGCTCTCTGCAGAGACAGACGCAGAGCCGGTGATCGTTCATAGCCGCAGAAGAAAATAAACCTTCACCTTGGCTCCGTCGCCTGACACCGCCTGTGTGTGACAGAGGATATTAAACACAGCTTTAACTCACAGTCGACCGTCGTTCATACCTGACTGCAGGTTGCAGATAAGTTCTGAGGCGTCTCTGTTCACACCTGTAGGTCTGCTGCAGAATAATAGCAGGCATGATGCAATTCTGCTGAACTGAGCTGTTATGTTTCAACGTCAGTGAAGGAAAGTCAGTTTTTGGGTCTTTTTAACACAACAAGTTAAACGACCAAATACGTTGTTTGATCATGTGACTCCAGAACGACACATAGCAGCGTTTTCTAATCTGGCGCCTCTATCGGCAGCAATCAACTGTTACACATCACTGTTAAAAAATAATGATGTTTTATGATGCCATCATTGTTGTCATGGCAACAATAATAACCACAGGGTTAAGGTTAGGGGGTCACATGTCTATGAGTTGTTAACAGCTCCAACAAATAGTGATTTTTCTCTCTAAACTTCTCACATGCTTTCATTTCAATAAATGTTCAAATGATCCAATATTTCAGCAAAAATCAAAGATTAGAGAAAAAGTCTAAAAAATTGAAAACAGATTTGTGTATCAGAACTTTGTTTTTTCTTCTTTCCTCTCCCATTAATCATCTCACGACCCCTCAGATTTATCTGCTGACCCTTTGGAGGTCCCCGACCCCTAGGTTGGGAACCAGTGGACTAAACTAGCTATAGCAATAGCAATACTTTAACTACATCAAGCTCATAATACTTATATACTTTTACTGTAGCAGGGTTTTTCATGCAGGACTTTTACTTGTAATGGAGTAGTTTTACATTGCTGTATTGGTACTTTTACTTAAGTAAAGGATCTAAATACTTCTTCCAGTACTGAGAGTAACATTGAAAATCAGTTACGCAACAAAGTGCAGGTCTGAAAGAGGTTTAACAGACAGTGTTCCTCCACTGAGACCTCATCTGAACTACCTGTCTGTCTGCGTCTGTCTTGTTAAATCTGAGCTGTTGCCAAGACACCCATCAATCTGATGATCTAATTCTGATCAATGAAGGTCAGCACACACACACACACACACACACACACACACACACATACTGCTTCTCCTCTCAGACAGATTAATGTCATTCTGAGCTGTGCATGAAAAACTTTTTAAAATGTGCTCCATCTGCTATGACTTCTGACCTTTGACCTCCTCGTAGTCGGTTATGTCTTTCATCTCTATACTTGAAGGGTTTTCTACTGTCGATGTGACTGAGAGATAAAAGAAGAAAAAGCTTTCTATTCATAAAATGGGAGAAATTATCCGCCAGATCAACTCTGATTCAGATTTCAGTTGGAGGTTTTTTTTGTTCACACATTGACTGTGCGCACACACACACACACACACACACACACACACACACACACACACAGACTCCTGCTGTTAATTCAAGCAGGAATAACGATTGCGGATCTCTGTTGCCACTGACGACCTGCCTCCGCTGCTTGTTACAGATCATTAAAGCTTCACTCTGACCACATCCAGCCCTCAACCTGTCAGTCACAGAGCCCCTCCCCCCTCTCCCCCCTCGCCCCCCCCCTCGCTCTGCTCTGACAGGACGACAGAGGTGAATGATGGGAGGCGGCCGGTCCTCAACGTGCAAAATGTCAACTTGATCGAAACAAGGCAACAGACGTAAACCGCTGGTTAAATAAACCAATTAGTTGCATCATTACCACGAAATCACACTTAGCTTGCACAGTCTCATTCAACTCACATAAGCAAAATTAGATCAGAATGGAGAGATAATTGATTATATTCTCACTCATGTAAGATTAGAGTTACTCTAAGCTGGTAATACTTATATATGCATGCAGGACTTTTACTATAATGGAGTATTTTTACTTCATATTGGCACTTTTACTGAAGCAAAGGCTCTGAGTAGGTCTTCCACTACTGAATACAGAGAAAAACCCAAAAAATAAACTGCTGCAACTGTGTGAAGATACTCTCTGTAGAGGAGTTCCTGTTATGAGGGCGAATATCTTCTGACAGAAGTTAGTCCGAGGGCTGAAGAGGACTTTTATCTGTTCTGAAGTGCTGACACGACACCGCCGACCTGGTCATTGAGCCGGGGGTAGGAGGCTGGCCGGCGGTGCGTTTTGTGTGTCCTGGCGTGAAAATCTGCTGTGTTGCCCCTTCGCATTCTCGCATTTACAGAGTTTAGAGGGCGAACATGAAGTGTGCCAGAGTTCATTATCAGCAGTTAACCCTGCATGCAGGAGAGTTTTAGGCTTTTTTTTTTTTAAGTTCATGTTTGGAGTAGTAGTCTATTTATGGGATATAGGAATGCAGGAAAATCCCAAACGCACTAAAGATAATACTGGCTGTTAAATAAAGAAGTTATTTTCTGCTTTTTGTTTTCTTGTTTATTAGGATTAGATGATAAAAGGAAAACACATAGTTAGTTTTCCATTTGCAGGCACAAAAAATGTTTTTCCTTTTGATTTTTGAAGGGAAAAAATAAAAAAAAAAATACTTCATAGAGTTATAAAAGACAATATAAAAAAACACAAGTGCAGGAATGTAACTGAAGAATTCCTACATGCCTCCACTGTACATTAGTGTGCCAGCGTGTTATTGACTTCCACTGTAATGTCACCGACTCGTCTCGTCTTCACCGTCAATGATTCATTGACTTTTTTTTTTTTTTTTGCGTCTCGGCGTTCAGACGTCTGAATTCAGCTGTGAAGATCACAGTCAGCTGCTGCCGCTCGGGCTCCCTCTGCGATTGGTCAGAGGTTAATTGACGCGGCTAATCACCCGATCAGTCCAGTCTCCATGGAAACCAGGAGTCGGGCTGATGTACTGTACTGTACGGGAGGGAATTCACACCAGGCTCAGCAAACGGTACTGCAGTACAGTCTTTACATTAGTGTGTCAGTGAGTCACCTTTAACATTCACTGTGTTTTTGTTAGCAACTGATAAGCTAACATGCTGTGTGATATTCAGTATTTGTATGCACATATAGTAGTTTTCAGTAATACAGTGTAAAAATACTCCATTACAAGGAAAAGTCATATTTCCAGCATGTTTTATATGTTATTTTTCACAGTTTGAGGTTTGACTGCTGCTCTTTTAATGACATCATCTCCTCCTGCCGCGTTTCTTCTGAAATGGTTTAATGGTTCAGACTGGAAAACGCCACCAAGTGAAGGAAAGTCAGTTTTTGGGTCTTTGTATTTTTAACACAACAAGTCCTCCAAGTTAAACAACCAAATACGTTGTTGGATCATGTGACTCCAGAACGACACATAGCAGTGTTTTCTAATCTGGCGCCTCTATCGGCAGCAATCAACTGTTACACATCACTGTTAAAAAATAATGATGTTTTATGATGCCACCATTGTCGTCATGGCAACAATAATAACCACAGGGTTAAGGTTAGGGGGCGATCCTAGTTATGCTTTTTAAAAGGGGTCACATTTCACATGTCTATGAGTTGTTAACAGCGCCACCAAATAGTGATTTTTCCCTCTAAACTTCTCACATGCTTTCATTTCAATAAATGTTCAAATGATCCAATATTTCAGCAAAAATCAAAGATTAGAGAAAAAGTCCAAAAAACTGAAAACAGATTTGTGTATCAGAACTTTGTTTTTTCTTCTTTCCTCTCCCATTAATCATCTCACGACCCCTCAGATTTATCTGCTGACCCTTTGGAGGGGCCCCGACCCCTAGGTTGGGAACCACTGGACTAAACTAGCTAACTGTATATAAAGTAGTGTAAACTAGCTCCACCTCCAGCAGCTACAACAGTAACATGCTGCTCTAACACTGATGCTTCACTATTAATAATCTAATGATGTCATATATAATAATATATCAGTCAGAGGGACCAAACCACTACTTTTACTGCAATACTTTAACTACATCAAGCTCATAATACTTATGTACTTTTACTGCAATACTTTAACTTTGCTTAACCTTGCTAATGACAATGTTAAAATGTTAATGTCTACCAGATAATGTTTATCATGTTCACCAGCTTATTTTAGCATGTTAGCAAATTAGCACTAAACACAAAGTAAAGCTGAAGTTAATGGGATAAATAATAATAAATATTAATGTCATTAATATTGTGGGTATTTTGTTAAAGACCTACGGAGCCCAGGAGGAACCATGGAGAAAACAATATTTGTGCTCTTGATCTAATGTAATTCACCCTCGTGCCATCCTCTCATCCGGTGTACACCCTCATTATAGATCACTCGGGATTTAATACGGTTTCATTTTGATCTTAGTCTAAGATATGTGGATATACTTTAAGCACAACACTGTGTTATCTCTGATCCCTTATTTTAAAAAAAAAATAAAAAGTCTTTTTATCAGACAATTTTCACCATAAACACTTTCATGCTCCTGCAGATGTGATCCAGTTCATAAAAACTCAGCTTCAAGGTCGAGTAGTTCAGGTTGTGGATATGGATGTATTATATTATATACAGTATATGTATTATGTATTATATTCTCTGGTTGTGGAGTTTGGATCAGTGGCTGATGTTACAAAGAAACATCGTCTTTGTCGCTTCAAACTTGTGGCTGAATAGTTAAATCGAGACCATGAAGTATAAACCTAATGATTGTGCAGTTTATGTCCAAAACAACATAAATCCTCCCTTCATGTGCAGACAGACAGACAGACCTGAAGCAGCGCTGCGCCTCCTTCTCTCTCCGTCTCCGTCTCTCTCTCTCTCTCTCTCTGTGTTCGGTTGTGTTGTTTGGTTTGTGCGCTGCGGCGTCACATCACACACCAGGTGTTTCTGTTTGTTGGGTTTGATAAAAGTTCTCTGCTGTAATAAAACACCAAGCTGCTGTCTGGCTCCACCGCAAACACACACACACACACACACACACACACACACACACACACACACACACACACACACACACACACACACACACACACACCTCACCTGGCTGCTGTGTATGTGTGTTTATTTGGTCTCACAAACATTTGTCTGGGACTGTTTGTATTTGTGTGTGGATATGTGTGTGTGTGTGTAGCTCACTCTCCAGCCATGAAACCGGAGCCTTTTTAGGAATATATGACTCATTTTCAGTGAGAAAGTGACTGGACTTAAATTCATCAGGTGACCAGAAACTGCTGGATGAAACGATGTGAAGTAAAAATCCTACACACACATTTATCTTTTTTTATTTAATGACCGGGAGCTGCTTCATTCTTGGCCAAAGAAGAAATAATACTCTCTCTCTCTCTGTTTGGTTTTAGCTCAAGTCAACAACAGTTTAATTACTATTCTAAATCAGTACTCAACTGCAGGTAACCACAGCAACAGTACTGATGCTTTAAAGGCTCCATTAGCGGATAACTAACTGGCGAAACTCACCTGAACAGTTAAACTGACTACAAACCCACTTTAAACATGGAGGAGCATTTAAACACAGCCTGGTAAGTGGACATGATAGATGCACGATAATACTCTTTTACAGGTGTCTTCATATAAAAATGAACTGACTTGACAGCAGAAACTCCACCTTGTTCATCTGGAGAATGAATTCAGTTAGTTATAACAGCACATCACTAAATTAAAACCAGTTGTGTGTAGAGATTAGTTGTTACTAAATATGTTAATTGAATGCTATTCATACTAAAAGACACATATTTCTCCAGGTATGCAGATAGAAATAAAAATAAATAAATAAATAGAAGTCACACCTACATTCAAAAAGGATCTTTTGGCCACAGAAACTGTTGTTACAGCCTGTGATGCTCATGGATGGATTTTTTTTTTAGTAGCGTTTCTACCTTCATTGGACAGTTTCTAGTGAAGCGGCAGACAGGAAACAAAGGGGGTGAGAGAGAGAGAGATGAGTATGTGGTCCAATGGTTCCTGGCTGGAATCGAACCAGTGACATTGAGGTTACATGGCACGCACAGTAACCATTCAGCTGCTAATGGATGTGCTATAGGAAGTGGATACTGGACCAAGAGATTCAGTGGCAACATAGAGAAAAGTGACACAGGTACATTGTGTACATTTCTACACTTTTAAGTCAAACATCTGCTTTTCTGTTAGTCCACATGTCTGTGTGTGTGTGTGTGTGCGTGATGGTATAAGATTTGTACTTGTGTGTGTGTGTGTGTGTGTATACATGCTTGTGTTTTGTGTGTGTATGTGTGTGATTCAGTATAGGAGCTCTGCATCATATCGTACCAGACAGGCAGAGTGTCGGACTGAATACTAAACAGCAGGAAGCTCCTCTTCACACAGCGCCGATTCAGCCATATAGGACACTGTGACACACACACACAACCACACACACACACACACACACACACACACACACACACACACATACACACACCCCAATGAACAACCAAGCTTTTTAAAATTATTTTTTACTTCATTAATTCATGTTAGTGTTTCACAACACCAAAATAAATATATATTTCTGAAAGTCAGCATGATGCTCACAACATTAGTACGTTAATATTGATATAGTATTATTATACCATTATCAAACATAAACGTGTACACCCACACACATATGTTTGTACCTCTCTCATTGTGAGGACCATCATTAACATAATGCAACACTGAGCCCCCAACTCTAACCTAAACCTTATTATAAGCTTAAATCTATAACCAAGTCTGAACCCTCAAATATCATTACTTCCAAAAATATCCAGACTTCCCAAAAATGTCTTCATTTGAAAAAAAAAAGTCCTCAATTTCCAAGTTCAGCAAATATTATTCTGCACATCCGTACATTTTTGCAGGTGCTGCGGAAATAAAAAAAAAATATGCAAAAGAACGAAGGAGTATCTGCACACTGCTCAGCTGATCCCAAATCTTCATGGCAGTGTTTCGATTTAAAACATTGTTTTTCTCACTTTTAAAGATGTCATGATTTTGGAAAAACATCCTCACTTTCCAAAAAATGTCCCGACTTTCCTAAACTGTCCACACATTCCATTAATGTCATACATGTCCAAAAAGTTCCTAACTTTGCAAAACGTCCTAATTTCCAAAAAAGTTCCCTCTTTCTGAAAAATTTCTTCACTTCCTGAAAATGTTCTGACCTTCCAAAGAGATCCAGACTTCCCAAAAATGATTTCATTAAAAAAAAAAAAAAAAAAATCATTTCAAAGAATTTACACACTTTCCCAAATTTCCTGACCTTTCCAAGTTGTCCTCACTTTCTCTAAATGTCATCCACATCCACAAAGGTCATTGCTTTTCAAAAATGTTCAGACTTCCCCAAAAGGTCTTAACTTAAAAAAATGTCCTGACTTTCCAAGATGTCATGATTTAAAAAAAAAAAAAAAATCTCTTTCCCAAACATGTCCCCACTTTCCAAAAAAATAAAACAAAACAAAACCAAAAAAAAACTTTCAAAAATACCCAGACTTGGAATACAACGTCCTCATTTTCCAAACATTCTCCACTTTTGGAAACATCCCATAAAGGTCTTAATTTAAAAAAATGTCTCCACTTTTCAAGATGTCATGATTTTTGAGAAAATGTCTTTTCCCAAACATGCCCTCACTTTCTAAAAATGTCCTCTCTTTCCCCAAATGTCCTGACTTTCCTAAACTGTCCACACATTCTATAAATGTCATCCATGTCCAAAAACATTTTCAAGGTCTTAAACACAGGGCGGTCCTCACAAGGATAGAAGCATAGGAGCACACACACACACACACACACACACACGCGCACATGCAGAGGCAGAACGAGGACACAGCATATGGACACACACATTCATGCACACGCAAACACTGATGATAGTACAGGGGAACATGCACACACACACACACACACTGACATACATACACACATCAGTGTGCAGCACACTCAGTTGTAAAGTTTCCAGAGAGGATTTTTTTCTTTTTTGGCTGAGCTCTTGACAGCGGAGCACGCTCGGTGGAGTGGCGGCCTCAGATGCACCCGGCCTCGGTATGCTGTGGAAACATAATGGGACTCGGCTGAGAGTTCAGGCGAGGCTGTCCAGAATTTACATTTATATTAACGCTGCAACACCCCCCTCCCCACCCCGACCACCCTCACCACCCCCCCAGCTGAGCAGAGAGAAGCACGCAGAGGAGCTGCTGCTGCGTTCATGTGATCATCATCAAACTGTTTGTTTCAGCGTTGCCTCTCTCTCTCGGTGCTGCTTCAGTTTCATGTTGCTGTTTGCATTGAAATCCTCCCAGCAGGATCTCACAGAGTTCTGTTGTGATTACTTCAGCCTGAAGTGAGTTCTTGTGTTATTTGAAAGTTTTTTTGGGAGGG
Source organism: Thunnus maccoyii (assembly GCF_910596095.1). Lineage (NCBI taxonomy): Eukaryota > Metazoa > Chordata > Actinopteri > Scombriformes > Scombridae > Thunnus > Thunnus maccoyii. The sequence goes on along the minus strand of NC_056549.1, from coordinate 4,616,234 downwards.
GAAAGAAAATACTTTTTTTTTTTTTTTGGCATATTTGACTTTTTTGACAGTTGATATAGTTGATACATAGTTGATATGAGTTGATTATATATTTATAGGTATAGTGAGAGACAGCAAAAATCCCTGGCTGGATTCAAACCTGCACCTGGTGTCTTAACCATTCGGCTATGAAGTCATTCACAAAAATATGTTCATATTTATTTAACCAGGTGAAATCTTATTGAGGTTAGCAGCCTGTTTTTAAAGGGAGACAGGTTTCAGACAAGATGATATGAGGCACACAAATAAAATAATGCTTATATTTTTATGCAACTTCATTTTATTGCCCGGTGTTTTAGGATCTCTGTGTTTGTTTTTAATTTCTGTTTGTTAATTCTTCCTTCTTTTCTGTTAAGCACATATAAAAAAAAACAGATGGAAGGAGGTGCATTAAGGCTCAAAGTTACAAAACAATTGTCAGTATTAAAGCTAAAAACAGAGACAGTAAAGGAACCGTTTACATTAGAGTTTACAGTAGTTTTGGTTGGATGGTATGTTTTATTAGCACCGCAGTGGTGTTAGGGCTGTATTAGTGTTTTGTTAGTGTTGCATTGGCCGTTATTTTTTCTTCTGTAAATTCCCATTTGAAAGTACTGATGATTCATCTAGAGCTTCATGTCCATCCAAGACTCGACGAGCTCCATCTGGCAGTCCATTAACAGTCTCTATGCATAAATTGAGCAAAAATGACTTCTGGAGTCTTGGACACCCTGATATCTCTATGTTTCACTGTGTCTATGTTATGACTTGTTCATATTGGAACTGATATTAGTTGTTGAATATTTGCTGCTTTAAAAACCATTAAATGAAATTTGGTAAAATGTTGATATGAAAAAGAATATTAACAGTAATAATGTCCTGTTCTCTTGTCTGAACAGTTGCTCAAATACAAAATACCACAAATAAAATTCTGCTAATTCATGATTGTGGTCGACTCGCTTATTTCAAAAAATAGAAGCGCTGTTATTCTACTATTTAAAGTCTCAAGTTCATATCTAGTGCAGTAGGAAAAATGTCTTTGAAGAAACTATATCCTTCCTGGGTTATAATATATTCTGCAAAAGACTTTATTTTATCTGTGTGGTTGGTCTAATTATGGGTTATTTCCAGACTTTACTGTGGGTTACTGAAAGGTGAGTCTGTAGAATCTCTCCAGAGAACCACCTAATTGACTGACTGAATGAAATGCCACATTTGTACATATCATTAAAAATGTGTAGATGGTGTTTTGCGAGTGTCAAAATGTCATTAAAATATCATAATTATAAATTTCATGGAGACAGTGAAGTCCAACAGCTGTTCGAGGAAACTTCAGCTGCTGACAGACTCACTGGATGTTTCAGGAATCAAACCTGGGACATTTTAGTCTCAGAATGACCTGGTTAGCTGTAAATCTCAGGTCAGTCAGGTTTTTCTGCAGGTTTGATGTGAAAACAGAAAACCTGCTTTAATGTCCAGCAGAACTGAAACTTTTCTGTGTTTTGTTTTTTGCAGATCATGACTCTAGAAGAGGAGGTCTGAAAGTAAAGACTCTATAAAGACTCTTCAGCTACGAGACCAGCAGCAGTAGCTCGAGGTGGTGCCACACCGAGCTCCGACCAGGTACATTATCACAATCAACTACTGGAGATTTTTAACAATAAACCACAATGTATAATTTGCATGATTTCCAAAAATTGCTGTGAAAGAAGAAAACCAACAACAGATACCACTTGTATTTTTTGGGGTGTTAGCAGTAATTGCATGTTTACAGTTGGAGGTTGTTATGGTGATTAATAGGACTTAAGTAGGTGGTTGCTAAGTGGTTGTTAAGTTGTCCAAAGTGGTTGCTAAGTGTCAGATAGTTGATTGCTAAGTTGTTACTCCGGTTTTTATGGGGTTCAGGGTGGTTGCTAGGCGGTTGATATGGCTTTCCGACATTTGACAGTTGCTAGGTTTATGAAATTACAGTTTCACCATGTTCATTTGTGTTATTTCCTCTTCAGATGGAGGTGAATGCAGTTGAAAAACGCCATCGAACACGATCCAAAGGAGTCCGAGGTATGAGGGCAGCCTGACTGTGCAGCTAGCTAGCAAAAACATCCGCTGCTCCTATCCAGACCAGCTTATTTTACACATATATTACAAATCTTTAGCTTGTGGAAAAAAAACTACCAGAAATAGGAAAAAAATAGCCAACTCATGGTGAAGCAGGAATATTAACATTATAAGTTAACGTTAGCTAATGTAGCCCGCTAGATTAGCCTGTTAGTCTGTTAACCTGCTGGGTCTAAAAGTGTAAAAGACACACAGCCCCCTCTTCTTCCTCAACTTAGCCTTGTTTAACATTATTTCCATATTCAGCAAATTGTCTTTGGATAAACAACATGTATAATTAATACTGATTACTTCACTGGTGCTAAATGTACACAAGTTAATGCAGCCTCAGTGGTTTTGTGTTTGACAATAAAATCAAAGCAATCAGATACTACTGATCATCCATCGGATATTAATAATACATAATAAAATATTTTATAGATATCTCATGGCATGAGAATTACAACCTAAAACACATATAAAATATTTAAACTCATCTACACTGCACAGCATCATACAAGACCAAAACACTTTAGAAAATAATTTCTTGAGTTTTTACTACAAATTCATCATTGATTTGTACATTAAGTCTCTTTGACCTTGTGTCAACTGTCCCCACCCCTCTGTGAAATAGTTAACACTTGACTTTGACCTTGAAGCTCACAGACAGTAGATGTGTTAATGATTGTTGATTGACTGCAGACTGGTGAAGTTATAACATTTATTTTTGTTCTGTCTTTGTCTGAAGCCGTCGTGGAAGCAGTAACACAGGAGTTATTCAGGTAGGTAAACCTCTGCTGATCCACACTCATTAAATACATCATTGTATTGCGCTATTATTATTTTTGCATCATGGCCACCTTGTATTCATTAAAGTAAATAATACCGGGAGATGTTTTCTTGCAGTCATGAGTTACATATAAATGATATTACTCATCTTGTATGTATTGTGTTGGAGTGTCACCACTGGGATTTGTAGCAGTGATGTAAACTGAATTTGATTTGTAATCCATTACTCTACATGTGACTGGGCTTTGCCGCGGTTGACTCTTGTCACAGACTCTTTTTGTGGCTTTTATGAACTGGGCAGCTGATGATAGTCCAGTTTCAAAGTTCATGTTTTTTGCAGATGATGTAGTTCTGTTGGACAAGGACCTCTAGTGCACATTTGGGTGGTTTTCAGCTGAGTGTGAAGCGGCTTGAATGACAGTTTGACATTAATAGATGGATTTCCGTAACAGATTTTCGAGATTAAGAGGGAGCTTAAAGAGCGAAGAGAGAGTTTAAAGCCAAAGTGAATAAACAGATATTGTAATTCTGATAAAACCATGACATTATTACGTTAGCATCATGCTAATATGTTACTCAGTTGAGTATTACACAAACAGTTAACAATTGGACCAATAATTTATTACATTTTGATGATTTACTACATTTTGCGGCAAGAATGGAGAAAGCAGTAAATGCTGAATATCACTGCTACCTGTGTGTGTGTGTGTGTGTGTGTGTGTGTGTGTGTGAAGGGCGGTGTTTCTGCTTCACTTAATCTCATTTAGTAAAACTGACAAATATTGGTGTGTGCAGCAGATTATGGTTGAACCCGGTATGATCCAGGTCAGCGCTTTACTGTAAACAACATGTCCTGTTGGTGCTGTGTGAGGAGCCATGAGCAGAGGAGCAGAAAACTCCCAATGATTCACCCAGAATTTAAATCTGACGGGTTGCTGGCGAGGGCTGAACAGCCGGGGCCAGACACGGACAGAGACGCTTTGAAGTAGAAATGATTGTAAATACTTTGAAATACTGTAAGCATGTATCAAGCAATTTTAGTTTTTCCATCACAGTTGTGGATTAATCTGACTAATCTGCAGGGATAAACATACAAATTAATTTCTAATTGTGGTGTGCTGTGGTGAAAAAAAAGAAGCATGTGGCGTGATATTAAAACGCATCGTATCTGTCGGCTCAGTGGGAATCAGAGCTGCGTTTTCTGCTGCATCACAGCTCTGAATTTGAACTTTAACTCCAGGGATTGGGACAAGTCCTGATCCAAATCCTCCCAGAGTGCTGCTGGTGTTTCTGGTTGCAGCCTGAGCTGACAGAGCTGAGGCACCTCGATAACGTCGCAGCCAAGTCGACAGAAGGGGAGAAAACGAGTCGCTCCTTCCCAAAAGTGGTGCAGTCCCACCTCGTTTAAACCACTTAGAAAACAGGTCACAACTATGTAGTTTCAGTTTTAGGCTGAGTAATTATCCAAAACAGCTGAACAGTTTTTTTAATAAACAAACAGGAGGAAATGGTGCGTTTGACAGGGACTATTTTCAGCGGCGGATGAATCCACATTCGGTGCTCTAGTGAGTATTTCTGGCAGCAGGACAGTGTGTGTGTGGGATTGAATCAACATAAACTACAGTGTGTGTTCATGGTAATGAAGGAACATGTCTCATTGACGAGTTTTTTTTATAGTTTTTGGACATTAACGGAGGTCTACAGAGGAGTCAGATATATCACACTTTATACACAATAAGACAATAAGTTGACAATAAGAAGAACATAGAATATCAGCAGACTTAGCCTTTAAAGCAGTGTTAAGTTTCTAATATGCTAACGCAACTGTCACAGTCGTGTGTCATTGTTTGTTTGGACCTGCGTCAAATACAGATTTTTGTCGTTTAGCAGATTGTAGTTTGTTTGCAACAAGCAGAGCCAGTCAGATTTACTCGCAGAGGATAAATAAATTGTGAAATTGACATGCAACTTTTTTGCGCCTTTGACCAACTGCAAACTGCTGTGACACCTTTAATAAATAACCGAACCACATCATGAAAGTCCACTGGTTTACCTGCGTGTCTCAGCTGCTAGTTTTAGCTTTCAGTAGCTCAGGAATGTTTACCGCACCGTAAGCACTGAGTTGTTTGCTTTGGCCTGAATCAGTTCATAGAAAAAGTTAACATAGAAAAAGATAAAAGCAAACCAAAATCTCGCTCTCTAGCTTAAACTTGCAGCCTTGTAGTCAGTCAGATCCAGGTCGGATCACGTTCCCATCACAAACAAACAAACCGCTACAGAATCAATTTGTGACAGGACCAAGACCACGTCCTCTAAAGAGTCTCTGTGCAGTTGTTTTGGTTTGAGCACGATCACTGATCTGCCGAAACGAATCGTACTCAGGAGGAACACCAACCTATTCAACCAGACTAAACAACAAAGGGTTGAAAATCCTCTTCTTCACTTAAATGTTCTGTTGACGTTGAACTCGTCTCTACAGTTCTTCCTCTTGTGAGTCAGGATGTTGACATCGGTAAGTGATACAGATCTCTGCACTGAAATTACGAAAATGATACTTGCGTCAAGAAACATCCTGAAAGAAACATAATAATTCAGTTGCTTTGGAAACAAGTGAAAGTATCTCAACACGGAGAAAAAGTAGTTTGTAGTTTTGGGAAAAGGTTTGATTTCAGGTGTGTTTGACATTGTATGAGAGGAGCGAAGGCAGCACACACACTTAAACACACACAAACACACACTGACCTGAGATCAATAAGGCAACACTATCAGTCTCTGCTCCCACACTGATTGATGAGCCACCTCACCTTGAACAAACCTCCTCTTCATCCTCCTCCCCTGTCACCTCCTCCTCTTTTTATTCCCCAACCTCATCCCTGCTTCTTCCACCACACCCCCCTCTTACCCTCCTCCTCCTCTCTTTCTACTTTTCTTCCAATCTTCCATCACCTTTTCCCCCCCTATTCCTCCTCTTCTCCCTTCTCCTCCTCTTCCACTTTCCCTCTCCCTCTTCTTCCACGTTCTCCTCTTCTTCATCCACCCCTTCGTTCTCCTCTTCTGGCTGCCTGCGCTCGTGATGTTAGATGTCTTCGTGATTGGCCTGCGGTGAAGGAGTATATAGATCGGGTGGATTAGGTGATGCTGGGTGGAGGGTGGGCGGAGCGCTGCGGTGTGAGGTCAGAGGTCGCGGGCGTGGATTCCCCGGAGCCAGGCGGTGTGCGTTGGCCGGCAGGTCTGTGCGTCTTCAGAGCAGAGCGGCCTGAAAGCTGAGGGAGAGAGTGACTCAGAGTCTGCAGCCACGAAAACACCTCTAGACAGAAATACTTCAACCTGCTGCTGCATGAGACGTATTTATCTTCTCTAAATTAAGGCCAAAGACATTTGGAAGTAATGTTCATCCTCTATCCTCAGCATTTTCAGATTATTTTATTTCAAGTTTGCCACAACACTAGAACAAGACTAAGGGAGATATTTACTTAGCCTGTCTCAGACTACCATCAGGGGCACAAGATTCTCACTAAATCAGTATCCGGCCAACAAATCCTCCAAATTAAATAACAATATATGTTGTTGGCAGGATGACATCATTTGTCCGTGAAGTTAAATGATGTAGCAACACTGTGGTTAAGGTTTGGTTACGTTTTGGGCACAAAAGGGACTCGTGGTTAGGTTTAAAGAAATATGGTGGTTTGGGTTAAAATGACTACTCTCTTAAAGGATAAGGCTGGCGACCTTCTATATTCTTCTTTTTGTACAAATCTCCTGTGCAGAGTCAAACCAACAATGAACTGCTCTACTAACAAGTGTGTGTATCCAAAGCCTGATATATCTTATTCATCTGTGCCGTAGACCTTCGTTGTTGTCCAAAAACTTGTTGAGTAAAGTTCAGAAATATACAATGTAGGACAAAGTCAAGAGGTTGTGATATGTAGCACAACAAGCTAGCGAAGCTCTGTAAACCGTGTTCCTGCACATGCTCAGTGGCTTTACACAGAACTACTCTCTAGAGACTGAAAACGTGATCGCTGTTATTCGTCTTTGGAGCCGTTTCTAAACAAGCTAACGTTCCCAAACTCTTCATAATGAAGGAACATGTCACCCGGTGCAGCGGTGTGGCTCACTGACATGTTTTTAATAGTTTTTGGACAACGATGGAGGTCTACGACACAGAGGAATAAGATATATCAGGCTTTGGATACACACACAATACTTAGCAAAAGCGATCTCTCGTGTTAAAATCTGATGTTTTGTTGACCCATCCATCCACCCCAACCTCCTCCCTACGCAGACGTTGTCACTCTATTATAACTTCTTCCTTTGCTCCTGTTTTAATTACTACAACCACTAACATATGTCCTTTCGGGGCACTCGCTGAAATGTTCAGATGGATACGGGTCCATCTGTTGCATTACTGTAAAGTTAAGTTCTGCTCTGTGTGTCTCCTCCTCAGCTGTCCCACCCCAGGCTGTGATGGCAGCGGTCACGTCAGCGGGAAGTACGCCAGACACCGCAGGTATGAACCGCTCAACATATTTGTACGTTAACGATAAAAATAACATGCAGGGTCTCTTTAGATAGTTCTCTAAGTGGGAACTTTGGACAGAAGTGGAGACGTAGCTGCGTCACCTGATACTGAAGACATTAATTTTCTTCTAAAACTGTTTTGTTTCGTTTTGTTGCTGATTTAAAATCCTTTTCTTGTGTCTTTCAGTCAAAGAATTATGTGATTCTTTGTGAAATTAGAGGAGCATTTGCTGAAGTCTTTAGACGTCTTACGATGTACGCTGTGCAAAGACCTCTGATATATTGTTTTGTGGAGTTTGCATCACCTGCTCATCCCCGCTGACATTTACAGCAGCAGCGAGTCAGAGTCTCTGCAGGTCACTCATGTTGGCACAGAAAAAACGGACCCATGTGAGGCGAAGAAAGCAGCTTCAGGAGGTTTTTTTTTTTTCCTCACAGAAAGAAATTCTGAGACGTGAGAAAACTTTGGTGTTATACTCACAAGTTTCAAGTGTGTTTTGTTAAATATTGAACAGTCCGCTACCTTTCAGCCACGATTGTGAGATTTCTGGTTTCAGAGCGTCTCGTTTCTCTACAACTTTTAGTTCTGAAAGACGATAGAAATAAAGGTTTCTAAAAGGACACTTGAGAGTATTTTCTTTTCAAAAAATTCCATTAAATTCTACGCAAATTAATCCAATTTCAAAGTTGCATCTCGCTGCATTTCATCAGCTTGTTAAGTTTCCAGGTGCAGTTTCTCTGGCATTTCAAATAATTCTGATTCATTCGGTGAGAGATTTAATAGAGACAATAAATTCAATAGAGAGCTCCGAAATTTCTCACTGACATTTGATCCTCCGAAGCCTGGATTTATCTTTCTTATAGGGGAGTCTGATGTTGACAGGGGCAGCTTCGGGTTGTATCTATGACCAAGGACACGCAGGTCACGTCTTGTTTTATGTCGCATCTTTTCTGTGATTTTGGAAGTTTTAACAACTTGCCAAAGAGTTTAGATACTACAGTGACACGCGGACTTATTCTGATATTTTTTCACACGATAAATTGAATCTTTTTAGACACAAAGATGATAAATATATGATTTACAATGCAGGGGATTTATTATTTTATCATTATTATTATTATTTTATATGAAATATATCTAAACATTTAGATGAACAAATGCCTGAAGGCTTCAAACATCTCACTCCAGCAGCTCAGGAACCGAATTGTACCACCAATAAATAAGTCCACGTTACGGTTTCAGACCTCCTCCATCAGCAGGTCGCAGCCTCCAGCTCGGTAAATCCAACGCTCTGTCACAGGGCCACGGATAGAAAACCAATCAGGCCGAGCGTGGAGCTGTGAAGTCCCCGAGTTGACACCGACCGACGGCTGTCCGTCCGTCCTTCCTGCTGCCACAGCAGCACGCCGCAGTCCAACCCCCCCCGGGCTTGAAGGACTGATGGTTTCTGCCTCAGATCTCGGTCGCTTTCCGAAACGGTGAATTACCAACAAACGCAGTGAGGGCCGCCGCCGCTCCACAGGTCATTTCAGCTTGTGTCCAGTGTTAAAATCTTTCTGGACTGCAGGAAGAGTGTAATTAATGTATTTCAGCTGAATTTATTTTATTTTTCTTACCCGCCAATAAGATCTGATGGTTTCATCTGCTTCTGAATCTTTTTTTTTTTTTTTACCCGAGTACACCGATGTAGAGCTACAAAAAAACATTCAACACAAATCAAAAACTCTCTCTCTACAACTCTAAATTTTGCAAAACAGTTGAACTATGTATCAAAGCAAGTGCTACACGGAGGTAGAAGTGGACCACCGAGGTTTTCACTCAGAGAAAATATCATTTGAAGCCTGAATATGAGGCCGTGGAGGAGGAAATCAAAGCATTTTTCATTATTTAGGTAAAACAGAAAAAAAAAAAATCTGATTTAGACACCCATTATGAAATCAAAGCACTGGTTGAGAAGTTTCGAGGTTATTTTGGAGTGTCTCTATGGTATTCTTTTCAGTGTAGAGGCTGGTGTGTGTGTGTGTGTGTGTGTGTGTGTGTGTGTGTGTGGGAGGCTGGCATGTACTGTAGAGGTTGCACAGCTCAGGACAGCGGTGGTTTGACGCCTGAGGTAACAGAGAGATAATGAGAAGGGCAGGATGGCAAATCGCTGGCAGAGCAGACCGATGGTGCTGCGAAGGGCACAGAAACGCTCTGGAGGAACATACAGAGAGTCAAACTCAAATATTCACCATAAAAATATGAATAATAAATAAGTCACACCATCATAGAAATACTCTAACGGTAATTTAACACATAAGTTTATGGGAAGACGAGGAATCTTTCACTTCATTTCTCTATTATCATGATTATTCCAGTAGTTCAGGCATATTTTTTATTATATATTATCTTGTTGTAGTGACCTTTGACCCCCCAGTGTTGGTTCCTGTTACTGAAGATTTTTATTTTACTTGTGAATGTGTTTGAGATTGTTTTGGAAGAGTCTGCAGTCTGTCAGTGAACCGTTTCACATCAACTCAAACCCAAAAAAAAAGAAAGATCTGAAAAGCTGCAAATCCCCAAAGCCAACACGAAAACAGACCTTCAAAATCTCCGATCTCCAAATGCAAAACAAAAAAAAAAAAAAAAAAAAAAATCCCAAAACCAAACAGAAAAAACACTTGAGATCCCAAAAATCCAAAAGCTAAAATTCACTCGCACCAAACACATAAACCAAAGCAAAAATCTAAAACCTAAACAACAAAACCCCATCTTGAAAAATCCAAATACCGCTGAAACCTAAAACCTAGAAACCTTTTCTCCTAGAAATCACGTTTATATGCTTCATAATTCAAATCACTGCAGACATTTTTCTGTTTTAAACAAAGGCCGCAACCTTAACTCCAGTGCTTGTATGTTAATTGACAACATTTTTTGATATATTGTCAGAAAAAAAACAATTTAGCCAACATTACATCGCCTGCAAAACGTGTCTTCTGTTGCACTTTAGTCATATATACATTTCTATGCAACCCAGTCGCCAGAAGAAAACGTCGACATTGAACGTTTCTGCAAACCACAGAAATGTTGAATATATACGTTTCAACACGTGAATTATATCAACATTTCTACAAACGTAGCATATCAACATTTCTACCCGTTGAATAATGATGTTTTATGGTGTGACAGCGCTGTGGTTAAGGTCTGGTTAGGTTTAGGCACAAAGACCACTTGGTTAGGGTTAGGGGAAAAATCATGGTTTGAGTTAAAATAAAACTAAAAAATTAAATAAAAACGGCCGATGTTTCACTAAAAAAAGACGGTTTTCTAACCCTAACCCAGAAGAATGGCTGCAAATGTCCTGACGTCTCGCTAAAAACACCCGCTTTTGTCGGTTGAAACAGGAAGTGGACATTGGCTTCAGTTTCGAGGTGGTCTAGAACTGTGTTCTCTGCTTATTTCCAACTTGCTGCCAAGAAACTTACTAACGATCTGCCTGCCCTCCTCCTCCTCCTGTATAACAAAGATCAACTCATATAGATCACATGTGAACTATGTCACTTTGGAAATGTTGAGATGATACGTTTTGTAGAAATGTTGAGATGATACGTTTTGTAGAAATGTTGAGATGATACGTTTTGTAGAAACGCTGAGATGATACGTTTAGTAGAAATGTTGAGATGATACGTTTAGTAGAAATGTTGAGATGATACGTTTAGTAGAAACGCTGAGATGATACGTTTAGTAGAAATGTTGAGATGATACGTTTTGTGGAAATGTTGAGACGATACGTTTTGTGGAAATGTTGAGACGATACGTTTAGTAGAAATGCTGAGATGATACGTTTTGTGGAAATGTTGAGACGATACGTTTTGTGGAAATGTTGAGACGATACGTTTTGTAGAAATGCTGAGATGATACGTTTAGTAGAAATGTTGAGATGATACGTTTAGTAGAAATGTTGAGATGATACGTTTAGTAGAAATGTTGAGATGATACGTTTTGTGGAAATGTTGAGACGATACGTTTTGTGGAAATGTTGAGACGATACGTTTAGTAGAAATGCTGAGATGATACGTTTTGTGGAAATGTTGAGACGATACGTTTTGTGGAAATGTTGAGACGATACGTTTTGTAGAAATGCTGAGATGATACGTTTAGTAGAAATGTTGAGATGATACGTTTTGTGGAAATGTTGAGACGATACGTTTTGTAGAAATGCTGAGATGATACGTTTAGTAGAAATGCTGAGATGATACGTTTTGTGGAAATGTTGAGACGATACGTTTTGTGGAAATGTTGAGACGATACGTTTTGTAGAAATGCTGAGATGATACGTTTAGTAGAAATGTTGAGATGATACGTTTTGTAGAAATGTTACGTTTAGTAGAAATGTTGAGATGATACGTTTAGTAGAAATGTTGAGATGATACGTTTTGTAGAAACGTTGAGATGATACGTTTTGTGGAAATGTTGAGACGATACGTTTTGTAGAAATGCTGAGATGATACGTTTAGTAGAAATGTTGAGATGATACGTTTTGTAGAAATGTTACGTTTAGTAGAAATGTTGAGATGATACGTTTAGTAGAAACGTTGAGATGATACGTTTAGTAGAAATGTTGAGATGATACGTTTTGTAGAAACGTTGAGATGATACGTTTAGTAGAAATGTTGAGATGATACGTTTTGTAGAAACGTTGAGATGATACGTTTAGTAGAAATGTTGAGATGATACGTTTAGTAGAAATGTTGAGATGATACGTTTAGTAGAAATGTTGAGATGATACGTTTTGTAGAAACGTTGAGATGATACGTTTTGTGGAAATAATTAGATGATACGTTTTGTAGAAACGTTGAGATGATACGTTTTGTGGAAATAATTAGATGATACGTTTTGTAGAAACGTTGAGATGATACGTTTTGTAGAAACGCTGAGATGATATGTATTTTAGAAATGTTGAGATGATACGTTTTGTAGAAACGTTGAGATGATACGTATTTCACATGTTGAAACGTAGATATTCAACGTTTCTATGGTTTGCAGAAACGTACAATGCAAACGTTTTATTCTGGCGACCAGGCTGCTCTATGAGACTGGGTTGAAACTAGCCAAGGATATAAGAGAGTTACTGTCCGCCTTGCAGGTTTTATGGCGTCTTATTGATAATTATGTCTCATTATAAATATAAAAAAAAAAAAAAAAGATTATTTAACTTCCTATAATCTAGTTTTTCACGACATTGTTCATGTCATCATGCTTTAAATGCACAGTTGGTTACCAAAGATGTAACACCACAAGACACATTTAGTAGCTTCTCTTGAGCTTTCACATGATCTTCATCAGCCATCCAATTATCATGAAACTGTAGGTTTCTTTTTGTCTGAGCACTTTGAAGACTTCTCACCTGCCTTTGAACCTTTGGAAACAGCAGTTGAGAAAACAATCTCACCACAGGACTTCGTTTTTCTTTTTTTTCTTTTTTTTTTTTTCATCATCTCTGATAAATAGTCACGCTGACAAATTAGTGAGGTGAGAAATGTGACGGAGACAGTTAAGACAGAGGTAGAGAGACACAGAGAGAGCCAGACTGAGAGAGAGAGAGAGAGAGAGAGAGAGAGAGAGAGAGAGAGAGAGCTGGCTGTCTGATGGTTCCTCTCTGGGGAACCGGTGGCTGAATCATTTAATCATCAGCTGATCACAGGAGTGTACAGTACACAAACGTCTGATTTTTTAAAAAGACAGAGAGCAGAGAGAGAGAGAGAGAGAAAGAGAGAGAGAGAGAGAGAGAACACAGCATCTGCGAAATCATTCAGCTCCTTGTTTTCTTGCTTGTTCGTACCACCAGATGCTAATAACACTTTAGAAGTTGGGAAAAATTACTCAGATTCTACAAAACATTCATCAACCATGTGTGAACAGCTTTAGTGAGAACTTTGCTTGACTTTTTTTCTTTTTTTTTTTTGCATCTTTCACAGAGTCAGATAAGAAGATCAGTTTCATCTCTTGTGTTGTGCCGTACGTGTAGCTTAACACAAAGGGATGTATTTTGCAACGACCAGCGCAAGCAGCTCTCCGACTGTTTGGTATTTTCATGACCTTGAAACTCGCTTTGTGCGTCTCTGTGGTATTTTGGTGACCGGCGCACGGTGCACAGGTGGGAGGAGAGGCACAGACAGGTGGGAGACTCATTCAAATGAAGACAGGTGTTGTATTTTGGTTGAAATTTGGTCCCAGATGTTGCGTCTATTTGTGCTGCAATGTCAATCCGTGATGATCTGGTGATTTTAGCAACAGCATCAAACTAAATACATGCTGCAGATTTGCTGCAACAACATATTAATGCTTAAAATAATTTATTTCAATTGAACATTCTCCAACCGAAATCTGCACAGAAAATAACATTGAATGTGATTAAAGCAGGAAAGTCTTGATCTTGATCTATAAATGAATGTGAGTGATTCTTACAGTATCTGTCGTCCACATCTGCTTTATACTGTATGAAAAGCTTCTTCTTCAGCTTCTACACATGACCGTTCGCTGTGTTTACCTTCAGTAAATCGTCTGATGACATCAGGCTGATACAGTATAACCACACACACCTCTACACACATCAGACCGGTCGGTTATAACTCCATATTCTGCTTTTTTATGAAGGAGACGTCGCTCATCAGCCTCTTTTCCTACTTTCTTTTTAGCAAAAGCAGTGTCTCATGTTTTATCGCAGTGTAAACGCTGTTGTGTAACATTAATTGCAACCATATACAAGGTCAGATACATTATAATTATTGCTGAAATAGCATCGGTCTGATATAATCATATAAACGGCTTCACTGAATCAGTTTCTTTATTCTTTGTTTCTATCGTTATTATAGTAACTAACTGATAAAAACAACTACTCCGTCTGTCTTTGGCTGCAGATTTTTTGGTGACGTGTGTTCATGTCGTGACGCTCTGAACCATCCAGTTATTTCCTGAAGAAAAGCTTTCGTTATCACGTTTAACTGTGATTGGCTCAGCTGTCTCAGAGCTATGAGAGCAGTGATGTGATTGGCTGAGAGAGTATTTAATAATCACCACACCAGCTGATCTACATTCATCTTCACTCTGCCCTTTGGCACATTAGGCTGCTGCTTGTTGTTGCACTTCAGCTATTAAAATAGAGCCCATAATCCTTCAAGTCCATCTAAAATTAAATTTCAAAATTTATTTAATAATTTAAACTTCTGACCTCTGCATGAATCTAGATTTTTTTCTCATTACTCTCTGTATAATCTAGAGGAAATATATATATTGTATTTAATAATTTTATTTTTAAGTGCAACAATGTTTAAAATTCAGTGATGAAGACATGCATAACATAATGATCTGATGTATTACATGTACCTAAATTGATACAGATGTTTGAATTTTAGGTGTTATTTGACATTTTAAATGGGACATTTCCTGCACACTGTTAACAAATAATGATGTTTTATGATGTGACAGCCCTGTGGTTGAGGTCTGGTTAGGTTTAAGGAAAGATCATGGTTTGGGTTAAAATGATCCCTTTGATAAGGTTAGAGAAACATGTGGTGTGGTTTAAAGTTCATACTTCCTTAAGATTGGGCGACCTTTATCGTCATGGCTACAATAATAACCACGGGGATAAGGTTAGGGGACGATTGTAGATCATGTACTGTCATGACTTGTGGTTGGAAAGCGGGTTTGCTGAACCACCCATCCATCCCGACCTCCTCCGTATGCAGGATTTGTCACAGTGATGGCATCTGTCACTTAAACTTAAATATAGGTTGTTTTGTGCTACTGGCATTTATGACCTATTGTGTCATTTTTCTTAGGAGGACAATCTCGTGAATTGCACAATTTTAATTATATGAGGAAAAGAGGGACTCCGCCAGGTCTTTTCATGGGATTCATTGACATTTAAAGGATGGGTTCACAATTTTTCAAGTGTGTCAGGTGTCCATATGAACAGTGAAAGAGGTTTTCCTCGCTGTAATCATTCCTCCTGTTCATACTGGCTATTAAAAGATCCTTCAAATGTGCTTTCGATGTAAGTGATGGAGGCCAAAATCCACAGTGTGTCCACACAGTCATTTAAAAGTTGATGTGAAGCTTATATGAGGCTTCATCAGTCTGAGTTAGTCATATCAAGTGAATATCTGACACATTTACAGTCTTTTTAGCATCAAATTCCCTCTTTGTGTTTCCCTGTTGAGCTGCAGGTGGAAGTATAGTAACAAAAAGAGGAACTTTGGCACTAAAAAGACTGAAACGTTGAAAGATATCTACTTGATTTGACTCATTTGGACGCTGAAGCTGAATATTAGCTTCGGATAAACTTTTAATACATTTTTGCACAGAAGGAGGACTTATGAAGGGATCTTCTAATGGCCGATAAGAACAGGAGGAATGATTATGGCAAGAAAAAACAATGCTCATTTCGGCTATTGACTATTGTTTTGAGACAGAAAAATTGTGAACAGGTCCTTTAAAGCAGCTTTCTCCTTTAACCTAAACATGACGATTTGTAATCTTATTGGTTAAACGCGACCTTCTGCTTTGAGGTTTCAGGGGCCAATCACAACATTTCTGTACATCCCCGTGATGGGATTCATAACTTCTTGAGGCAGTGACACAGTTAGTAGTGTCTGTGGTACTGAATGAGTTGGGGGTTGGGGGGGGCAGTAAGGTTCAAAGTCTCTCAACCCCCCCCCCCCCCCCCGTTTCGTTCTTCCTCCCCCACCTTTCTTTGTCTCTCTCTCTTTCACTTTACCTCTCTCTCTCTCTCTCTCTCTCTCTCTGGAGGATGTCACCATGGCGACAGCACCGTGCGGATGCTGCAGTATGAAGACCAGGAGGGATGCAGCCTGTCTCCCATGGCAACCGCTAGTATAGGATGTGAACATTGTGTCGCCCACATTACCCCCTCCCCCCCTCCTCACCCTTGCCTCACTGCCACCACCCAGTCTCTTATACATTCCCCGTCTAAACTCCCCCCAACCCCCCCCCCCCACATCCTGCCACTGTTGGCGCTAAAGCGTTGCCACGGTGATGTCGTTGTGTGGCGTTGCTGGGGGCAATGATCCCACCTAACCACACATACCTAGATGTAATTATCACACTGCAGCTGATATTCCTGTCGCCTGTATCACTCTCTTCTTTGACACACAGTATTCACAGTTTCTTTTTAATGCGATAATATTAAAGTAACTTTTTAATCTAAATCATTTTTTGGCAAATTAAATCCAGCAGTAATTAAGCTAATATTCATTAATAAAAAATGGATACTTTAATAGAGATAGGAAAACAAAACTTCAGATTGATGTCTCGCTTTAGTGGTCGACTTTGCACCGCAGCTGCAGAACAAACCTGTTTCTGACAGCAGCTGACAGGTGTTAAACAGGCGTCAAACAAAGTTCTGGTCTAAATTAATACTCAAGGTATATTAAACTGCAGGTAACCGTAGCAACAGTACTGATGCTTCTGGCTCTGACAGCTGTTAAGTGACTGGTGAAACTGACCTAATCATTGGTTAAACTAACAACAGACACACTTTGAAACACAAAAGAAGATTTAAACACCGTCTCTCTTTGTTCGTTTGGTATATGAACATGGTATAAGAGACAATAATGGACTCCTACGCAAAAAAAACACTAATTTGTATTCGGATTTTGAAATCTGGTGCATTTAAAAACACATTTTTTTTCATCTTATCCATAATTTTGATGCACTTTTTAAGGTCTGTCAATATGAGAACTATAAGCTGATCATGTTTCAGATGTTTAATGACAGTGATGATTGATTTATTACCGCAGATGATGGTTTACATGGTTACATGTGGTGAATATGAGGCTTCTGCACATGTGCTCAGTTCCACAATATCCACAACATTTATGAAACAAGACGATAAGTTTGCACAATTTTATAAATCTGATGAAAATAATGCATATTTCTGTCTTTGTGCCAACACATGTTTAAAGAAGAACGCCACTGATTTTACACATCAAAGTGTATTTTCAGGTGTTGGGAAATCTACTGCGTATATGAAACAAGTTGAATGTGAAAATCTGTTAAATTGACTCAAGTGATGTCACTTGAGTCAGCGTCGGTTCGGGCTGAAGACTCTGTAGCTGCTCCTCATCTCTGCTGGAGGCTAGCAGCTCCACGCTACATTAGCCGCAACTAGCATAACACATCCGAATCTGTACAGTTGAGTGAATCATGTTGAGTTGCATCATGGGTAATGTAGGCACAATTTTATTGGAATGAAATGCTAAATCGATGGACTTGTTTTAAAATCATGAGTTTTCTGGCCCCAGGTGTCCAAATTAAGATAGGTGGATATGGTGCCGCTACATAGCCTTGCTGCTAATTTGTCCCCAGTGGCCAACCGTGGTACTGCAACAAAAATATGTTTGTTTTGTCTGCAATAAGACATTAATGGACTCAGAGGAGGAAAAGCTACAATGTGAAGTGGATCTTGTATATCAGCACACCTAGTGAGTGTATTATTGCTCACATAATGAATACTTGTGTTTCATCTGATCCTCATTAGGATCATTTCAGGTCAAGGTCTTACACAAAGACAACCAATAAATGATGATCAATCATAATTTCAACCAGTAATCAATCACAGTGCATCACATCAGACTGCAGCAGATCAGCTCAGTGAGAGGAGGAAATATGATGAGAGACCAGTCATTCAAACCCCTCCTCTCTCCCTCTCTCTCTCTTCCTCAACATAATTACCATGCATAGTCTCTCGCCCTTGTCTGCAGCATTCCCTCGTTTCTGATATGTTTTAATTACCACCGGAATTTTAATTGACGGGAGACAGCAAGGTGTCTGAGGTCACACGCGCACGCACACACACACACACACACATATATATATATATACAGGCAAGCTGGCAGCCTGACAGCCAATAAGGTAAAAGATAGAGGGATCATTTAAGGGGAAGTGTGTGTGTGTGTGTTATCTGGGAGGAATACACACTGCAGTGTTATATGCTGAATGAAAAGGACTTACTCGCAGTTTCTTTTCTCTCTCCGTCTCCGTTCAAATTTGAATTTAAAAATAGCTTCACTGGCGTTTCCTACAAGTGTTGCCAAACCGTGAACATATTCATGTAATTATATTTTAATTAGATTATAGGGAATTTTTTTTTTACCAAGAAACAGAAAGATCAGTGTTTATACATATGAGTATAATGAGTGAATAAGAATAAAAAATAATCCATTTGTGTTCTCATATACATTTTTTTGAATAATATAATAACAATATAATGCATAGGAACATTATGTACTGGGTGTTTTTAGCGTGTGTATGGTTTTAGCGTTGGTGGATCCATGACGACTCCATTTAATTGCAGATTCGCTGAATATGTTTTATCTTCTTTGCATTGTGGTTCGGTTCAGCCTGTCCATCAAAAACAGATTAAACAGTCTTGTCAAAGTGTCCAATAAAATGACTGACCAGGTTCAGCTCTCTGACGTCTATAATAAGCTTAGGAAGGCTGTTCTGGCTCGCCATCTTCCATCTGGTCATGGTTTTAGGGTACCAGTTGTAAGAACCAAAAGGTGTAAATCATCCTTTGTTTTTCTAAACTGGATTCTAACAATGTTTTCGACGTCGGGTGTTATATAATCCTGCTTTTCGAGGAGATTCTTCCCCCCGGAAGGAAGGTGTAAATTGTTTCTGTTATCTGATTTGGGTTTTTCCTGTATTGTGTGTTTGACTATTTGATTAAAAGGTTTGTTTTTTTTTTCTCGCAGGTTCAGACAAACACACAGTAGTTTTCAATCAGAAAAAAGCAACGTCACCTCCTCTAGTTTGCCCTGCAAACACGAAATACACTCTTTCATATGGAAATGGACTAATTGATTTCCTAAAATCCACATTAAAGCCGTGAATAATTGTGCTTGCTGTTTTGGAGCAATTAAAGCAGAATTTTCCCAACAGTTAATGACTATTATGGGATTTGCGTAATTGAGGCCCTGGTTGAATAAGCGCTGTTTTTTTTTTCTTTTAGAGGCGGATTCTCCTCCTCGACGAGAGCGAGTGGAAATCCACTGCAGTGTCTGAACAGCGGTGGTAGTCACAGCACTTTGACCTTTAACCTTTTACACACAGAGCCATTTCTTCTCATGATGCTCATGGTGCTAAGAGATTGTGTTTTTTAATAACGTTTCTGTGCAGAGAGAGATTTTGCTGTGAGCTAGAAAACATCTCAACACTGCAGACGTTACATTCACTTGTTTTTGTGACAACTCAACGTGAAACACAAGACCTCCATGTTTTTTTTGCTGTTAGAAAGCTCATGAGCTTTGTTTTTTGGTCATATATCTTATTTTGAATCATTATTTTGATCTCAACAGTAATCTGCTTTTTTTCTAACTTCTTAATTGTGAACACAAAACAAGTACCAATCACAAATAATTCACAAAATAACTGTGAAAACTGTTGTTTACATTATAAAATGGTACTTTTTGGCCTTTTTAATGAATGAATGCAGCATTTATGTAATTTGCTCACTGGTCTGCTTTCACTTGCAATAAGACAACACAAAACAAGTGACATCACACATGGCGTAAATATATTTAATGCATTTTGTAGAAGCAGAGTTTTCTGGCACAACTTTACCTCCAAGCTGCACAGAGAAGGGAAGAAAGTCTAAAAAGGCCAAAACTGCAGCAACATTTGTAGAATATAAAACAACAACAAGCTGAAACAATAAAGTTGTTCAATACACTACAAGTGTTGCTGGAGTTTTGACCTCTAATGCAACCGTTTTGACAGCATCGTCATGGTAACACTCATGGTATTCTCTCTAGCTAATATTTAACATCAAACGATTAACATTAAAAAGCCTCTTGATGCTACAACTGAACTAGAAGTACCTGCTGACAACAGTAAAAACAGTAATATACATTAATCCCTTGTATACAACCTGCCAAAATAGTGCAACATTAGCAACATTATCTCAGTGCATAATGTATATAAAGAGAAGAACAGATCGATAATTACACCATCAGAGTCTAATGATCGTACAGAGCAGTTTGGTTGACGTGTTCCTGAAATTATTACGTCGTGATCATGAGAAAAATGAAACATAAAACTGGGCTTCCACACCGAGCAGAGGTTGAACTCAATGTTCATCCATATACGCTGTGATCTTTTGTCAATATCAACTACTTGCTAGTTGGGGAAGGCCAGCCAAGTTCAGCTGATTACGGCTGAGCGTTGGCACGCTCAGATGTGTTCTGGCTCGGTAGGATCAAATGTGAGCAATTTGGCTCGGTTTTCAGGGTGTGAACTGGATTTGGGATGAGAGTCAGCTCCAGTTAGGGGCGGTAAGGGCCAGAAGTTAAGGCCAGCGTCTGCACATGAATCGTGACACAAGCACGTCAAAGCAATTTTTAGTGTTTTGGAAAATATTTATAAAGTTTAAGATAAAATTGCATGAATGATCAAACGAGGAAGATGGCCGCTGATCTTTCTATATCTATATCTCTTATGTCTCTCCTCAGTGTCTACGGCTGCCCGCTGGCCAAGAAGAGGAAGGCTCTGGAAAAACAGCCGCTGGAGCCGGCTGCCAAGAGGAGGCCCTTCCTCACCTCCTGCCCGGGTGAGGAGGAGGAGGAGGAGGAGGAGGAGGAGGGCGTTGGCTCTTACACCAACTATGATAACGAAGCCATGGAGGTAGGGGAGGAGGGGAAGGAGCAGGGGGAAGTAATAGAGGAGGAGGAGGAAGAAGAAGAGGAAGGGGAGAGAGGAGATGAGGAAGAAGACGGAGACGTCGAGGACGAGTTCTCGGAAGACAACGAGGAGCAAGGGGAAGAGGAGGAGGAGGAGGAGGAAGAGGAAGAAGAGGAGGAGGAGGTAGAGGTGGAGAGGGCCGACGCGACGATGGGAGGAGAGCGGGCCGAGATGGAAGCCGGGATGGACGAGGAGGAGGAGGAAGTGGAAGACGGGGATGGTGATGACGAGGAGGAGCAGGAGGATGAGGTAGAGGAAGACGAGCAAGAGGAGGATGAAGAGGAAGAGGAGGAGCAGAATCGTCAGCAGGGTGAGTTCGCTGTTTCTGCATTTTCTCAGTGTTTTCCATCATTCCATTGTTTTATTCAGCAGATATTAAAATGTTACTCCAGTGATTCAGTAACTTATATTGTAATTACGGCATCATTTTCTTGATTAATCGATGAATCAATTGATCAATTGAAAACGTCAGAAAACATCAACAGTCTAATTTCGGTCAGACAACACTTTACTGCAGTGTTAAAACAAGGAAAATGTTTGAGATTCATGCTTGAAAAACTGGCTGATTATCAAAATGGTTGCCAATTATTTTTCTTTCGAAGGACTAATTGATTAATTGATGAACCGTTGCAGCCAATTCACACAGCGGCCACAAGAGGTCACTCTTTAAAGAGGTCAAATTAAGCCCCTTTCCCCCAGTTTAATAGTTTAATTTTCGTGGTTTATTTACAAAACAAGCCCATGGATGCAGCCCATCTGTCTCACTCATCAGCCTGAAACGGGCTCTCTTCTGATTGGCTGTTTTTCTGAGTGACGCACGTCCAGACCAACCGCAGGTAACGGATCGTAGAACACAGAGAGCAGAGGAGAGAAACTAGTACGACTATAAATGGCAGCAAAACACAGTAGAGACTCACACACTCACATAAATGAGGTAAATAACGTAAATAAACATATTTTGTTTCTGTCAGGAGGGGCGGGGGAAACGCTGAGTGTACAGTTGTGACATCACAACTTTAAGGAAGTCCAAACGACTCGTTTAAAGACACAGTTTCTGGATAGTTTCTGAATACGGGCTTTGTGCATTTCTCTGTGGACTGAGAGTTTTGATACTTTCACAGTATTAATTTAGCACCTAGACCTGCTTTATAATCAAAAAATAAATGGAAATCTCCCTTTCTACATTATGCCCCCTTTAAATGTAAACATAGGTCATTTTAATTGCTTTAGCAAACTCCTGACAATGTTTTCTTTGTGAGGATGATATCTGGACACCAAATATCTTTTGTTATAGGATTGATTCTGTAAGTCCAGTCATGTTTGAACAGAGTCAACATGGAACATTTCCATAAAAGAAACCTTTGTACGAAAGCCAAAAGATAATTACTTAAACAGGCAGGTGAACCCAGCAATGCTACAGATTGCATTTCTGAAAGGGTCTCATATTCAGGCCCTGTTCTGGGTCAAACTGGTGTCTGGTCTTGGTTTGCATGCTGTTCCAGGTCTGCAGTGGGAGAGGAGGAAGTGATGAGAGCTGCTGAGGCGAATCTCTGGTAGACCAGACGCTCTGCGCTCTCCCTCCTGCCACATTTCCCTCAACACCCCCCCCCCCCCCCCCTTCCTCCTCCTCACACCCCTCGTGTCCTCAATCGCTTCTGACAGCGCTTCACGAATAATCGGGAGAGGAGCTCTGCTGAGTTATTAACTACCACCCTCCCCTCCCCTCCCCGTTTCGCCTCCTCGTCTCGGCGGACGTGTCACATGCGCTCTGCCTCGGCTTCTCCTCCTGAGGATATTTATGGCTCCCGAATCGGAGCACCTCACACGCCTCCCTTTTCAATTTCTCTGCTCTCATTCGCCGTCTCTGTCCCCAAAATCAACAGCGAAGGCTTAGCGGGGAGAGCGGCGCTGCTCTGCACAGCTCTGGGTTGTATGTTTTTTGTGAGTAAACAGTAGATCATAATTGGGCGGGATGCAGCTAATGTATTCAGGAATATATGAGAAGAAACTGGGTTCATCAGTATTGCTGAGTTTATTAGAGGCTTCATTTCCTTTTCATCTTCTGGATTTTGATGCTATAAAACAACAGATAGTTATATTATCTACAAAATGAATCCCTTTCCTCTTTCATTTTTGACCAATTACCTACTGTTTATGTTGTTTATAGTGCAAAATACTGAAACTCTCCAGACTGGTAAAATGATTGTCTGTGATGTGAAATGGCTTTTGTGTTTTGATGCCCAAACGCTGCAAAGCCTGAGAGTTGTTGTTTCTTTCTTTCCTGCCAGCAGAGAACCACTACAAACCCAGTGGACAATCAAAGCTCATTCCAATTCAAAAGGACGACAACAACAACAGCTGCACCATCAGCGCCGGCAACGGCACCGGAGAGGATTACGAGAACTACGACGAGTTGGTCGCCAAGTCGCTGCTCAACCTGGGCAAGATCGCAGAAGACGCCGCCTACCAGGCCATGACCGAGTCCGAGATGAACAGCAACTCTTCCAACAGCGCCGGGGAGGACGAAGACGACGAGGAGGACGATGGCAGCGAGCAAGGCGACAGAAAAGGCGAACTGAGCGTGGACCTGGACAGCGACGTGGTCAGGGAGACGGTGGACTCCCTGAAGCTTCTGGCGCAGGGCCACGGCGCCATGCTACCTGAGGACGGTTACCCGGAAGGCGCCATGGTGGAAGACGGCTGCCACGCCAACGGGCGGCCCGGCGTTGGGGTCAGAGTTCAGGGAGACGAAAGCGAGGAGGAGGTGTGTCTCAGCAGTCTGGAGTGTCTGAGGAATCAGTGCTTTGATCTGGCTCGGAAACTGAGCGAGACGCAGCCGTCCGATCGCCCCGCCCTGCACGCCCTCCATCACCAACAACAAAACCCAATGGACCCGCAGATGGTGCATCACCTGAACAGGTACGAGAGCTCCGTCCTCAGTCCTGCCATCATGTTTTCTATCCACATTGGTGTCATATTAAAGGTTCAAGTAACTTTATGATTGATTTATGGTCGATCAGAACTTGTCGGAGATCAAATGTGTTTATAATTCTTCCAGAGAGTGAGGAGCTGACTGTCATAGAGAAGGGATGGGGGGATGGTGAGATATATTATTGTTTAAATACAGGGATAACGGTGCATATTTTCAGACAGTCTCTCCTGCATAGTGTTGCACTCGGTTGTTCACACTAAAAGTGACAGAAATAATGAATGAAAAAGGACAGCTAGTGTGAGAAGTTCAAATGCTGGCTTATTTCTCACCTCTGCACAGCTGACCAAACACAACGTGAGGTGAGTGTGAATGTCAGCTTGTCAGTGTTGGAAAGTTACATGAACGGCTCTGCGCAGTCCTCCCTAATTAGCTGTCGGGAAGGTGTGTGTGTGGGGAGGGGGGGAGGGGGTTTGGACCCTCTGACAAGCATGTCTGATGGCCCCTTATAGATTATCAGCTTCAGTGTAGCGCAAAGTGTCATTGACAGCGTTTGCAGACAGCACACTAAATGGCGGAACTGCTGCTTTTACAACCTGCAAAACTGCACCAAACTTCACTCTGTTAGTGATTGAGTAGATCCTCCAAACCGTTATTTCTCCAGGCGCCAAGAACTGATTTGAACATTTGCAAATTGCCGGACAACCTCGACTCAGCAGCCACAGTTTTCCAGTTATTTTTGCCAGCTATTGGTGGTCATTTCTTATCGTACTTACCTCCCAGGTATGACAGCTGCCTGCAGGGTATGCCAGATGAGCCCAGGTGCCTGGAGCGCAGCTACTCCGACATGGCGAACTTGATGAAACTAGAGGAGCAGCTGAGTCCGGCGTCCAGAGGTTATCCGACCAGCTGCAGCCAAGAAGGCGACGAAGACACGACATCGGTGGCCTCCGACCGCTCGGACGAGACCTTCGACATGGCCAAGGGAAACCTGTCGCTGCTTGAGAAGGCCATCGCCCTGGAATCAGAGAGGGCCAAGGTCATGAGGGACCGGATGGCCTCGGAGCATACGATGCCCCGGCGGGATCACCATCATCATCGCGGCCACGGCGAACATAACCCGAGGCTGAGCACCACCGCCGAAGAGCGCAAGTCCAGAATGCATCACGACGGGTTGAAGAGGGCGTACTACCCTAAAGGTAGGCAGCAAAAACCCCACATACTGACCCTCACTGTGTCTTTATCGGTCTGTGTTCATCAGCAGGTTGAAGATTCACATTTGTACTGTACGTTTATTCAAATTAAAACTCTGGAAAATCCTCTCTAACATCAACTTAAAGTCTTTCCTGCGTCGTCTCTGATGGAAGTTTACATTTTTCAGTCGCCTCTCGCTGCCGTTTTGAGCGGCACACGTGTGATGTTATGAAATACATTTAATCTTATCTGTAATCTGTTTCTTCATCCACGTGGTCCTACGCTCAGATGTTTCACATCTACAAAAGAAAACTGGGAGTCTGGGAGGTTTTTTTTTTCATGCCAGGACTATTTTTACCACGTCGGCTGGTCTTCCAGAGGCAAATTTACTTCAGTCAGTCAGTCCTCTGTAGCTCTACACATCAATAAGTGTTCACAGCACCTGAACAAAATCATTTTCTTGTAAGATTAGCAGCAAAACTTACACATCTTGGTAATAAATTAGCTATAAAACTGTATCTTCACAGAATAGTTCACACAGTAGACGATAAAAACATGTTTGTTCTCTACAACAAAACAACCTGAAGACTGAACTGTATTCACAAAGTCATCATCTGATTATGTTTCCTCTACAAATTCTGTCAAATTCACATCACCCCCTTTGCATCATATTTGACCTGAATCAGCTCTTGCTTCAATAATTTGACACCTGGTCAGCAGGGAGGAAGTTTATCTTTTCTGCTTGACTTATTATAACCCTCAATACTGCAGCAGCCGGAGGCTATCGGTACTGTAGCAGGGAAAAAAACACATAACTGTAACCTAAATATCCATCTTTGTACTTCCTTATTTGAACATTTCAGTGCACATTGCTGGGTTGAATGAGTTTTCTGACCCCTGGGCTCTTAAAACCTGTTAAAACCCCATTGTGTTACTGTAGAAATGCTGTACATGGCCGCCAATGAGATAATGGCCACTCATTTTCTGCATTCAGGACCAACACAGTTTTTTTTTTTGCAGATGCATGGTTTTCTACTGACAGCAGCTTATGTTGTTAAAATAGGCCGGTGTGGGAACATCAGACGGCTCGCTTGTCAGGCATGAGTAATGGCAATCTGCACGGCCCGTTAGGAGAGCAAATCTCATCTGTGGGACGCTATCTGCGGCCTATTTCTCTAAATCCAGTCAAATACAACCCCACCACCGCTGGGAGGGAGCCGGCTCTATGCAGTTATCAGCCTCACAACACACTCAGATGGGCCTCAGACTGCTTCATTAGCACAGAGGATGCCTTTGATAGCCCACAGGAAGTTTTTTATTAGTCCACGGGAAAGTTTTCATTATGATGCATCTGAATCTGACCAAGGACAGTATACTTGGGCCGATTCCAGGTGTCAGTTGACTGTTCGCCAAACCCTACCCGCAAAACTGGGATTGTCCAATCATAGCATAGCAACCGTAACTAGCCACGGCTGTCAGTCTTTGGATTTCTCAACATGTTGAAGTGGTTTGGATGTGGCTGTAGTAAGAGTGATGTTTACTACAGTATTTCCAGAGTTTGGAGGGTGGTATAAGGCAAGGCAATTAATCGTTTTGAGTCATTTTTTAAGATAATTTTCTTTATTTTCTGGTTTCTTTAGTCTTCTTTGATAATAAACTGAATATCTTTGGTTTGTTGACGGTTGGTCGGGACAAAAGAATCATTAACTTGGGAGGATACTGACCTTTCTCTCTAAGATATGTAGCTTTAGCGTGGGGCTGACTGATGATTAATTTTGTCTATAAAATGTCTGAAAATAGTGAAAATGCCTGTTATAATTTTGCAGAGTACAAAGTTACATTTTTAAATGTCTTACTTTGTCTTTTATTTTGTCTTCAACAGTCCAAAACAAACCAAAAAAAAAAGTTACTAAGTTAACTGTCATGTGTGACAAAGAAAACCATAAAATCATCACATTTGAGAATCTAAAAACAACATTTTTTCTGGCCTATTTGCCTAAAAAGTGACTAAAATGATTATCCTTGTACAGGTTTCTCATTTTAAAACGAATCAGGTGGAAACAATAAGAAAAAACAAGCTGGAGACAGATTTTTTCACAAATCAGATAGTTTTAGTGTTAATTAGCAAGCCACTAATCTCCTGGTCATTTCAGACGACAAGATTTACGGTCGCCGGCTAGAAATGAGAAGCTGCTTTTGCTCACTTAAGTGCGAAGTCAAAGACCCATTGTTTGAAAAATTAAAGTAGATTTAAAGTAGTAAATCTGCTGCCATTATAAGAATGGAAAGCTGAGAGGCATAGCAACAGTAGCCAGCTGACAGCGTGCTGCTAATTGGTGCTGATTCTCAGCCCAAATTGACCCAAGTCTGAACCCCGAAAATCAAGCTGAATCTGGCAGACACACATAGTCAGAGCTGGCCCACATCTGGTCCCCTGGTGCCAGAAAACATCTGATTGTGTCGACACTCAGCTGCTGTTGACCTGTTGTTTCATCATCATCACCTCCCTCTCATCTCCTCCGTCCTTTCCAGATTCCTCCAGGGGCGAGAAGAAGGAGAGCAAGTGTCCGACGCCAGGCTGCGACGGGACAGGTCACGTGACGGGTCTGTACCCGCACCACCGCAGCCTGTCCGGGTGTCCTCACAAAGACCGAGTCCCGCCTGAGAGTAGGTCTCTCTGCCTGGATGTTATGCTGCACTTAAAAAAAACACACCTAGCTTTGAAAAAACTCAAAAAAATAAAGAACAGTCTGACAAGTCATTTTGGCAGTTTGATGTTGTAGATTGTAGTTTAATTATATGAGCATTTCTTAGAAGTGGAGCTGCTTTGGAGGCAGAAATAATCTAATTGTTTGAGTTCAACCTCAGAGCTAAGCTAACTAGCAGTGCTAGCTAAATAGCATAAATGGCAAAGAGGGAACTCTGGCGTAAGATTTACAATAAACAATGTATAAATAATATAAATAATAAATAATTCAGCAGTGTAGCTAAAGTTTATACTGATAACATATGGCTTGTAAGACTAGTTTGAACTTTCAGGGTTAGCTAGGCTAGCTAGGCTAACGTAGGATGGCTAGTTTGCATTATTTTTCTTATGGTAGTGGTGGCCATAAATTGTTTCCCTTCTTTCATTTGTCATTTTTGGGCTAAATGAAGCTCATTGTGTCTCATAATGATGAGAATTTTGCACCTTTCACATCAGTTTCCTAGATGTAGTTCTGAGTTGGAGATATATTGGAATATTTTTAGCTATGATATCTCCCATTTGGCAAAAACAAGCACAGAAATGTCGAACAATGTCTATGAAACCACCGCAGCTGGAGAAATAAAATCAAATAATAGCTCCAAGGCAGTAAATTCAGCTAATTAAAAGGAGCTGAAAACTGTTTGTTTGCAATTTAAGGGTGTGAACACCCCCAAGACGAAATAACGGGAGGTTTCTCTATTCTTCCCATTATGGCAATAAAATTATTTCTGCCTCTGTGTAATCTTTGTAGCTCCGAAGACATAATTAATTAATCTTTTATTTCTCTGTAAAAAAAAAGAAGAAAGAAATTAAAATTTGTCTACAAGTTATTATCACTCACTTCATGACCATAAATTCTTACTGTAATTTGTTTATTTACTGGTCAGGTCGTGATAATGTCACCTGATTTCAGAAAATGAATGAATGAATGAATTAATACTGACTTCAAATGACTTGTTGGATGGATTGTGTGGCAGTGAAAGTTGGACAGTGTTGGGCATGTTAGCTGTCCACCATCATGCATCTGTCCTGCATGACTCTACATTTGTGTTTTTGGTGTGTTGGAAGTGTTTTATAGACATAGTGGGTTTGACTTGGTTAGAACAGGTGGAGCTGAAGCCTGACTGCTCAATTATAAATTCATTTGCAGTGTTGTAAATTACAATTAGAAGAACAGACAATTGGTAGTTGTGACGTCTTTTTTTTGAGCCATCGGAGGAGCAAAGTTCAAGACAAGCACTGATTGCTGAACTTTGAAACCAGATTTTTAAGTAGTTTCACTTCTTTCTAGTACAAAATAACTTGTTATGAGACATAATCTTGAACTTTTTATCTACTGAAAGTACTTCAGAAGTGTTGAAGTGAATATTTTGTTGTTTCTGCTAAGAGTTTATTCTATGGAAGCTGTTAAAAGTTATGTTTACTGTGGCACCAGAGAGGTTTGGTGGGTTTTTTTTTATTTGCTTTAGTTTTTGTGTCCTCCTTTTCTTTATTTTCTTTCTCCTCATCACGCTTGCCTGATGTCTGGTTTTAGTGTCTGTGTTGCTGATGTTACGTGAACAGCATGAAGAATCAGTTTAATTCACCCGCTGGCTGTGAAAACTCACGAAACAACCTGCATGAGAACACCTCCGAACATGCTGCTTTAATCACGTACACTAAACTCACAGGTATTATGTGATTTCAAATTAGATAAAGTGAATTCACCTTGGTGGGGCAATCTGGGCTTTGTACATACAAATTGTAAGAATATAAAGTAGAACAGATTTGAATACAAATTAAAAAATACTGCAAATAGTAATAGTGTCAATATATGGTGTATAACTGAAAATATAAAAGAAAAATAATAAGTTATGTATTCTTCAGGCTCACGGTGACCGCTCTGCAGAATTGCTGCATTTTAGCCAAGACTCAGTTTTGTCCAATTAATTTCAAGAGACTCTTCTATTTTCAAGTGTAAAAAAATGATAAACTATAATTGAGTTTATGGTAATAAAGATAATGTTTTCCAAAAGTTTAAATGAAGTTTCACAATTTTACAAAACACATCCAGTCCTAATTATTCCAGGGTTTTTTTTTATTGCAGTTGGAACAGAATGCACTGATGAAAAACATTTTGACAAAATTATGCATTATGACATGTTGTAGAGTGCATGTGACATGAAAACATATGCACTAAAATATGCAATATTATGCAGTCTGCAATACCAGGAAAATATGAAAAATAAGAATATACATGCAGACAGTATAAAGGAATTTCATGTGTATACAGACGTGCATGTAAAAGCTTTTTCAACTTGTAAGTACATTAATATTACACTGTAAATTAATATAACCTATAAACAGATATTTGGTATACATAAGCTTAGCTCTAACACAATATTTAGTCATTCTGATGCAAAATCATAATCCACCGTATGTTTATCTTCCCACACGTTGTTCCTTTTCCATCTGCAGAGTCATCAGTAGATTTTTAACATCGCATGACAAACTTTAGCTTCCGGTACATCTTCATCTCATGAAATTTCATGAAATGAGCACAGTGATCAAAATGCAAATAAGAATTGTAGATTCCCCAGCAGGAAGGGATTACACGGAGCAGACACCGTAGAAACAGAAAGCAGTTGTGATTGAACATCGAGGTGCGTGGAGATCGAGGAAAGACATTTACTTCCAACTTCGACAAATTACCTGCAACTTTACACAAAAACTTTGATGTTTTCTTTCATTATCTTAAACCAAAAACCTGCAAGGTGCCTTAAAGTGAAAATGTTGCTAATTTACAAAACAAATTTTCATTACATTGTTTGCAGGTGTTTACTTCCTGCTGTTGATACATAATCCTCTCATAGCGCTGAATATATTTTGTCTTCGTGCTCATTTTGTGAAATTTTTTGTTGTGGTGTCAGTCGTGCAGCTGTAATCTGTGCATGCCTAACCGTCGTAGCTGAACGCCCGGTAACTCTCCTGTCTCCTCCTAACCCTCGCTGTCTTTCTCACCTTTCCTGTCTGTCAAAAGTCCTTGCCATGTATGAAAATGTTTTAAAGTGCCCTACTCCTGGCTGTTCTGGACGGGGTCATGTCAATAGCAACAGGAACTCTCATCGCAGGTGAGTGAGCGGCCTCGAGCCGGGCCGCTAACAGCTGCATAACACCGCCGACATGTGAATGTGGCTGATTTACAGGACAGATACTGTACGTCTGTGTGTTGTTTATGGAAGAAGTTTGAGATCAAACTGATTAATGAAATGAAGCTTCACTTTCCCAGTTTTTAGTTTTCCATGTTGGCTTTTAGCCACATCTCCAGAGGCAGAACATCATGTACACAAATTAAAAAAAAAAAAGTTGACTCAAGTTTACTTTGTGGGATAACTTGACGTGACTCATCCCCCTCTCAGAACTTCTGAGCATTTGTGGAGAAAGAAATGTTGCGCTTCCCATTAACAATGAAACATCAAAGAGCTGTTTTTAAGTCTTTTTGGAGAAATCCAAGTCAAGTCATTAAAGACAAGTCTTATTCATGCAGGTTTTTCAGGTCTAAACACTCACCACTGAACTGACATTTGAACAATTTTTCCGTCTCAGCTGTTAATAATGTTTTTAGGCAAAATCTTTCAATAACAATTTAATATTTTTCACCAGATTTCACCAGAAACTTTAGAAATACTTTGTATTTGTCTTCAGTCGAGTTTCACAGCGCTGATGCATCAAATCTTTGGATAGTTCAGGTGAAAGTTGAGATTTCTAAGTAGCAATCAGAGGCAAAAATTGCACCCTGGATTGTGATTTGTTGTTTTACAAAAAAAAGATAAATCATATGTGAAATCCTTGTTTGTTAGGTGTTTTTTTTTTTTTTTACCAGTATTGCAGTTTTCATCCCAAAGATTTACCAACATTTTTAGAGAAAAACAGACACATTTTCTTTCTTAGAAACTTCAATTTTTTTTACCATCATAGTGCAAAAATGCTGGAACATTTTCAGGTTTAGATGCATGTGGGGGGGAAAGGGGCTTAAATTAAAATTTTGGCTTGTTTGAGCTGAAAATGCGTCTGCGTCACATCAGCAGTTCAGCTGTTTAACAGACAGAGAAGAGAATCACAAATACACACACACACACACACACACACACACACACACACACACCAACATGCATATTTTTGAATTATGTAAAGTGATTAGGATTCACACTCGTTTTCTCACACAGCCTGAGATCCCAGACATACACACTGTTGTATGCACAGTTTTACTGGAACACATATTCGCACATCCACACACACACGCGCACACACGCGCACACACACTTACAGTCAGACACTTACAAATTAGCTCACAGACAGCAGCACACGTGCGCTGGCAGACAGAGAAGCACGCATGCACGCACACGCACACACACAGGCACACACACATACACACACTCAGACGTGGCTGCAGGGTGTGTTATGTAGCACAGCTCCGTTGGGAGAGGAAACAAAGCACTAGCTAGCTAGCTTTAGCTACTGTTAGCTTCCAGCTCACATAGCTTTCATGTCTGGCAGTCGCCATGGAAACGCCTTCATAGCTGAAGCAGCAGCAGCCGCCGTGCTGATCTGTCACACATTTTTTTAGACACTCTTATCATCCTTTAAATGTGTGCGCACTGCATGTGTGTTGGTAACAATATTTCATTCCTGCATGTATGAAGTAACGAGGAATTGCTCAGAGTGACAGACAGAGGAACAAGAAGGATGTTTTAGTTCTGAATACAAACTGCTCCCACTATTACTACTCTTTACACCAGGAACAAGATGTCAACAACTCATACACTTGCAAATAACCATCCTTCCCATCTACACTGACTTTTCTTAGAAATTTAGATGCTGACTAAATGCACTGCAGCTGGCATTTTTTCCCTTTTTCTGTCCACTTTTTTTTAGCTTTTATATATATTTTATATTGTAGGCTCAAACCTTGTGCATCCTTGTTCTCCCCACCAAACTCAGCATAGCAGTGAGTGGGGAGCGACCATAATATCCCCCTCTATGAACAAGAGCAGCGGAGGAAGCAATAGCAGAAAGTAACAGCCGAACAAAGCAATAAAATTAGTTTAATAAAAATTTAGACATTAATGTCTATTAGTGCTCATCCTTGGGAGTTTGTGTGAAGCAATACTTTTGTTAAATGGAGGTGTTTTGTGGGGCATGAGAGTACAAACACGAAATCACTCAAGAAAACAAACAGTGTTGGTGTCGGACTCCCCTCATAGCTTCTAACCAGAAAACCAGTAAACCAGTAAACCAGTGCCTAACATGTTAGTAAGATGGTATTTCAAACAGTACGGTCAGTAAACCTGCAAACCAAACAGTAATTAGTTAATAAGTGGTCTGTAAGTGAGCAACTGGTAAAGGGTCACTGAACCAGTGAGTACCCAGTCTGAGAACAGGTAAATCAGTCAGTAGTTTGCAGGTCAGTAAACATGTCCATTTATAAAACAGTCAGTCAACTCACTCAATCAAACAAGCAGACCATTTAGTCAACAAACCAGTCAAACTATCACTTAACCAGTAAACCAGTTAAACCATCAGTCTTTAAAAGTCAATCAGGTGGTAAACAACTCAAACCCTCTGTTAGTGCACCAGTCAAACCCCCAGTCTGTACATCAATCAGTTTGTAAACCAGTCAATAAGACAATATATCAATTAGCAACCAGTTATTCTAGAAACCTGCAAACCAAACAGTAAGCAGTCATTCAGAAGTCTGTTATTGAGCAGTTGGTAAACCAGTGAGTATACAGTTAGTCAGAGAGCTAGTAAACCAGTCAGTTGGTAAATTAGTCAGTTATAAAGCAGTCTGACACTCAACAACTAACAACCCAGTCTCTTAGCCAGTTAGTTAGCTAATAAACCCATCAGACCATCAGTCTGTAAGTAAACCAGTAAATGAGTTACACCAGTCTTTAAAAGTCGATCCGTTGGTCCCCCAGTCACTCAGTAAACCAGTCAAACATCCAGTCACTCAACCAGTTATGTAGCCAGTAAACCAGGCAAACCATCACTCAGTAAACCAGTCAAACCCTCAGCTTGTGAGTTAACCAGTGAACCAGTTAAACCATCTGTCTTTGAAAGCCAGTCAGTCAGTAAACCAGTCAAACGTCCAGTCTCTTAACCAGTTAGGTAGCCAGTAAACCAGGCAAACCATCACTCAGTAAGCCAGTCAAACCCTCAGCTTGCGAGTTAACCAGTGAACCAATTAAACCATTTGTCTTTAAAAGCCAGTCAGTTAGTAAACCAGTCAAACCACCAGCATGTAAACCAGTCAGTTAGTTAGCCAGTAAACCAGTTTAACCATCTGCCTGTAAGTAAACCAGTAAATGAGTTACATCAGTCTTTAAAAGGCGATCCGTTGGTAAACCAGTCCCCCAGTCACTCAGTAAACCAGTCAAACCCTCAGCCTGTGAGTTAACCAGTGAACCAGTTAAACCATCTGTCTTTGAAAGTTAGTCAGTTAGTAAACCAGTCAAACCATCAGCATGTAAACCAGTCAGTTTGCCAGTAAACCAATTAAACCATCTTTCTTTAAAAGTCAGTCAGTAAACCAGTCAAACCATCAGTTAGTAAACCAGTCATGCAGTCATCATAAAGTAGGCCACTTTAAATCCATAATTCATTCTGAACTGCTGCGACTGACAGCTGATCCGCTCTTCACTCAGGGCCAGATGCTGTGTGTGTGTGTGCGCGTCACTGTGTGTGTGTGTGTGTGTGTGTGTGTGTGTGTGTGTGTCCAGTGTGTAACCAGGCTGTGTGCTGTCTCTCCTCCTCCCTCTCCCAGTCTGTCCGGCTGTCCCATTGCTGCCGCAGAGAAGATGGCGAAGGTCCACGAGAAGAGCCACACGACTGACAGCGGCAGTAAGACCAATCAGACGTCAGATCGTGTACTCAGGTAACGCCCCTGCAGGGTTACACACAGTCAGACCGACGATAGAATAACCTGGACCTCTCATTTTATATATTTGCACAGTCGATCAATACGTCACTGATTATCTATGTGATCATTGTTATTGATTTTATTGTTGTTGTTGTTACTAACAGTAAGACTGATTTTATTCTCTTGGCTTCTATTGTTCCATAATGATCTAAATGTCTCACAAGCTTTTCTACCATGATAAGAAGAAACCCAGAAATTAACTAAATTATCTTTAATGAATATGTTATATCATGCAGTTTAACCGCTAATTGATACATGTTAATTAGGGATGCTGAATGGTGCTCGGAAATCTAAGCATGTATCATAAAAACTGTGCCTCGTCTTATTCATTGCTATCATTGGTTTGAGAAACAGCTGTAGATTATATTTATTGTTGTTACTTAAATCTGGGATGCTGAATGGTGCACATGACACAAACTTTCATGAACTGGGGATCCTGAATAGTAGTCAAACAGCCCAGCCTTGGACAATGTTCTATAAGACAAACATGCTTTGGGAAATGTCTTTAGATTCTGTTTTTGTGTGTCTCTTAAATCAAGGATGCAAAATAGTGCTTTACGTCTTGACGTACTGTGAATGCTCAGATGGTGTAGTGGAAATTGTAGCTTTCTTCAACAAGGGATGCCAATAAATAACTAGCATAAAAACACAATATACTATTGTTGTCTCCTAAGATTTGGAACCAGATTTTGATGTTTTTTGAATATGTTTCTATCTTACAACTTAACATCTTATTGTTGTATATGAAAAGAGGGATGCTAAATGGTGCATTGAAATTTAAGAATTACTTTTAACACAGCACCTGCCTCATCTTGTTCATCGCATTTGTGTGTTGTGTTTGGGAAACAGCTGTAGATTGTATATACCCATGTAACTTAAATCAGGGATGGTAAATGGTGCAGTGGAATCCCCACACTTCCTGCCACAGATAACCTAATATGAACGATAATAAACTGGGAATTCTGAACAGTGCAGTAAAAGTAACAGCCAGGCCTTGAATGTTCCACAAAAAGGTAAAAGATTTGGGAATAGATCCCATTTTGTGTCTCTTAAGCCAAGGATGCCGAACAGTGCAGTGTCTTCTCTTTTTGGATTGTCTGGGAAGCCAAAATGCATTCTGAACAGATTTCAGTCACACGTGAAGCTAGCACAGGTATGTCCAGTTCAGGTACGAATGCTAACTGGTGCAGTGAATTAAATAAGGGAAGCCCTGCTCTTGTTGGTTGACTCCAACGATTTGGAACCCAGTTTTGATTACTTTTACATATAATCACATAAAGCAGGGATGCCAAATGATGCAGTCAAATGAGCAGCATGCGGACATTCCACTCCTGCACTACCTGGTTGTCTTCTGAGCCAGAGTGTTTTTTTGTCACGCAGGTAACCCTCTGATAGTCAATGTTGGATGCCGAATGGTGCAGTCATATTTCCAGCATACACTATGAACACAGTGTTTACCTTGTCATGTTCAATGTCACCTTGGCTGTGGGAAACATCTCAAATATTTTTTAATCAACCTTTGTTGCTTAAATCAGGGATGCTGAATGGTACAGTGAAATCCCCATACACCAACCCAGTCTCTTTTGCCTCTGGTTACCTTTCAGGCCAATGTGTTTCGTTAAGCAGCTGGAGATCCCTCAGTGTGGCTACAAGAACAACGTTCCCACCAGCACGCCGCGGTCCAACCTGGCCAAGGAGCTGGAGAAATACTCCAAGACCAGCTATGACTACAGCAGCTACGATGGCCAGCATGGCGGCTACGGAAAGAGAGGCCCAACAACCAAGTCCCACCACGGGCGGGACACCTCCCCGAAGGGATACGATGGTAAGAAAAACTCTGACTTTAGAGTGTTCCTGAGGAAAATCCTGCACTGCACCCCTGCTTTATGTTGCATGTATGTCCCATTGGAGAAAGATGCTGTAATCTAGAGCTCTAATAGTCAATCAACAGAAAATTAATCTGCAAATATTTTGATAATGGAGTCATTGTTTCAGTCAAGAAAAAATGCGAAAATTCTTTGATTCCAGCTTCTCAAATGTGAATATTTTCTGGTTTCTATGACAACAAACTGAATATCTTTGGGTTATGGACTATTGGTTGAGTCAAAACAAGACATCTGAGGTTGCATCTTGTGCTGACATGACATTTTTCACCATTTTCTGATTTTAAAGACCAAAGAACTAATTGAGTAATCGAGAAAATAATCAACGGATTAAATGATAATGAAAATAATCATTAAGAGCAGCCCTACTCTAATCAATATTTCTATATTAACAATGAATCAAATGACTCTGTGTAATGTGAAAAGTGTCTCGTAGTTCTGAACACAGACAAATTATCACCAACTCTGCAGCTTTTTAGCCTCTGTTAGCTCATTGTTTTGTTTTTTTGGCACATTTAATATTTTGGTTCAGTCTCAGCGCTCTCATCAATGTCGTTTTCAGATGTAGCAGCAGACTTTTCTACAGACGTGCTCCAGTAGACTCACTGTACCACCTGTCCAGCACCCAACAACAGACAGATAAAGTTAGAGACTAGCTTGTGAAGAAAGTGGAACATCTAGCAGCTAAAGAGACAGATATTTTTCTCAGGAGATGGTGGAGACCAAACTAGGGCTAAAAGAGAATGAATATTGGACTTACATTCAGCAGGCGGACACAAATGCGACTACAATTATTATTAAATGAAACTTTAAACTTCATAAATTCATAGTTCCTCAGTGCTGCTTCTTACCTTCAGGAATAGATCATTTATGTCACTATCATTTATCATTTATTTGTGTCTTTTTGGGGTTTTTTTTTGCTTCCTGAGAGAAAGAAATATGTCACAGTAGGTGGCAAAAATACAAAGATGCTGCGTCTCTGGTACAATAGTGGAATTTTAACAAGTAAGATGAAATGTAACAAAAAAAAGCAGACATGTCATCATTTATCTGAAAAAAAAATGTTACATTCAGTCTTCCATTTCCTTTTTACTAATATGCCAAAATCTCCACTTCTGGCGAACATTTAAATTGAATATATGATGTTTCCATTCAGATTTTTCTTGTACGTGAATTCACAGAAGCTAACGTACTGCCAGTCCTTTGTCTTGGTGAAGGGAATAACACCTGCTAAATGATCCCAGTTTGGGGTTTTTTTTTCCCATTCTGTGGAGAACATTTTGTACTTGCAGGGATAAAAGCAGTGATAACACACACACACACACACACACACACACACTAACACACTGACACATGTTCAATACTCAGTGTATTCTCTTTGTCATTGCGCCGAAAACGCCGGTGTTTTCTGCCTCTCCACATGGCTGGAGTGAAAGCAGAGCAGAGTTATGGAAATGCCAAGCTAAGAGCCTGGCTGCCTGCTCTGAGCAGAGGATGGAGGGAGGGAGGGAGGAGGTGCAGATGGAGGAATGGTGAAACAGGAGAGAGATAATGGAGGCGAGCCCTGTTTCTTTGGCTGGGAGCCATTAGTGAGATGCAGGCAGGAGAGAGGTTTTTAGACGAGGTGTCTGCGCTCCCCTCCGTCACGACTCCCTCCCTCTCTCTCTCTCTCTCTCTCTCTCTCTCTACCATTCTTCCCTCCATCTGCATCACTCCTGCCTGCAGACCTCCCGCGCTCCGATTCACCATCACACCGCCATACAATCTCCATGCCTTTCTCTCTTTTTCTTTGTCCCTACAGCTGCCTCTCTTTTCACCTCTGTCTGTTTTAAAGAATAAGTCTGGTGTAATGCTCTATTTTTCTTATCGTCAGGTGTTAGTCCGTCTCTCAACACTTTCTGACTTCCCTACCTCGTCTGTGGCACTCAGCCTCAAGCCTGTTTGTTCATTAATATTTATATATGTAGTTTCAATATACGGTATAGGTAATTTTTTTTAAAAGGGTCTGGCATTTCCTAAAGCAGCAGGGCACTGTAGTTTTTAGTTACTCACACTGAAGTAAATTGTGCATTTGCTGGAGACTATTTTCAGCTGCGGATCAATACACATGTTGGTGCACCAGTGAATACCAGCGTTTCTGAATACTAGCGTTACTAGCCTGGTAATCTGATTTGTTTTCATTTTATTATTCAGTGTGACTTCATGTTCATGTTATTTCTGATGTATCTATCCTAGGCTCACAGGTCAGTCTCTATAAATGCTTCGCTAATAGAGACTGAGGACCCAGGTTTCGTTGTTAAAACTGGGTGGAAACAATTTGAAAAGCCCTGTATTGTGGAACCAGTCCTTTAGGGGCGGCCCTTCATAATGGGGCGGTGACATGCGGTTCAATATGGAGGGGAATGGGGGGAGTGTGAAGGCGTGTCCTTGACAAAATGTAAGGGGCGTAGGTTTGTTCTCGCCGCCGTTCAAGCATCCATAGTGCATTTAGAAATCCCCAGACTTCAGTAGGCGGAGATCTCTGATTGTCTGGTATCACGAGACTATATCTATCCAGTCTGCAGCAGAGGTTGTTAGAAGAAGTTAACTTACGTTTATAGGAAACTAAATATTACGTCTTTCTGTTTAACATTAAATAGTCTACACTAACTAAGCAAGTTAAAGTTATTATTTATTAAGAGTTTAACACTCACAGACTGAACTAATTTGCTTCATCAGGACTGTGAAGGTCAGATTTGACTGACAGTGCTGGCAACATACTGTAAGCAAACAACTCACCAACTGTCATCACACTTTGCTTTAAATACTGCTAAATCCTGATTGGTGCACAGAATATGTGGCATCACCTTTTTTGAGAAAAGCAGGGACAAAAAAACACAAATACAGAATTCTGTCGTGTAAATTATCCAAAATGATTATTTAGGACAACACAGCTCATATGAAATATGTGTTCTTGTTATTATGTCTAAGTTAAAAAAAAAAACAGTGCGTGCTGCTCTGTCGACTTTGGTTGTTTTATTAATTGGGAAAACAGGTGTCAACGGGCACAGCACCAGACATATTTGAAGAGCTGAGATGTTGTTAGCAATTCAGATGTCCTGAACCAGATTAAGTATCAACGTCAGCAGGACGGTGTATGCAGGATTGAGTCAAAATAAGCTACAGTGTGTGTTTTCATTGTAATGAATGAACCCAGTGCAAAGGGTTGCATTGATGTATTTTTAATAGATTTTGGAAAACAGTGTTGAATATGCAGATAATATTTTTAGTAAGATCAGCTTATTGTTGGTTTCGGTCGTTTCAACAGTCTTTTTTTTGTTTCCCTCCACCACCACCTCTCTCTTTCTCTACATCATTGTCAATTTTTTTGCATATTTTTTTTAAAAATGCAGCAGAACTTCTCTTTGAAATTTTAGATCCTCTGTAACGATCCATCTGCTGCACAGTGTGGCCGTGTGCCAGCATCAATCTTAACAAATCAACCGTACTTGTGTGCAGCTAAGCGCTACTGTAAGAGCCCGGCCAGCAGCACGACCAGCAGCTACGCTCCCAGCAGCAGCAGCAGCCTGAGCTGTGGAGGGGGAGGAGGTGGAGGAGGAGGGGAAGGTGGAGGGGGTGGAGGAGGAAGCAGTGCCAGCAGCACCTGCAGTAAGAGCAGCTTCGACTACACCCACGACATGGAGGCGGCTCACATGGCGGCCACCGCCATCCTCAACCTGTCGACGAGGTGCCGGGAGCTCCCACACGCTCTGGGAGGGAAACCCCAGGACCTGCTGACACAGGTAGCATGTACATCACATTCACACATAATGACAGGAGGGGATGACGTAAACAATAATTATCAGGTTATCTTGATATATTTAAATGGATATACTGTGTATAAGATAAAGCATTAAAGATGACATGGTAAAAAGTTAAACTCATGGTCATCTCAGTGAGTTTAGAGATGTAGAGATTCCCAATTTGTCCTTTGTAAACATCTGTCACAGTTTACAGACTGTCCTGCTTTAACTTTAATTTACCATATTTGTACAGGCTCACTGGTTTTTAGCACAATGTGGGATTATTACTGACATCTCAGGTGCAATCACTTTCAGTTTTACCCTTCAAATAAAGTAGTTTAGATAATCTGGACAAACTGTAACCGTCAAAAATAAGCCAATAATACCCAGTTTGTAATAAAATGAATATTAACCTTAAAGGTTGCTTTCATACTGACAGTTAATCTGAATCTGGGAGCAGTTTAATTAAAACTAAAAACACTTTCTATGGACCAAGTAGTCTGACGTTGGGTCAAATCAAACATTCACATTAGAGCCTGACTGA
Organism: Thunnus maccoyii; assembly: GCF_910596095.1. Classification (NCBI taxonomy): domain Eukaryota; kingdom Metazoa; phylum Chordata; class Actinopteri; order Scombriformes; family Scombridae; genus Thunnus; species Thunnus maccoyii. Next base: position 4,575,026 of record NC_056549.1, on the reverse strand, counting down.
CAGAAGTTTTGAGGCAGATACTTATTTCAAAATTTGAGTGTTTTAGGAAAATCTGGTGCTGATATATCAGCAGATATTTGTTTTATATTAAGAATAACATTAATAAATAAGATTGACAATAATGATTGTTGAAGTCTAAGAAAATGATCCTAATGATCCCAATGAGGGTTATCTAGGATGGGTTGAGACTAAACCAATTTAAAAGGCACGGAGGGTCTGATGAGGAATGCTAAAGAGTTGCATTATGGGAATTGTAGGAGCCAGTGGTTTTGGAGCTTGACTCACACCATGAATGAAAAGTCAGGATATTGTGAATCCCCCAACTTCCCAATAACCCAATAACGTTCAATGCTAAATCGCTGAATCTCTTTAATTTTGGTTATGAATAGATGGTGACAAATTAATGTAGTTAAAAATGTTGCTTTTCTACTATTTTTGATGGTTTACTGCTACACCAGTGATCATCAGATGTTTCCTTGCCTTTATGCATCAGAGTCCGGTTGGCGACATGGACGACAGCGGTGCGGTGGAGGTGGCCGGTCAGCCCGGCGGTCCAGAAGGCAGCGGGACGGTGTTGACCCCCCTGCAGCCGATGTCGCCCCAGCGGCAGGCTCTGCTCAGCAGCCGCTGCTACCAGCTGAGCGAAGCCGACTGCTGGGATCTGCCCGTCGACTACACCAAGATCAAACGGCTGGGAGACGAGCAGGACCACAAAGAGGTAACGGGAAGGTCTACGTCACTACATTCAACAAAAACAATATATTTAACAGTGTATAGAGTTTAGAATGAACACACACACCTCTGAGGTTTATGTTTTAAAAAAGTTAGTTTAGTTCAGTTTACATTAAAACCACAATAGAGGTCTACAGTTAGTTTACAGTTAAGACACTTTATGGCAGTGGTAGGCAAATGGCGACCCGTGGGCCAAATCCGGCCCTTTGGAAGATATATTTGGCCCCCTGACAAAAGTCGAAACTTTTATATAGTTTAACACAAATCTACTGTAGGTAACCAAATAAACACAAGACTTGCGTAAATCCCAATGAATATGTTACTTCTATACTGTCACCACAGGAGGAGAGACATTAAAACAGTGGTTGCACCATGCTGTTTGAACATTGCATGGTGATGAAATTACCTATAATAATACCGGAAATTGAATTTTAAAGGTGGATTGCGGGACTTTTATCTCCCCCTTCTGGCAGTGAGAGTAATCACAAAAACACTCTCAACATGTGCTTATGTCATAGGCTTTGCTATAGCCTACTCCGTCTCTACTGTTGCAGCTGTAAAATGGTGGATAAACTGTTTTAAGTGTCACACAACCCCCGCTAAATGACCTGGTTTCACTATCAGAATTTGATGAATTCAGTCCGATAACAGCTGCACAATTAAATTGTTTTATCCACATTCAAGTTAGCAGAGAGCTAACAGGAAGTTAGCCGGCTCGGCCAGCAGAAGTCTCTGGGTGTGTATTCAAATAGCCAGTGTGGGAATGTCCTGCCTGACATGTGATATAAAATCTGTGAAATACAGGGATATTTATCTGGCGGTGAAAGGCTTCACCAATCAGCATTGTGTGAACTTGTTTGGCTTGAATGTAACTGACGTTCATTTATATGTAAAAGTTCTGCACTGCAGGTTTAATGTGTGGATTCCAGTACTGTTTTAATTCCACAACTTTAACCTTTTCAACCATAACTGATTTATTTTTCACACACAAGAATAGTTGGCAGTTGAACAGAAATGGTGTGTCGATGCCATTTTCTTTCCAAGGCAACAACAACAACAACAACAACAACAACAACAACAACAACAACAACAACAACAGTACTCTCAGTCACCCTTGAATGCAGCAGCCGCTGTGCGTACACAACAAAGTACATCTCAAGGCTGAAAGTACATCACAGAGCATATATTTGTGTATGAATCATTTTTAGCCAAATAAGTATTAAAATAAGCGGAAACTGTTAGCCATGACTTATTAATGGGAAAATAATATTTGCCCGCAGAAACAACCCTAAACAAAGTCATAAATAAACAAGACATATAGGCTTGTGTTTCCACTGCAGCACTTTGTGTTCCTCCAATGAAAAATCCTTTAAAAAATGTCCCATGGTTGCCCTCTTAATATGCTGACTCCCGCTTTATGGTTCAGACACTGTATGTTACATAAGAGTTTACATAGAAGCAGACTATATGTGTTTAAATTGTTTACACTGTTAACATGCATTTAAGTTACATCTTAAGTTAAAGTTTACAGATTTGAGCTTCAGACTTTGTAAAGTTTATAGTTTTGTAGTTTAGATTCAATAGTGACGCTGCAAAAGTCTATAAAATTTAAACTATAAAATACAGTATATTTTACTACATTTATAGTTTACATGTTGCAGAAGCATCATTCTGTCACAGCTACTGTTACGAATTTACACTTAACTCACACGAGGCAGAGTAAAAGTTTACCAGGATATACAGTGAAAAATTGGGATTTTTACAATTTACAATTTACATGTTATCATTTACAGAGATTATAGTTATACATTTACAGTCGTATTTCATTTCAGTTCAGAGTTTCTAAGGTTTATAATTAAAACAGGTTTTGCCAATCAGTCCGCATCAGTGAGTTTATACTCAAACTTCAATTAATGGTTCAATTTTATGTACATTGGTGAAAAAACATGGCTTCGGTTTTGAGTTTCTTTGGTAATAACTTGACCACAGGTTCAGCTCAGCGATGTGGAGCAGCGCGAGAAGGAGATAAGAGGCAGAGAGACTAGAATCCCTAACAATAAAAAGCCATCTTAAACTTCTCATCTGAGGATTAATTTAACATGTGCATGAAAGTGTAACATTAAGGGGTAAAAATTGAATCATTTTAGATCAAATTGAAGCTCTAAATGTTTCTCATGCTCCACACTCTGCCCTTACAGTTATGATTAAGGGCTTTAACCATTTAATTTAAGGTACATTTAGGTAGCCTGTCCCCTAATCATGCAAAGTAAGGATAATTTGAAGCATGAAATTGAGTGATTTAAGGAACCCAGAGTTTATATTACAGGCGTGTGCACAGATGATTATGATTTTTAAGCAGTTTAAAGGGATGCTGTTCCCCTGGTGCATAGCAGAAAAGCACCAGAGAGAAGTTGTGGACTTCTATTGCGAGGGCGTACTGTTGCTTGCTGGTACGCATAATTTTTGCATCACTTAACATACATGAAAGGGAATTTTTGTGAGTTTGGATAGGTCTCGAATGTGTGTTTGTACACCTTCGCTAACCAAAGGCATGAAAACTGCAGAATGATGGTGTTTGCCAAAGCTGTACATCACCACACAGATTTTGTTGTTACTACTTCTCTAATGTGATTCTTCACCCTAAAGTGACTAAATAGAGAAAGTTGAACACTGCAAACGGCCAAATAATAATAAAAATGCTAGAATAGGTGCTGAAGAGAAGAGGTAAGTTTGTTTTCAAGGCAATGATTAATTTTATTTTTTTTAAATCTTTGATATAATCAGGCATTATGAAGCTAATCCTTATCAGATCAGGGTCTGTTTATCAAACTTTTAAGAATTTGAAGAATAGAAAAAGACAGAATTTTTAAAGAATTACATTTAAGAAGAGCAAATTTAGGAGTAAAGAAGTTTGTTGCAGAGTGTGAGCAATAACACATTTATCAAACGACTCACTCTGCCTTACAGCCAACTGTCAGAGGAGCAGGAATAGCTAATCAGATGCAAGGATTTACCCATTATTCTGATGTGTTTTTCCACAAAAACAAATGTGATTTTAATCCTTAAAAAAGTTCATTTTGTTTGAGTGAAATCTGTAATACCTCCAGTAGTGATTAACATGTGAAATTAATGATATAATATATTAATGATGTTAACATTTATGTAATACTTTACTTTAAGTAAATCATTTATAATCAGTATATGAGTTAAGGACATTTTTAAGTGTTTATTAATGTACAGTATTTGTCAGCAATTATAACTGCTATGAAGACATTCTTATATTATAATTGTGATTTAATATATTCATCATAGTTAAAAACATTAATTAGCTGTTTATACACCAGCCTCCACTTATAGATGCCCACAGGAGGAGTTATAGTTGAATTAACACTTATATCTGTTAACAACTACATTATAGTTTATTATAGACCATTTATTAACTGTTTATATACTAATTACACATGCTAATGCTTAAATTAAATAGTTACCCAATGGAATAAAAAGAAACTAGCTGAAATGGAAACAAAAAGAAAACCAAATGAGAGCTGGAGAGAAATTCTGCTGCTGGTCGTTGAGCTGCATCAGACAAATCATATAATAAGGTGAATTTATTGTAATATTCAGACAATGAAAATGTAATAGAAATAAAATCAGCTTTATTCTATAATGCAGAAAATAAGAAAACTGATGTAACATCCTATCACATATTCTGAATTATACACATTGTTTCAGCTATTCATCATGACTTTGTCCCAAAAGGTTTGTGTTCACCTCTGTTTCAACCATCTACAGTCTGCTCTTAACCAACTTAAAGGCCTGAAAATGTATTTTCAACCTATTTCAGTCATTTCACAAGAGACATTTATATATTTGTGTCTGTTGAGGCGGGCGGGGCTCAGATAGAAAAAGAAAAAGGGTGATGTTACGTACCTTAGAGTTAAGAAACATTTGAATCAAAATATGATTGTGATGTTATTTGCTTATTTTAACAGCATTGTCAGTCATATCTGATCTGAAACGACTCCCATGCAGCCCTGATGATGCAGATTAGCTCAGTTTTGAATGAAACTCATAATAATTAGTCCCTAAGGATGTTGTTTTCCGAACTTTAATTTTCATTATTGCTTATTTAGTCATGAATGTTTAATTTTATAGAGAAGAAGAGTTGAGAGCCGGTTTTCAGGGGCTTTAAGAGACCACCAGAACTCTCTTAATGAATTTAAGAGCATTTTTAAGTAAAAGAAATCCAATGAAAAGATGTTGATGAAGGATTTTTGGCTGTATCTTTTACTAAAATCCCAAATTTCCAAGTGAGAAATAACCCTGTTTGGTTGATAGGATGGATTCAGACCAGCTGCTACCGTTTCTCCAGCAGGCTGATTGCGCTCCCATGTGGACATAAGCGGCATTGCATCCGCTCAGACTCAGCAGCTCTCTGAATGAACGCTTCAGGAGCTCAAGTACGATGCATTAAAATGCTGAATTACATCCCTAATACATAAGTAAAACATGATAGATCATCTGCACGCTTTAAATCCTCGCAGATCTGATATCACACAGAGCAATCCATGCAGCAAATTGCTACATTTGCTGCGTTGGATTTAGAGCGCTGGAGTGAAAGGTTTTAATCAGGAGAGGAATTGCGTTTGTTAATGAAGCACGACATTGCAGAGGAGGCCGGAGCCTGGAGCTCGGCGGCTGATGGGATTTTCTCCAGACAGTCCTGAACGATTTCTGCTCCCGTCTGAGGAGGTGTGATGTGTGGACTGCAGAGCAGACTGCAGAGCTCACAGTCACAAAAGCTTTTGTTCACAGAGTCCAACTGGTGCAGGAAGGAGTTTGAACAGGAACTCTGAAGCATTGTTCTGTGTGAAGATAATCCAAAAATATAGCACAGACCCACAGAGTGTAATCTCACCTTCAGTTGATTTTACAGATGCTACATAAATATTGGAAATAATAAATTTAGCTGCAGATTAGAAAACTTAAGGTTGGAAAAATATTGATCTGGAAATCCTGTGAAACTCGCAACATTAAGACTGACACAGACACAGAACAGAACATTTATCTTGAGTTAGATCATATATGACCTTCGACAAAGCAGAGAAACCTTCAAAACCTCCAAAACAGCCAGAAACGTGTTTTGTGAGGTCACAGTGACCTTGACCTTCGACCACCAAATTCTAATCAGTTCGTCCTTGAGTCCAAGTGGATGTTTGTGCCAGATGTAATGAAATTCCCTCCGAGCTTTCCTGAGATATCACGTTCATGAGATTAGGATGGACGTGAGGTCACAGTGAACTCTGAACTTTGGCCACCGAAATCTAATCAGTTCATCCTTAAGTCCAAGTGAACGTTTGTGCCAAATTTGAAGAAATTCTCTCAAGGTGTTCCTGAGATATTGCGTTCACGAGAGAATGAGACAGACGGACAACCTGAAAACATAATGTCTTCAGACACAGCTGTCACCGGGGTGGAGGCAGAAAGAAGTTCTTGTACACAGAAGAAGTGCTCAGATCCTTTACCTCAGTAAAAGTACCAATACAACAAAGTAAAAATACAAGTAAAAGTCCTGCATGAAAAATCCTACTACAGTAAAAGTACATAAGTATTATGAGCTTGATGTAGTTAAAGTATTGCAGTAAAAGTACATAAGTATTATGAGCTTGATGTAGTTAAAGTATTGCAGTAAAAGTAGTGGTTTGGTCCCTCTGACTGATATATTATTATATATGACATCATTAGATTATTAATAGTGAAGCATCAGTGTTAGAGCAGCATGTTACTGTTGTAGCTGCTGGAGGTGGAGCTAGTTTACACTACTTTATATACAGTTAGCTAGTTTAGTCCAGTGGTTCCCAACCTAGGGGTCGGGGCCCTCCAAAGGGTCAGCAGATAAATCTGAGGGGTCGTGAGATGATTAATGGGAGAGGAAAAAAGAAAAAACAAAGTTCTGATACACAAATCTGTTTTCAGTTTTTGGACTTTTTCTCTAATCTTTGATTTTTGCTGAAATATTGGATCATTTGAACATTTATTGAAATGAAAGCATGTGAAAAGTTTAGAGGGAAAAATCACTATTTGATGGAGCTGTTAACAACTCATAGACATGTGAAATGTGACCCCGACTACACACTGCTTTTTGTAAGACGTCAAAAGACAAAAAGGTTGGAAACCACTGGTTTCATCTTTAACAATGTGTTGTATTTTAAAAGCTTGTTATATTATCCATTGTGTCAAATCTTCATCTGAATTTTAATCGTACGTAGGATCAAAGAATCTCGGTGAACACTGTCCATCACTTGAACTGACTTTATTAACATGACGTTTCGGCCTTCAGACCTTCATCTGTATAAAACTGATGTTTGTTTGTATAAAACTCATGTTTTACTGTTGTTTACTTCTTGTCTTTAATGAGATGAGAATAAACAAGCCCCGCCACCAAACATGCATTGTGACAGTAAAAAAAACAGAATCCACAAAATACACTGATAAGATCTGATGATTTTGCAAATTTTCAGAGTTTTTGGGAGAAAGTGAAGGAGGAAATAAAAACAATCTTGTATAAGGACTCACCCTTTCCTACCATTTCCATACAGACATGTTGGATAAAAATAAAATGTACAGTAAATGCTGAGACTTCTGGTACTAACAGCCCATAAAATGATCATTAACTGGCTTAAACCCTCCAACTCCGGAGCAACAGAAGGTTGAAAGAGGTAAATTATATGAAGAATATTACAGCTAGCTGACAACTCCAAATGGATCCTTATAGAGAAAGATTGACCTCTGTGATAATATAATTACTACAATCAAACATATAAACCAGAACACAAACTGGATGTATATTTGAAATGAAATGAATATACTGCATATTCAAGTCTATTAACATGGGCCTGACAATGAGTTTATTGTTTTTTATTTTTTAATTTCTTCTTCTTCTACTTTTTCTTCTTCTTATTATTATTATTATATTTGATTTGTTGGAGCTGTGGACTCTCCAGGTATATTTTAATCATGCTGATCATCAGAATACACTTTGTTGCAGTGAATAAACACTAAAGCAGTTTTATCTGAAGTCTAATAGTAAAGAGAGAGAAAAGCTTCCTGTGTTTGACTTTTAGAAGTTTTCTGCTTTATCAATATATTCTAACGTTTCTCCAGGAGTTCACATTTTTTTTGACATGTCTCATGGCTTAAATTATTACAGTACAGCATGTTCAGCTGTGGGACAGAGCAGATATGATTACTCATATGTCCCTCTGGGATAAGGGAAATGTTTTCATTAGTTGACCCAGTGAGGATAAAATTACAGACTTACTTTAAGTTTTATATTTAACTATGTAAAATTTAGACATTTAGTCATTTAGGCTCACATTCAGTCTTGAAACATCTACCGGTGAATTTTACTTCTCTCAACAAAAAGGTGTTGATAACTTTGATGTATATTCTTTGTACAGCTGTGTGTCAAATACAAATGTAGTGTTGTAGATTTGTACTTGTAGTGACATGTTGTAGTCTGCTTATTTCTCGTCCCTACACCAGAGCGACGAGTTGGATCCCTTCCAGGAGCTGCTGGACGAGCAGCGCTACCCGGCCGAGGTGACCATGCCCAGCCCCAAACACCACAAATACCCGCCCTGCAAGGAGAGCAAGAAGGAGCTCATCACGTAAGAAGCTCTACCCTGATTAACACAACGCTGTCACAGAACGTCTAAAGTACTTATTAAAAGTATTTAACTTCCCTTCAAGGGAAACTGGCCTTGTAGCGGTCAATAAGACAGAAGACATGCTATACATAAATGCATAAAGCACATGCATACACATTTTTACATAATGTACTCAGTGTTTTCTTCAGGCAAATGTTGTTTTTTTTGTAAATTGTGAATATGAGACTAGATTTGAGTTGTTTGCGATGTTCAGTTTGTGTCTCTTTACCTGCTGCAGGTTGTCGAGCTGCCAGCTGGCTGACAAGAACATGCGTGGGATGATGACGGCCAACTCACAAGAACTCAAGTGAGTCTACAAACTCAAATTACTTTGAGTTACAGTTTGAGTCCGAGCAGTTTTGAAATCAGTACAAATTGGACTTACAGCACCCGTCAGTTTGGACACTTCTCATTAAGTCTTCGTCAAATGTTTTTTCTTTATTTCTGTTGTTTCTCTACATTGTCGATTAATACTGAAGACGTCAAAACTATGAAATAACACAAATGGAATTATGTGGTAAACAAAAAAAAGTATAAATAAAGCAAAATATGTTTTAAATTTTAGATTCCTCAAAGTAGCCACAACTGATGGTCTCAAACACATTAAGAAGGCAAGAAATCCAACCAATTAACATTTGACACACCTGCTCATTAAAAACCATCCAGGTGATGAACTCATCAAGGCAAACAGTGGCTACTTTGAGGAATGTTAAATATGAAACATATTTTGGTTTGTTTAACACTTTTTTTGTTAACTACATAATTCCCTAAATATTATTTCATAGTTATGATGTCGTCAGTATTGTTCTACAATGTAGAAAACAGAAAAAATACAGAAAAACCAGAGTCAAGACTGAGACAAAAACATGTAATATTCTTTATACTGTTGTCTTAGTGTTGTTTATAGTGAGAATCATATGTGATACAACTTTAATCACTCATTTTCAATTTTAAAAAGTTGACTAAATATCGCATTATTTACTAAAATTGTAATTCCATCTGGGAAAAATCAAATATTCTTGCACAGTATCACAAACTAACTATCAAAGTTGGATATCTTTCTACACTTTTGTGCATAAAAGTACACAAGACATAATGGAGAATTAGCATCAGGTATACTTGTGAGTGTCAGTTCAGAACAAGATGCAAAACCAGACTCAAGTATTACAGCTCAGTCAGAGCACTAAAGTGAAATTCATACCAGTATTTATAACTCAACCAATCTTCCCAATCTTCCATTATTAAACAGACTCTTAAGGAGATTTAAACATTACAAACTTATTCAACAAGTCCTCAAAAGTCCAAACTTTGTTCAAACCCACATAACATTACTTTTAATTATACTTAAGATCCTAAAATTTCCAAAGATGCCAAATATACCAGGCTGTATTTGGGGAAATAATACAAAAACACATTTCCAAATCAGTTTTTTTCACATTTCCTAAAAAGCAGCCATTGATTTCAGCTCATTCTGTGTTATGTTATTTATTTATTTATTGTGCCCAGCCCAGTATAAGGCAACAAAACTACAGCTGCAGTGGTGAAACATTTGCAAGACATTAACATAACTTCTTCAATACAATATCACATTGCCAAAAAAAACGTGTCTTCTGTCCCAAGTTTGATGAACAGGCATCAAGAGTATGACACTGTAACCTGTTTTGGACAATGAAGAATAAAATAATCGTACAAAATAAAGATGTCAGCTCACTAATGCAGGGACCTCCATACAAAATGTCTCAATTTAAGATCTTTGAAGTGAGTAATATCTAGTGATATTCAAAGCTGAATCATCTGACATTTATGTTTGACGTTTGGAGGTTCAGAGACTTGAAACGTGCTGCAGAGAGATAATCCGTCAAGAGTCTCAGTATCATTATTTGGTGACACAGTTATGAAGTTTTGAACTCCAGTGTTTAATCCGTGTGTTTGTTGTTCAGGTGTCCGACCCCCGGCTGTGACGGCTCAGGACACATCACCGGAAACTACGCCTCCCACAGGAGGTACGGTAGCCGCACCTCAGACCGCAACCGCCAACAAACACTCACAGTACTCAACTGCACTTATGCTTCATAAAATGTATTTTCTGTCCTGCAGTCTGTCCGGTTGTCCACGAGCCAAGAAGAGCGGCATCAAAATCCTCCACAGCAAAGAGGACAAAGACGACCAGGAGCCAATCAAGTAATGTTTTTGCGATAATTTACAGCTTTGATATGGAGCCTGGGATGTGAAATGTCATAAATATTTACCTCAAATGAATAAATTGTGCATAAAATATGTGTATTTCGTTCCCTCAAATTACTAATCTGACATAATTTGCATGAGACAGCTTTAGGGCTGCAACTAACAATTATTTTCATTATCAGTTAATCTGTTGATTGTTTTCTCAGTTAATCATTTTGTCTAAAAAATGTCAGAAATTAGTGAAATATGACCTTTTTTTGTCCAACCAACAGACCAATACCCAATGATGTTCAGTTTATTATCATGTACAACAAAAAAAGGCACCAAATCCTCACATTTGAGAAGCTGAAACCAGGAAATGTTTGGTATTTTTGCTTAAAAAATTACTAAAATGATTATTTGATTATCAAAATAGTCGCCGATTAATTTTCTGTCGATCTACTAATTGATTAATTGAATAATTGCCTCGTCGTTGCAGCTCTAGACAGCTTTTACCTCTATTACATCTAGTCTCAGTGTGTTTCACAGCCTAAACATGAAGTCTGTTATCTGTCAATCCAGTCAAGATCAAAATCAATATTAAACCTGTGGAAAAGTGCACATACACTCAGGATGGAGTAGATGTGTTTTTAAGACATAAAAAGTAGTCTATTGAACTTTTTTTTGATGAACAGCTGCATCAAACACAAATTATTATTCGAAGCAGGGTATTTTCTTTTCAGTGTGTATGTTGAACTCATATCTGCCACATTACAGTGAAGACACTCTGTGGCGTTCTCGACAGATTCATCCATCTACTCTCTCTTAAAATGCTGCCTGTGTACGCTGACCTTTCAAACTTTAGGAAAGAATATTTTAGTGTGTGGTCCGTTCTCCACTTCACGTCCCGCTCCCAGCAGGCCCAGACCAGTAAAGGTTAGCACTAGTGAGTGTTTGACATTTTCCTTAAAGCAGAGCCGTAATGTTGAGCCAAAACGACCTTGTGAATTATCTAAAGTTCATCCGGTGTCAGTCTGCAGCCAGCTGTTGCTGCCACCTCTGTTCCGTCCGCCATCATCATTAACAGTGGAATCATAATTAAACTTAACCTGAGCTCGGCTGGGGAGCGCCACGCCGACGCTCGGCTCATTCTGATCAGCCCAGATGTACCTGATATGACTGTTATCAGCCTATTGAATAGGTGCTATCATCACTCATCTGTCCCAAATATATGGGCTAGTAATGGCCTGCTAAACCTACTAGTAGGTTCAGGAGGCTGTTTTCACCCATTTATTTCAGTGAACCAGTGTTGGTGAAGCCCAGTAGGTGCAGAGGGCCTGTTATCAGGCGTGTAGTGTCAAGTGACTGTCAAATTTCTTTCTGCAAAAAACAAAAAAACAAAAAAAAAGGCCGACATTCTTTTTATTCTGAGTGGAAAATGCAATATTTCAAGACAGTTTTGGTGAGAAATGTGCATTTTCTTTTCATAATGTTTGTTCAGTGATGATGTTTAGTTTGTCAGGTATAGCAAAGATTTTTTCAGGTCTCTCTATCGTTGCTATGGTGGTTGCTATGGATGCTGCTATCGCTGAAACCACATAGCATACATTTGATGCTAGAAGACTGTAAATGTGGCAGATATACTCTAGCTATAACTCAAACTGAGTTGTGAAACTGAATCACTTATGTTGAAAGCACATTTGAAGGGGATCTTTTAATATCCAGTATAAACAGGAAGAATGATTACATCATGTTTTTGGCTACCTGTAAAAACAGACTAAGTGAAATCTTTGTGTTTGTTCGTCCTCTCAGGTGTCCGGTCCCGGGCTGTGACGGACAGGGTCATGTGACGGGGAAGTACGCCTCTCATCGCAGCGCATCAGGCTGCCCCCTGGCGGCCAAGAGGCAGAAGGACAGCTACGTCAACGGCTCGCAGTTTGTCTGGAAATCTGGCAAGACAGACGGCATGACCTGCCCGACCCCGGGCTGTGACGGTTCAGGACATGTCAGTGGGAGCTTCCTGACCCATCGGAGGTGAGTTCTCTGTTTCTTTTATCACATAAAAGTTTCCTGAGCTTCTTTTTTCAGCTCCACACAATTTTAAAAAAATTCAAGGAATTAATTACAGAAAAAAGTACTTATGAAAGGACCATTTAGGATAATCCATCAGTCAGCCTTTTTCAACGTGTGTGTTTTATTCCAGTCTCTCCGGTTGTCCCCGTGCTACCTCGGCCATGAAGAAGGCCAGGATGAGCGGCGTGGAGATGCTGACAATCAAGCAAAGGGCGAGCAAAGGTCAGAGAAAAAGAAACTTTGTTATTGGACCTGAAATGTAATTTCCATGACTTTCCCAAAATAATCACTGATTCACATATTTTAAGTAATGATGAGATGAAACGTTGAACTGAACTCACTGTTGCTTTGACGCTTGTATTTGTTCAAGAAAAGAAACGTTTTGTGAAACATGTTATTTGGTTTCAGGCATCGAAAACGATGAAGAAATAAAACAGCTGGATGAAGAAATCAAAGATCTGAACGAGTCCAACAACCAAGTGGAGTCAGACATGATAAAACTGAGGACACAAGTAAGATGGCTTCTGTGTGTTTACTGTAGTGTAGGTAAGCTATAATGCCCGACGAGGTGTCCGTTATCAGGAATTAATGGCCTCCTCCTCACAAAATTGTGAACCTATCATCCTCCTAGGGTAAGGGGTTAACGTTAGGGGTTAAGGGTTAGGGTTAAGGGTTAGGGTTAGGATTAGGGTTAGGGTTAAGGGTTAGAGTTAGGGTTAGGATTAGGGTTAAGGGTTAGGATTAGGGTTAGGGTTAGGGTTAAGGGTTAGAGTTAGGGTTAGGATTAGGGTTAAGGGTTAGGATTAGGGTTAAGGGTTAGGATTAGGGTTAGGGGTTAGGATTAGGGGTTAGGGTTAGGATTAGGGTTTGGATTAGGGTTAGGGGTTAGGGTTAAGGGTTAGGGTTAGGATTAGGGTTAGGGGTTAGGGTTAGGGGTTAGGGTTAGGGTTAGGATTAGGGTTAGGGGTTAGGGTTAGGGATTAGGGTTAGGGTTAAGGGTTAGGATTAGGTTTAGGGGTTAGGGTTAAGGGTTAGAGTTAGGGTTAGGATTAGGTTTAGGGGTTAAGGGTTAGAGTTAGGGTTAGGATTAGGTTTAGGGGTTAAGGGTTAGAGTTAGGGTTAGGATTAGGTTTAGAGGTTAGGGTTAGGGGTTAGGGTTAAGGGTTAGGGTTTGGATTAGGGTTAGGGGTTAGGGGTTAGGGTTAGGGTTAAGTCAGATCAAATATTTTCCTGTTGGGTGTGAAAACCAGGTTCAAGAAGACACAGATACATTAGCTCTTCACCTCACTTTCGACAAAATCTTTGGGGTGTTTCCTTAAAACCTAACATAGCTGACAATGTATTTCCTTACCTGGTAGATAACCACCATGGAGACCAACCTGAAGTCCATCGAGGAGGAGAACAAGGTGATCGAGCAGCAGAACGACTCGCTGCTGCACGAGCTGGCGAACCTCAGCCAGTCGCTCATCAACAGCTTAGCCAACATCCAGCTTCCACACATGGTAAGAACGAAGTCAGCTGCAGCTTCACTAAAACTAACCCGACGCGAATGGTTTGTCAAGTATTCTGCTTCTAATAGAACTTATACAGCAAAAATATGACAAGCTTTGTATGTTGCATTTATTGGCAGCAAATAAATGTATTGTTTCCAAGAAATCTGTTATGTTTTATGCCAACATGAGAACTTAAAAGTAACAGACAGTCATTAATCTTTGGTTTTATATTGGTAGAAAAATTGAGATCATTCCTGTAATAACTGGTCACTTCCTTCCCTTCAGACTTTAAACTATTGAAAGGAAATTGGCTTGTTTTTTAGAGATTTGATTTTGTTTGAGCTGAGCTAAACAGGCGTCTTGAATTATTATTATTATTATTATTATTATTATATTATTTAATAAGAACAAGTGCAGTGAAATCAAAGTTTTGCTAGCACTCTCCCAGTTTGACCGCTTTGGTAGAAATACTGGTTAGTTAATTTCTGTGATGGTAGAATTGAAGAGACAAAAACTTTATCTTTAATTTTAATTCATCTTGACATTGTATGTTTTATTAGTCTTGTGGAAGTGTGAAAACTGCCAGTGAAGTTTGATCCGAAATAAGAAATTTCTATCGATAACTGTCATATCTTGAAACACGAGAATATATTCAGATTTTTTTTGCACTTAAATGAAAGAAAATATTATTTTTATAATGACTAAATAATGAACTAAATGATTTGTTTTGCTTTATTTTCATTTAATCTTACCTTTATTTTAGGGAGTTTGAAGCTTCTGTTGGATGTTTGTTTTATATTTAATGTGCTAAATTTGTTTCCTGCTTTATTTAAAAGTCTTTGTGGAATAGTAAAGATTTTGAACTGCTAACATCTGCTCACGATTTTAATCCAGGGAGGTGTTAAAGTCGTCTCCAGCCTTTTCTGTAACGACACTCAGATTTTTCCTCATCTGCTTCTTTTTGTTCGCCACCTTTTTATTTCCCAGCAGTCCATGCTGTGCTTCTTCTGTGCTTTTACAACACCTCACAGAGTTTCACGTTTAAAGAAACGGCCCGGTTGTTTTTTTTTGTTTTTTTTTTTTGGTTTCAGTTTGAGTGAAGTGCTCGTGGCCGTTTTGACGTCATTGTTGTCTCGGTGTAGAAAGAAGACTGGGGCTAATTGGATAATCTCTTTCTGAGCTGTATGAACCCGAGTTGTTTGATAACTGGACTCTGCTTCCTGTCCTGCAGGACTTCATATCACACTGCAAGAGAAATGTCCGTCCTAACAACAAATTTGATGTGATTTGATCTTTATCTCTCTCCTGAAACAAGCTTGAAATCCAGCTCACTTTCACTCATCTTGATTTTTTTAAACATATAGTTCCAGCTTGTTTTCAGATAATCGCTCAATTTTCCCCAAATGAGTTTTTGACAAACTCCAAACTGTAGGATTGGTAGAATTTTCCTGTTTTGTTTCCAGAAAACTGAATCAGAGGCTCTGTTCACACTGCAGGACTTTATTTTCACACCCAGATAATATCTGTGTTTCTTTTTGTGTAACTGTTCATATTTACTGCAGGATTTAAGCTTTAGTAGAGTATAAAAAGACAAAAGCGGTCACATTCACTATTTGAGATGTCACATCATCTGTTATTCTTTCCATCATCTCTTTATTTCAAGTTGACAGTGATTAACACAGAGGAATTTCAGTTTGGATTTTGTTGTTCATTAGATTTTAAAAAAAAAGAACAATCAGAAATGAGAAACTGTCACCTGCAGTGTGAACTGAGCCAGAAGGGGGAAATGACTTGCTAAGGCGGACGTTGTGTGTTTTTTTCTCGGTGGAGCTTAGCCTTGTGACCGCCGCCGTTTGTCTAGCGGGCTAATAGACTTCTCTGTACACCCTCTCCTGTAGAGACCGCTGCCACAGAAAGAGGCCCCAGTAAAGCATAACTGCTGTTTGCAGATGCCTCCCAGAGTAAGAGATCCATTTATCCTTTATCCAATTATCCTTCTCTTCTGCACTGTCATCCTCCCCTCCTTTAACTCCTTTAGTCCACTGTAGCATCTGCACATCACAACTCTCCATTTATACGGCAGTGAACAAGAGTGTAACTTAGTCATTTTGATGACACTAATAGTAAAGAACCATCTGATGTAGTTTCGCATTTCTCCATTAATGGCAAAAAACAAAAAAATCCTGTTTAAGAAGCTAAAATGTCTTGTTGCAGAGTGTCAGGAATTGACCTTTTTACCAGCAATGAAATGCTGAAATGATAATTAGTCGGAAACACACATGAATTATACATTAAATGAAATAATTTAACATTAGACTTGGACCTTTGATACAAATGAGATTCACATGATGAACAATAAGAGGAATTTGTTAAGCATTCAACAGGAAATATGAAGTTATAACTCAAGTCACAGTTGCAGTCATGTTAATAGTAATTTTAGATCAATAAACCTGGAGGAGGAGCTGCTCTGGAATCAGAAATAATCTGAATTGTTAAATTAAACTGTTGTTGGTGATGCTGACCACAGTGCAAATGGGTACAAGTTAGGTAACATGCAAACTTAAGCAGCAAAGTTTGCAAAGCAAAAAGATTTAAATACTCAGGACAAAATTATATGCATCTTTTGTGCTATTAAGTGTGTGTAATCTGCTGGACAGTAAAGTAAAATAATCAGAATTCTGATAAAATAAAGAAATACAAGCAAAGTATTATTACATGAAATGAAAGACAGCAGAGAGAAAAATAATGCAAATATAAGAAAAACAAGATCAAAAATCTTCTTCTTCTCTTCTTTCTCACCACATTTTCTCTTATAGCGGATACAAAATCCTTTTACTCAAAATAAAACTGATCGTTCTGATTGATGCAAATGATTGGACATAATTTAAATGTGTACATTCTCAGTGGAAACTGATGAAATGTTTGCAGATGAAAGTCAATAGAGAAAGCCAAACTCTTATCGCCAGACAAGAAGTCGATAGTGGACAAAACCTTTTTTTATGTCTGATGGCAAGATTTTTGAAATTCTTGTGTCCCTCAGTATCTACAATTTATTATTTATTTGCACATTTAAAAAACTACACTTTAAATACAAGATTTAAAGATTTGATTTGTACACAAAGACATTTGCATTTATAAAAACACACTTTTATCTACATATACACAGCTATACATGGAAGTAAAACAGTGCTTGTACAGGAGAGGTAGGACCTCTCCTAAAAATGCAAGACAAGATAAACAGAATTACATGAAATAAAAAGTTTGGTTAAGTTTAGGCTAAGATCATAATTGCAGTTGACGTAATTGTGAAATGCACAATCGTCCAATATGGGTGTAAATCCAATGAATAAGAAAGCACATACAGCCTAAAGAGAAAGGGGCCTAAAATCGAGCCTTGAGGGACACCACATGTAAAACCTGAACAACTTTAAACCCGTTTTAAAAACACGAATGCTGTTGTGCGTCGCCCACTGAGGTTTAACTATTTCTGAAGCCAAAGCTGCTCCATCTCTGAGAAATATTTCAACAACCAAAACTCCCAGTCGACTTTGCTAAGTTGAGCTAACAGTTGTCTCGTTCATCTGCCCATTAACCTCCCATTAGTTTTTAACATCCTGATTTTGTCTTCATATGCTAAACATTAACCTTCCATCTACCCATCAGCTAACCATCCCTCTCCTGATTTTTGCATGGTTTGGAGTTGCATTGCGTAGACGTTCACAGGCTGAGGTATAAGATACTGAATATAATATTAAAAATATATTTAAAAAGGAGCATTTTTGTGTAACCGAGCCATGTTTTCCTGATGGTGTTCCCTTCCTCCCCCCCGCTGCCCTCCTGTTTTCCAAACCTTTCCCACAATGTCTTACAGATCTGTCTATACAAACACTTAATGTACCTGATTGTTTGTTTCTTCATGGGTTTCTTTCCCCTCACAGGAGCCAATGAATGAACAGAACTTTGACACATATGTGAGTACATTGACAGACATGTACACCCACCAGGACCAGTACCAGAGCCCGGAGAACAAGGCGCTGTTGGAGAACATCAAACAGGCTGTTCAGGGCATCCAGGTCTAGCCCTGACCGAGGCCAAAATAACAAATGCAAAGCAAAAACAACAACAACAACTAAAAAAAAAAGTCAAATAGAGGGGAATGGGTTGTTTTTTGCTGCTGTAATCTACCATACTTCTTTTATTTCTTCTGCTGTAATGCTCTCAACTCCATGGGTATCTCTTTTTTTATTATTTTGATTGTTGTTGCCTTGCTTTGAAAAACAAATTACCAATGTTTTAAACGAACATTCACGTTTTGTACATTTTCATATGACCTAATATAATGTGATGTACTGTTTATAGCTGCTAATGTATGCACATTCTAGTGTATATGTATGTATTTATTTATTGTAAGCTTGAATCATTTCTTATTTTAATGCGATTTACATGCATCGAATATAACTGGGCGTCACGGGTTTAACAGGGAGCAGAGTGGCGTGGGGAACGTGAAGAGCAATCACTTTTTGGGAAGGCGTTTCTCACGAGCTGTAAAGCTGGAGGTTGTTAAATGGATGTAAATTCATTGATTTTTTTGTAATGTTTGAAAGTGGAACGTGTGGACACTAATGTTATTGTAAATCTTTAGCTAAAAATTATGAGAAGAACCAATGCTACAAACAAGAAGATCTCAAACATCATGACACGGAAACTTACTGGTGCAAATCCCATCATCCCCCTACGGAGTTGTTTGGTTTTAAACTGTCCTGTTCTTTCGCTGTTCTTTGTTCGTGCAAAGAAAAAAAGCGGGAAAGACCAATGGCTACAGAAAATGTAGGAGACAATCTGCCATTCTGAATTAATTTTAAATCATCAACCTTGACTAGCTAATAGGGACAGCGTGTCAGCAATATTGGTATGATAATATTAAACCGTTTGTTTAGATATGCGATGCAATCTATATTAAAAACAAGTTTGGGTATATGCAATTTCTTATGAATAAAACTAGCAAAGAGCTGATAGATCTTTTTACTAAATGTATTGCGTTTTGTATAAACCTTTTACTACAATCATGTTTTAGGAATCTGACGCGGGTGAAAGGACTTTGGTTCTGTCATGTTTGACTTTGCACAGGGACACCTTTGTTTCCATGTTTTGATGTTTTTATTGTCGATTAAGAGGCGCTTGGCAGGCGAAAAAAGATTTGTAGATATGATTTTTCTTTCTAAAGGCTGACGGCTCCGCTGGACTTACAGGGTCAAACGTCCCCATCTGTCATTGTGTATATTGCACTCGTTCTGTAGAAAACGTCTTTCCAGTCATGCATTTAATTGTCTGAGCCACAATGGGACATGATGCCAGATGACATGATGACCAAGCAGCGCTTTTTTTTTTTTTTTTTTTTAAATTATCTTTGATTGTTATTGAAAAGATGAATGAAAACTAGAGCCAGCAGTTGTAAAGCGATGTCTGTGCACTGAATTTACTGACTGAGTATTTGATCTGAATCAGCCTTACGATGACATTCAGTCTGAAATCACAGTACTGGTGGAGTATGTTTTCTGAACACCGTCGATCATGCATGCACTTTATTGGAGTATGTCAAAGTATTATCACGTGGTAAATGAAGCAAAAACTGTACAGCGAGTTTGTGGAAACTGTGACTTCGACAAGACTTTGTGCTGGTGATTCCTGTTTGAAAGCGACCTGGAGCAAATCTCACTGAGTTGATTTGTTATTTAAAGGAAAACTCCCCCGCTGGTCCCCTCACATCATCAACCTCCTCCAACTCCAACATTTAGTAAACCAGAATGCATTGTTGCGTTGAGATAAAATTTTGTTGAAAAGTGGAACTTTTACCTGTTTTTTTTTTGTTTTGTTTTATTTTTTTAAATTGGATCCAGGCTTTTTTTTTCCAGAAATGAGAGCTGCAACCAACAAATATTGCCATTATGGATTCATCTGTCAGTTATTTTCTTGATTAATTGTTATTTTTTTTATAAAATGTTAGAGAATAGTAAAGAATGACCATTTTAATTCACCGGAGTCAAAGGTGATGCCTTCTGATATTCAGTTTTCTATCATATATGACAAAGTAAAGCATTAAATCCTCACATTTGATGTAGTAAAACTAGCAAATTTTTGGCATTTTTGCCTTAAATAGTGACTAAAATGCTTTACTAACAACCTAGAGTTACGGGGGAGGTGTTAATAACGTAAAATTTGTATTTATTTTCTGGATAGACAGTGTTAGGAGCACTTCAAGATTTGGTTTGACATGAAACTCTCTTGGTTGAATTATTGGCTCTAGGTTCTTGGGTTAAAAGCTTGTGGACATAAAAACTGAAGCGGAGACATCAACTATGGTTCACAAGTTGCATTTTGGGAGGACGCATCCAATTACTATGCTACAAATTTAATTACCCATTTTGAAAAACTGCAGCTTAAATTGATTCATGTACAGATTCTGGGTCAATGCTGGATGAGTTTGGCAACTATGACACTATGCTGTGATCCTATCTGGCTTAATCTCCATAGCAACAAACGCCTAGGCTCATGGTTATCATAGGATTTAGAGCCCTCCAACAAACTTATGGAAAAAAACCTGATAAAACATGCACTTATATTACCATTACATTGTCCAAGAGCCTCCTGTGATTCTCCTGTGAGGATATGATAGGAAGAAAAAATTGAAATGTGAGTTTACAGTGAGAATTCAAGAGCTAAAATTCATCAGTCTGGTCAGGTGTCGGACCTCAACCTGCCTCTTCTATTTCTAGTTCAGGTTTTGATTTCCTGCATTTTTCAGAATGTATTTCGATAGCCTGCAAAGAAATTGACCAAAATATTGTTACTTGCAGTGAAATAATACACATGATGGGTATAAATCCTGTTTATTAGCCGAATAATCTGTAAACAAAGTGGTACGTCTTTCCTCTACTTAAAACTCAAACTTCTTCCTGTGTTGCTTTCTGCTCTAATTTCTGACTTGTCTTTTCAGGAACAGTTTCTCCATTTCTCTGGATAATTCACTGCAAACAAATAGAGGGTCGTTCCAGTGAAAACTGTCCAGACTATCCAGAGAAAATGAGACATGCTTGCTGGAAAAAAGTTGCTATTAAATTATTTTATGTAGTTTTTCAGTGCTGTGAGCACCACAAACTAAACTGCATTTACCTACATTGTATTGGAGCGGAGGCAGAAATCTCAAAGTAGATATCTTGCATGACTAGATACAACTAGGTATGAGTGGAAAATATGAAAATTATGAACCTACCCTTTAAAAAGATAACCAGTATGTGCAGTAGCAAATGCTTAGATGATAATGCATAGATGCATAGATGCATTATACATAATCTTGTCCACATTTCCCAAAAATATGCCTAAGAAGGTATGAAAACATGCCAGCTTGGGTTTGAATTGCCCATTTTCTCCCAGTGTACTCATCCCATAGCGCCAATAAAGTGTTGGAACAAGCAGATCAAGTAAATATATGGATAATATGAGACATTGTGGAAAAGATTTGACTTTCATGTTGAAAATCTAAAACCTAAACCAAATCGTTACCATTTCATTGATGATTCTGAAGGTCTGACGGACAAAAACCTGCAGTTTGATCTTTTTAGACAAACTAAACATTTCTCCACTATGAGTCTGGTTTTCCACATGCAGGAGGAAACTGCTAACAGGGGGAGTTTTCCTTTAAACATGTTTCTTCTTTGGACTTTTACTGCAAAGCCTCATTCTCCGACATCTCTTCCCAAAGCTTTGTGTCTGCAGCTTCCTGCCAGTAAACTACTGCATTAGATAGACTGACAGCTTGTACTTTTTTTATTTAGTCAGTTATTCTTACTGATACAAAGGAAATGGGAGTTAAAGCACAATTCTGCCACTTAAAGACAGTCAATAGACTAGATATTGTAATATCAGATGTAAAAGCTAAACTGTAACTATTTACATAGAGAATCTCAACACTAACATGTGACATGCTAGAATGCAAAAGAAATCCATATGAATATTTGTGAAATCATAATGAAAATATTTCTTTTGAGCAGTGCATTGATAAGGGTTTTTATACATTGTTCATTTTCTCTCCTTTAACCCTTTTTCTATGTTACTTGCAAACTTTCAACAACAGTTTTCTTACCACATGGCATGGGTTTTGTTGATATTTTTGCTGTATGTTTAAGGTCACGAGTTGCTACGTGATATTTTAATTTGACTTGTGAAGTTTGTACAATTTTTATCATGCTGGTGTTGGCATCTCTTGCTCTGAATAAATCTTGTGTTGCAACACTGATTACGACCCTTTCTTGTTTTAAATTGATGGCTAATCATCAGGAAAGTTAATAATGTACAGCAAGTAGAGAATATATTCTATTTAATGGACTATATCAGTGTTTTACTGTACCATGTTTTTAGCTTTGACATAAATATGCTTCACATTGTTAGGTAATGCTTTATTTTACAGGTCCTTAAATTTCATACTAATTTCCTGGAAATTTTCGGAGTAATTTGCAGGTATTAAACGGTCAAATGAAATTGATACTTACCAACTCAACAAACTTAATACTTTTTTTCATTTTTTTCTTATAATTTGTACCAAATTGCATCACCTTCTCTGTAAAATGTCCTAAAAATTAACTGTTAAATACCTGCAAATTACTCAAAACATTTTCCAGGAAATCAGGGGACCTGTAACATAAACCAAAAAATACTTGTGTAACTTAAAACCTGACACAGATAGATCACAGTGAAAAGGACAAAGGACCAAAAATCAGATGTCACCATACTTTTGACCAAATAATTGAATTATATTTTAGGTCTGACTGTCAGCGTCAGTCAGAAAAAATTTAAACATAAGACATTTAATGTTGGGTACATTTTTTACATGTTACTTATTAATAACTTGGAACATGGGTGTGGAATCTGACTATCGGCCAAAATATTATTATTATTATTATTTTGCCATAATGTAATTATGATGAAATGTTTGCAGCATGTTTACTTTTTTTCATATCATTTCATATCTGTTAAGCATATTTTATTTCACACTTTGTCTCATTTTAATGTTCTTGTTACGCAGGTCAAAATATACATTGAAAATGTGATTTTTATGTTGTTTTTATGTTTAACTAGTTGAAGTAGGGGTTACATTTACATGTATGAATAGCTACATTTATATAATAACGGTGGTCAGATTAGTTTTTATTATAAAAACAGAAAACATTTGGTTTTTGGTTATCTATAAAACAGACTGTAAACTGTAGAGGGCGCCAAATTGGCGCCAATACATCCATGCAAAGAGCCCTCTGCCAGCTTGATTTTTTTACCACCCGCATCCCGTGAAGACCCGCCCTACTCTGCTTCTGATTGGCTAGATCTCATTGCCTTCGTTGGTTAGATTGGTTAGGTTCAGAGTGAGAGCCAATCAGAGGCAGGTTAGGGGCGGGTCTTCGCAGAATGCGGTAGTTTCCCTCCATTGTTATATATCCGGGTCAGTTACACCCCTTTCCGGCGTGAAAACAACGTGAAACGCGACATAAACAAACAGGACAGTCGTGTCGTGTGTAGTTAGCTGTTGTCTCTGACTCCAGACGGTTGTAAACATAGCTCGGATGCACAGTTAGCCCCGGTCGGTTCGCTTTGGGCGGAGGAGTGACGGTTAGCATGGTGAAGTGTGTTGTCTCCGGGTGTCCCAACCGTTTACTTAACGTTAACCGGGGGATCTTACACCGCCCACCGAAGAGGTTCTTCAACTTCCCCAAAGACCCCGCGCGAGTCAAGGTACGAAAAACATCAACCTAACCGTGAAGAATATACTGTTTTATCGGTATTTGTATATCAGGAGCTTCATCTTTTAACGTTACCTTAATGTATCCCTGTTTCTACCATCTGTTTAAGAGACCTTAACTTACTGTTATTGATAACTTATGTGTTAGCCCATTCAGTTATTGATAACACGGATTTGTTTATTTTTCAGAGTTATAATATTGCATTGTACTGTATGCGTTGTATTGATTTTTTTTTTTAATTCCAAACATGTAACAAATAATAAGAAAACAAAACAAGAATAATCAATAAAATGAACAGTAAACATATACAGCAAATTCTCAATAAGCAACATAAATAAATATAACATGTTCGAATGATGAAGAAATATTTACTTATATGGTCCTTCTCTATAACTGAAATAAAGAGCTTAATGTTTATCATATATACACATAAATAATTACCATAATGTTTATCATACATAACTTAAATATTGACCTTAGTGTTAATCAAATATAAATTCAATAATTACTTAATTGTTTATCCTATTTACACATTAATAATCATGGCGTAGGTGCTCATCCAGCAGCAACACTCCATTGTATGTATTCCAAAATATTTTGGATTGATATTCAAAACTTTCTGTGTAGAAAAACTGGTCAAATGTTCATGCTATATGGTGGTGATATTTTACTTTATTTTGAAAATAATTCAGTGGACATGAATGTTAACTTTTTAATCCAACTATTTATAATGTTTGGTAAATTCCATATAGTATATAAAATAAAGAGGACCAATAGAAAACCAAACTTTACCTTATTTCCAACTGATATTGAGCTCTGTTACAATTCTCTAGTCAAACCAGTCAGACCAGTAAAAATCCTTACTTTGTACAGGTATGGCTGGCAGCACTGAGGGAGACGGACAAGCAAGACTCGACAGAGCAGCACATAATCTGCGAGGACCACTTCCTGCCTGACGACATCGCCACCAACGGGGTCACCAGTGACGCCATTCCCATCATGCCCCCTTACCTGGACGGGCCGCTGGGCATGATCAGCCCCTGGGGAGCCGAGTCGTCTGAGGAAGAAGATCAGTGGGCCGGTGGCGGCGGCGGCGAGGAAGAGGAAGATGAAGGTGGAGATGAAGCTCCTGCTAATGTGGAGCCTCCTGCACCAGAACCACCGGCACCGGATCCTCCACGGCGGGTCAGGACTGAGTCTGCTGTGTATCTTATTCATATATTCCAGGAACTTTTTTGTCCTGATTCAGCTCATTCACTTCATATTGATCAGTGTCTATTATTATATATTATGAAACATATGTGATGGTGTCAAACATTTCTATTATTATTATTTATTATAGTCCTGCTGCTGCCTTCAATAGCAGTTTCTTTTTTTAAAAATGAAAATACCTTCAGATTGTACGACAACAACTCAACAATCATTATAAGTTTATTAACATGATGGGTTTAATCAAGTCTTGATCGCACTCCGCGTCAGACTGTACGATGAATATCGTGGTGATTAATGTATACAAGAGTGGAGGCACGTCATCAGCTTGTATCTGTTGGAAGGTTTTCTCCTTTGCCACAAACTTCTTTTTTTGTTTTTGTTTGTGTTTTTTCCCCATAAACTTTATCTATAACGGTACTTCCGAAACGTCGTGCCAGGCAGTGTATTCTGTATTTTGTTAAGTTTGAATATGGTGATAGTTCTGCTTACTGTGATATTTGTCCACAGTAATACTTGAACATGCCTGGTGATGAATAACAGGGATTAACAAGAGAGAGTAACGAGAGTATCTAGTAAAAATAATAATCCTCTATGTGGCAAATAGTTAAAGTAAGAAAACATTCAACACCAGTTAACTTCACCAACCCCAAAAGTTTATGTTCAAATGCTACGAAAGCCGACGATGTTCAGTGTGTAACATGTTTGACCTGTTTTGTATTAATTCAGAATTTCATCTCTTAAATTGTGTCAGATAATCAGACTCTTTAATGTAACCGGAGCAGCTTTAACTCGCTCTGTTTTCACTTTCTGATTCTCAGGATCCTGGTTTGAAGAAACCTTCAGGAGCGAAGACGACCAGGTAAATAAAATCCTCTCTGCTTCCTTTTATTACATGTGAGCATCTTTCTAGTTATGTTTAATTCCTGCACTCACTTTTTTATTAGTTAAAGTTTCATTTTGATTTTATTTATATATTTTCCTTCAGTGATTTCCATTTGGGAGCAGGCGTTACGGTGGGACACTGAAGTGGTTCTTGCACATTTTGGCATAAAGTGTTTAATATTTTTTTTTGTCTCTTTTCTTTCCAGTGCTGGCCTCCATCAGAAGAAAGAGATCCAGACTAAGAGAGTTTCCAGACAGGGTGAGTGTTGCTGTCATTTAACTGAATTTTTTTTTTTCACTGGAAAAACTGGTTTGTATTAAAAAAGATCTGGTTTTGGAAGCTGAACTGCTTTTGACAGAATTTTATATTAAAGTGCAGAGAATTGTCACAAACTGTTAGATTTACTCTTGGCAGTTTAAAGCCAAAACTCCCTGCAGTATTTAAAACTCATGTTTAGTTTTGTGGGCACATTAGTAATGAACCTTTACTGTTAGCAATAACTTTCATGACAAATACATTCTGTACAAATATTTTACTCCTTAAAAAAAAAACTTGGACATAGACGAAGCTTTTTAAAGGCTTATAAGGACGGAGATGTGATCCTGGTTCTTACTCTGCTTGTTGTTCTGTACTCAGACGTGTCTCTGGGGCTGCTGACGCGGCGTTTCCTGGAGCTGTTGCTGGCGGCTCCGGACGGCTCGCTGGACCTCAGGCACGTGGCCACGAGCCTGCAGACCCGCAAGCGGCGAGTCTATGACATCACCAACGTCCTCACCGGCATCAGCCTTATCGAGAAGCAGTCGGCCAGCAGGATCAAGTGGACGTGAGTCAACAGATCTTTATTATTCACCCTGCATGTTTGCATCCAGGTAAAACCAATTAACTACAAATCACATATTTTACATGAGACCAGACCAATAATGGATTTCTAAGCTTGAAAGTAAAAAAAAATATGTTTCATATGAACACATATCTTTGACTTCTCTGTACTGTAATTGTTTATTTTTTCATATACACCAGTACTATATTAAGTACAGTAGGGCTGCAAAGATCAGTTGTAATCAGGTGACCAAAGGTTAAAAGCCCATAAAACTACTATTTCCAAGTTCAAGAACGAACTTTAACTGTCCCGTAAAAAGTCTGTGCTGCCTGTAAGTGTTGCATTAAACCTGCTGTCGTCCGTCCAGAGGAAAGAGTCCGATCTCCAGCTTTCTGTGGAAGAACCAGCAGAGGTTCCAGAAAGAGCTGGAGAACCTGAAGCTGGTGGAGGACACGCTGGACGGCCTGATCAAAAGCTGCGCCCAGCAGCTCTTCGACATGACCGACGACACGGAAAACTCAGAATATCCTTTCACATCAGACGTCAGAGGTCATCAGCAATAACTGCAGTTATACATGTTTAACAAAGTTTGGGAGAGAATAAAACAGTAGCTTTAAATGTGGATAAAAGAAATTAGCAAGTTTTCTTTAACCTTTCCTGCACGTCGGCTTATGTGACCTACGAGGACATCAGTCGGCTCAGAGCCTTCCAGGAACAGACGCTGATCGTCGTCAAAGCTCCGGAGGAAACTAAACTGGAGGTTCCTGCACCTAAAGAGGTAAAAACACACACACACACACACACACACACACACACAGCCAGGATTAAATACTGCTAAAGCCTAAATTTGCCCAACATGTATTTTAGATATAATTTATTTGTTTTAATCACCTTAAATTTAAGATGTATCATATTTGTAAAGATAAACAGAAATTTCTTGTTACTTTACTAGAATATGTATTATCAGACAAATCTTCACATTTCAATATATTCTTGTTCAAAATAGTTCTTGAAATCAAAAATTTCAGTAAAATATTCTTGTGTACAATCAGATTTATTTATACATTTTTTTATTATTTTGTAACGTGACTTTAAATTTCACACTGGTGATGTAAAATCGTCTGAGGTCGTGTAGATTTTCTCCTGCAGCTGATACATTCTGACTCATGGTGTGTGTGTGTGGGTGGTTGTGTGTGTGTTGATGCAGGACAGCATCCAGGTCCATCTGAAGGGGGGGAGGGGTCCCATCATGGTGCTGACCTCTGATACGGGGTCAGGAGACGTCGTGACTGGAGAGAAGAGCGGCTGCTTCTTAATGCTGGAGGAAAGCCGGATAAAGACGGCTGTGCTGCACACAGGTAACACGTTTATAGACAGAAGAGGACTAATTATTTAATCTTATATACTGTATATATGGCAGCATATAATTTATGTTTTATCTGGGAAAAGTTTCTTCTTTCAGTGAGACACTGTTAGTTGGTTTTGTGTAACAATTAGGACATTTTGTGATATCACAAGATATTATTTGTGTAAAAGTTGAGGAATTTTACCATATTGGCCCAAATATAAGATGGCCTCCACTTTTCTAATACCTGATTTTGAAAAAAGGCTTTTCAAAATAAAACACACTTTCATATTTTTCACTTTTCCAAATATAATTTCCTAGATAAAATATCTTACAACATATAAAATATCAAAATATCAATTTGTGTTTGTGCCAATATGATAATAATAGAAAAAATGTATATTATAACCTGAAAAATTTCTTGTTACAATGTAAAAAAGATCTCATTAAAACAAGAATGTCTTAAGCAAATTTTGTTTTTGTCACATAACAAACATTTTTGGATAAGTACTGAGTGCAGAAACCAATATATATGTGTGTGTGAATGATTAGCTAAAATTGGCTAAAATAATATTGTCCCTGCTGATGTGGGGCTCTGGTTTTTGTTTTTACTGTGTAATTTCATCGTTATTTTCTCGTTGCAGAGTCCTCGAGTCCACAGAGCACCGTGCAGAGCGCATAGCCACCAGCTGACCACCGGGAGGCGCCAGTTGTCCTCAGGGTCCAGACGCAAACCTGGAAGAGTTACAGAGGCCCGAACAGATTGTTTCCAGGTATCAAGAGGACTGAAAGTTGCACAAAGCGTCTGGTTCAGGCTGGAACGTTAAAGATCTCAACTGACTGCAAGCTCATACATGCCACTTGTTTAAAATTTAAATAAACATCAGCTGATGTCTGTTTAAATCAGCTGAAACACACATGTTGGGCAATATAACAGAGTTTTGATAAGGATGGACCATTTTAAGTTCTTTTTTTTATATATATATATATGTATATTAAACTCCTGGAGGTGTTAGTCCTGTTCAGAGGAGTCCTCTTGTTCTGCTGAGCTCTCAGGAGAAGAAATGTAAATGACGAAGGTGAGGAAGGACGTTTGTAGCTTTATTTTTGTATGAGAGATGACAGAAAGGAGTGAATGAGCTCATTTATAGATGCAATACACAGCTGTGCCTCTGTACTGTAGAGAGGTGCAGTGTTTCTACATTATCATCACGTGCTGACTTACATGTGCTGCATCATATTTTACTTCTTTTTTTCTTTTTTTTTTCCTGTTTTTGACTTTGTGTTTTTGGATATATAAATGTTTTCATCTTGGTTTGAAATTTCTAATGAAAAAAACACACCTCAAAGATGCTGTAATCAATAAAAAAGCTCATATTAAACTGGGGAATTATTATTTTTCCTATTGTCAGCAGCTGAAGCAGCAGGGTTAGTGGAAAGTATTTTGATGCAGTGTCTACTAAGACTGTCTTGGACTCAGATGTCCTCGTTTTGAACTGCTGAGGTACCCCTGAGCAAGACGCTGAATCTCTTGTCAGCTTGTAGGGCCGCTGTATAACTGTTTCCTGGCCTTTGACCTTTGACAACAGACGTCTTATAAAGGCTCTGGAAATGTGTCAAAGGTAGGAATAATCTACAGAAAAATAAAAGTCTCAGGTAAGTCTGGTTTTGAAGGAGAAATAAAACTTTTACTG
Organism: Thunnus maccoyii; assembly: GCF_910596095.1. Lineage (NCBI taxonomy): Eukaryota > Metazoa > Chordata > Actinopteri > Scombriformes > Scombridae > Thunnus > Thunnus maccoyii. Next base: position 4,545,114 of record NC_056549.1, on the reverse strand, counting down.
CCTGGTGTTGACTCGTACAACAAACTATACTTACACAGAAACTACATTTTAACTACATACCTGCCACCACCTCAGAAGTCACTATGACTGCTGCTGTGACTTTTCATCAGACATGAGATCGACATTTGAAGTTGCCATCAGATGATTGTAAAGGGTTGGATGTCTGGAAGGAGCTTTGCTTGGAAATAAAGAAATTACAGTTGGAACATGGTACCAGAACATTTCTAGACTTCTTTGTCTAGATTTGGACCTTTCAATGAAAGTCAAGTTAACTTTCTATGATTTTGACCCTTAAGGGCAGAGGAAGTGAGTCAATAGTAATAACAAATTATTGGTTTTTGTTTTCTTGCTATTAGTGTTTCCACTTTATCCAATTCTGTCTTTTCCTTTTCCCGGATTGAATGGAATAATTGGACACATGATACCTATCTTACAAAACATTCACCCAACTCGTGATTTATAAAAAACAAAGCACATGTTTGGCTTGATTAAGTATTTTCCTCTACAAGCTGCAGTGTTAGTGAATCCTTAAATCTACCAGTAATTTCTGCCAGAAACAGACAATATCTATAAATGACGATAGCAATCAGGGTGATGGATGTCTGATCTGGTTCCTTTTACAACAACACCACCACCCAGTGGTCAGACTGCATCACTGCACCGACACTGAAATTCCCTCGAGCAAAAGCATTTAATGTGGTCCGGAGGAGCTGCCCAGTGCTCAATAGAAGGCTGTGGTTGTCTTTGGGTTTTTCTTTTTCATGTTGAGAAGGAACAGAAATAAGTTTGGAGTATAGTTGCTGCTGCTTAAACTGAACCTGACAGGTCCAGACAAAGTATAGGGTTGGTTTTCGCTATTTTGTGTCATAAAACGTTTGGCTATGGTCAGGTTTAGTTATTTTTAAATGTAATTTATCAAGAAATTTTCTCTCTTTTTCCTCTTTGACTGACATATTGTGTTGCAAATAGATGTGAAATACCCAGTATGAAGAGTGAAAGAGATGGAGGACAATCAATGCACTGGCCTGGAAAGCTAACGGTCAATAATGAATGAAATAAAGCAGAATAAAGTTTAACTGTTGGATTCGAGTCTCTAATTTGGCAGCTCCAGTTGGGCTCAGGGTCTAAAAGATGTGAGTATGGACTAGGTTCAGGTCTGAGTTGCAGTATGTTATTTTTAACGCAGGCATAAGAAGTATTCAGCATTTTTCTGCTTTCTTTTGATTCTTTTTTTTGCTGTTTACCCCTACCCACAGGAGCCATGTCATGTCCAGCCTGGTTTTGGTGGCTTTTCTCTCAAGTTGAGAGAAGCATAGTTTCTCTTTCCTCTTTACTTCACTCACTCCTTCATATTCTCAATTACTAAACTTTACAATTTTTCAGTACCTCAGGGTTTCTAATATGAGCTCTCACAACCTTCAACTGGTTTTCATTCAATCAAAACATTTACAGCAGCCAGTTTTATTGATTATATCGTTGTTTTTTTTTTGGAAAACACTTTAGCAGACTCATAATCATCATCCTCATCTTCTGAACTATTTTGTTTAAAGCCACCAAAATGTGCTGATCTTTTCTTGCAAGTAAGAATCAACTGAAAAGCAGCTATAACCACTGAAGAGTCTGACAGTAATATGAATCTTATTCTGTGGCCTTCACAGTCAATAAATCTCAACCCAGCTGAACAACTATATGTGATTTTGAACACTCGCCACCAAAAATCATCAACACACCTCATGGTAGAACAACACCAAGAAAACACTAAGACACTTTGTTGGTTTGTAGCTATGCTAGGCAGCTCGACTCTGTAGGGATGGTAATGATGTCTATTGATCAGTTGAACTGTTGGCTCACTACTTTAGTCCAGACTGAAATATCTCAACAACTGTTGGATGGACTGTCATGTAATTTTGCAGAGATATTAATGGTTCCACTGACTTTGGTGACTTTCCATCTAGAACCACCATGAGGTTGATATTTGTGGTTTGATTGAATGCAAGCAGCAACCTCCGGGGCTGTAAAATGGAGCCAATGTGGAAGTGCCAAAAACTGCGGTTCCTTGAGCGGCCACTTGAGGCTCCAAAAGCGAGTCAATCCCCATAGACCCCCATCTTAAAATGCCCAACTTTACAGCAGAAATAAACATGTTTACAGCCTGGTACAAAAAATGGTTTTGGTCTCTGTAGCTAATTTCCCCTTTCATGACAACTGTACGGGGGGTGAATTTTTTTTATAACTCACCCGTTTAAATTTTATTAAGCCGTAAAGTTCTGCATAATGAAGGACATGGCTGCTTTGAGTGACAGGTCCGCCAGCCGCTAGGTGGCTTGTTTCAGTCATTCGGCCCGCCTCTTTGCCCATTTCTGATTGGCTTGGAGTTAGGCAGCGTCACGCACTGCCAAGATGGCCACGGCCGCAGCGGCTCGCTTCATGGATGTATAATATGAGCTGGATAGGGCGCCGCCACTCAGCCTTGCAGCCAGTTTTTCCCAGTGGCCACTCACGGTATTGCAGTGAAAAATCCCCCTGCAGCCCAAAAAGGATTTTCCCCAGAGACCGCCGATGTAAAAGAGACATCTGTAAAACTGTTGACAGGACCCCTCGAACTGCAAACGTCAATTTTGACTCTTCCTGTTATGAACTTTTGATCCATGGAGGTTTTATGTTTGTAAAACTTTCCTCGAGCCGAGCAAAGCGTTTTAAAAATCTGTGACGTCATCACAATGTAAAGTCTATGGACCAAGCAGGAGCTCATGGGCGGGGCAAAGGGGGAAACACTACTGCGCATATTCAGTGGGCCGCACAACGCGGAAGCAAACCCGCATTTTTTGGCGTATGCGCCAGGCGAGCAATTCCTATAGGACTGAATGGGCGCCATGTTTAGTCCGGTATCCAGCTCTTATAATACATCCATGCTCTTCAGAAAGCAACGGGTGACGTCACGGCAACTACGTCCATATTTTTATACAGTCTATGATTGAATGTCTCAACAAATATCAGAAGGATTGCAGTGAAATTTGGTAAAGACATTTATGTCAGGATGAACTATAATAACTTTGCAATCATTGGGTCACATTTTTAATTTGTCCAATAGCAAAGTAAGATGGTGAAAATGGTTCACATTATACCTGATAAGCATTTTAGCGTTGTCACTGTGAGCATGTTAGCATGTGCCTGTGCCTAAATATAGCCTCATAGAGCTGGTGCTGTGGCTTTAGACTCTGGTTCTTTTATTCTGTCACCCATCTGTACATACGACCATGCGTACGCTGCAAGTTTGTCCCGCTGTCCATCTCTCAAAAACAGTCATGAAGACGAGACTATTTTCCTACTCTGCCACAAACATAATGAATATGGAACAGTGGGTAATAGAGGAAATGATACTTGATTGTCTCTCATTTTGCCTGTGGACAGGAATATAATGACTGTGTGCGCACATGCATGTCAGTGCTCAGATACTGTTTCCCATGAGTGCCACCACAACATCCAAACCTCAAGGCGAACCCTGCTGCCAGACTGTGGCCGAATCCTCCCAGAGTCTCTCCGCTATCTATCAAACTGTCAGAATGACCCACAGAGCACTTTGATCTGTCTGACATTTTAGGTTTTGGAGATGATACTCTCATCCAGAGTGGCTCATACTGACAGTGACAGGAGCAGAAGAACAAGGCTCAGTTGTCAGACCGCCAACATTACAAGAAACCAACAGTAAAAAGGCCCGGATGGACCAATAACCAGGCAGGTGGCATAACACAACTCAAAATACATAATCAATAAAGTAGATATTGGTCTCTTTTGCCACGTGTTGTCTAATGTTTTAGCATTTCATGATGATTGATGAGAGAAAGCCTCTGAGAAAACAGATGTTACTGCAAAAGAAGTGTAGAGTGTTAGAGCCATTCACAGGCATTCGTTAGCTTTTACCAAAGGCGTGGCTATGTTGTGATTGACCGCTACCACGGCAGTGAGTGAGGTGTTGTAGTTGGACCCTGGAGAGCTCCTCCCCAGCTCCACGCTCTTGTCCAAATACGGTCACTTCTCATCACTTCTGGCTCCAAAAAACCAAGATGGCGACAGTCAAAATGCCAAACTAAAGGCTTCAAAACAGGAGTCCACCAACCATTGGGTGACATCACGGTGGCTGTGTCCATTATTTTTAGACAGTCTATGGTCAGATTGTTGCAATATTTCACTACGTTTAATGTTACATGATCATGATACCTAACACTATTAGCCCAATTTAGCTGAAGTAGCTAATGTTAGCCAAAGTATGCATGGCTCAGTGTTCCCAGTAAGCTAGCGTTAGCTTGGGTCTGAGGTAGCAAGACGTGTTTCCACCGTGTCAAAGGCAAACGATGGCGCCGACCATAAGCAGCAACTCTGGGCTTCAAACTGGCTCCAATGCAAACCTTAGGGTGAAATCACACCTCTCTACAGACATCTTTATATACAGGCTACGGTGAATGGACTACACTTATACAGCACTTTTCTAGTCTTATCAACTGCTCAAAGCGCTCTACAATAATACACGTCAACATTCAACCATTCACACACACATTCATACACTGATGGCAGAGGCTGCAATTTGGGGTTCAGTATTTTGCCCAAGGACACTTTGACATGCGGTGTGGAGTCGCCGGGGATCGAACCACCGCTCTTCTGATTAAAGGACGAGCTGTTCCTGAGCCACAGCCGCCCACAGGCTATGACCAATACTAAGTTCTCCGACTTTATAGAAGTGCAAAGTTAAACTGCTAGACTACACTTCTAGATGAAAATTGGACCCAACTCCCAAAAAAGTCAGCCTTTTCCTCTCTGGACTTGTGAACACTGAGTTTCTTTGTCCTGCCAAAGTGTTTCCAGTAAGCCTCATCAACTAACCACACATAAAGTGCTTTATGAATGGGTTAAAATAACACTACCAAGCATAGGTTTAAGATCTGCTAAATCCATGTTTTTTTTTTAAGTTGTATAATTACACCAAAACCAGAAAAACACCAGTTTCTGAATTGCTATTCAAAGCAGTTTTTTTATTCTGTTCTTTTGGGGTTCAGTGACTCTGAGAGTCCCTGCAGTGACACTTTGAAGCTCAGAAAACATGCTGAAAACATGTTGGGACATTTCTTTCAACGGTTGAGGAAAGAGAAGCGAAATGCATGTAAGATGGAGACGGATGGCTTCCTATTGGTTTGGCTCAATCACAACAAACTTTTTTTTTTTTTTTCCTGTACCCAGAGTCCTTTAGGAACAAGCGGAGATTATATAACCAATGTTTTTAAAAATAGTACTCTATTGAACATGCAATGTCATTTAATAAAGAGATTTTTTTTTATTACTTGTTTTTGTGTGTTTCATTGATTGGTGAATTGATGCCATTTTGCTCTGAATTTGAATCTAAATCTGGAAAATAAAACTGAGACGCCTACTGAAGACTGAAAATACTGGTTGGGTAAAGATAAAATCTCCCAATAAAATAATTTTGATTATAGTAGAATTAATTACCTTCATAAAATTGATTTTATTGCTTAAATGCTGTCAGCACTGTACCCTGGATTCACTCTCAGTGAAACAGCTGCTGCTGCCTGCAGTTTATGTACTGTAATATATCTTGTAATACATCAAGCTTCGATTGCCAAATCACCAACATACAAAAACATACATGAGGTCATAGCATCCTGAGAGGAGATGGAAAAAAATGAATGACAAGGAATGTTGTGGAATGAGCCACACTGTCTGCTGCACCTCACAAGTCTGATTGTTGGTAGTAATGCAGCTATAAGGTGGTTTTGTGATTGACAATAATCAATAAGCATGAAGATGTTGACGTGTGTGACTCAGCTCCTGAACGTGTCTGATTGTAACTGTAGTTCTGCATGGTTGATCCTTGTTTGTTCATTATGTGGAAATGAAATAAAAACCCAACGGCTCTGTTGAGCAATGATTAATCTCCACATGCTCGCTGTCTTAACGAGCGCTTGGGCTCTGTTGGCAGTTACTGGAAATACATCACACAAGAAGGCACTTAACTACTCGCAAATACCACAAGTGTGGGTGTTGAGACAGACTCAGAGAGACACTAAGCAAGGAAAGTGAATGCCAGGAAAATTAGTCAAATCTTTATTTTAAAATTCAAAGACTGTATTGTATGTTGAAAATAAAGAAAAGATACCGTCTCCTGTTTTCCTAATTATTCTTTACAGTTGTGTATTTAAATTGATTTGTGTCACTGGAAATCTTGTGTTTGCAGCACAGCTGATGGAAGACATTTATTTACAATATGAATTAGCTGCCTGTTCACCTCACACACACACACACACACACACACGGTGTGACAGCTCGCTGTGTAGTTGGGTGCGGGCCATGACGCGTGCTGATGGTTAACATGTTGCATCGCAGCGTGACTTTCTGAAACAGCAGTGGTTGCTCAGAGCTGATGACGCCAATCAGGACTATGAATAAAACACACACACAGAAAGGAGTCCACTCTGTGCGTCACACGGATTATAAATGCCACCGGCCTCTCTGCCTCCACATTCAAGTCTTTCTTTTCTTTGCCTTTTTTCCCGCTCCCGTCAGGGCTGCAGAGTCATCATCTGCTCTTCAATCTCAAATCATTACTGAAACACCTGTTTCTTTTCTCCTCTTTTCCTCATAACAACCATCCAAAACCTTTAAACCTTTAAAAAACACACAAAATAATCAACGGGTCTTCTTGGTTTTATTTCATTGTCAGTCTTCAAGTCTCATCTACTTAAAAAGTTGAAGGTAAAAACTCAAATTAAGTAACCTGTAGTCTTTCCCAGCACTTGTTTACCAAATGTTTTTCATCTATGTGTGACTGGATGAGAGTACTAGTGTGTGAGTGATGGCTCCGTCACTGAGATCGGAGAGATTAGAGGTTGGATGATCATTAATTTTGGAAGCAGTGTGTTTAATATGTGAGAACTTCTTGTTGGAGACAGACAACATGGTGAGAAAACAGGGGGAGCAGTAAGGAAGTAAGGATTCTTCGTGAACGGAGTCTTTGCTGGCAGCGTTTGTGGATGACAGTGGTGTGAAGGTCAAAACTGAGTTTATTGGTTCAGTGTGATTTCAGGGTCCGACTGTCTCAACATGGAAATTGGGTTCAGAGACCGGTGCCTTAGTTGGTTTTGTTGTCAGCATTTTTAACCACCAGCTATTTTCACATGAAAAGGCATAAAGTTACATGTTTAAGGCAGGAAAGGTCAGCAATATGCATCACAAAACAAGAACAACCATTACAAAAATTACTGTTTTCTGCTCTTTGCACTTAATGCTGCTCATGTCCTGGGATTGTTTTTAATTTCTAGAGAAGTACTCTATAAATAAATAATAATAATCATTATTACTACATACACAAGCATGCATATCACACATTCTGCTGACATGCAGAGAACATGTTGTTTACAAGAACACAGCTTTATTCGATGTGGGGACGTCCCAAAATGTCCTCAAGGCCAGTACACCGACGAGGGCCGATCCTCATAAGAATAGCTAAACTTGACCACACACACACACACACACACACACACACACACACACACACACAGGGTGAGTCATGTCTTGGCAGAGTTATCGCTCCTGTCACAGTCTCTCCATGAGCCTTGGCTTTCAGTGTAACACCGGACAGTTTCAAGGTACAAACGTGTGTGTGTGTGTATAGATATGTGTGTATACAGGTACAGTATGTTCCTGTACTGTATATATGTGTGTGTGTGTGTGTGTGTGTGTGTGTGTGTGTCCTGCAGAAGACTTATTGTAAGACTTATCAGTGAACACACACACACACTAACAGCACACTAACACACAAATGCAAGTACATGTGTGAGCAGTGTGCATGCATGTATATAGCTTACACACACACACACACACACACACACACACACACAGAAAGACCATCAATTCAGCTGATGTCTGTAAGAATGGCAGGGGTGTGTTGGATCATAAACAGGTTACTTTTATAGTGTGTGTGTGTGTGTGTGTGTGTGTGTGTGTGTGTGTGTGAACGCCCAGGAGTAAATCTTTCAACTCTACCTCCACACACACACACACACACACACACACACACACACACACACACAAACACCAAGTTGTCCTGAATGACAGCAGTTGTTGCTCCAACCACAACTCAACCGGTGTTGACACAGCCCTGCAAGGCATTGTGGGTAATGTCTCTCCTATAAAGACACAGTCTGCACACGCTCTGTCTGGCTCTGGAGAGGATGAGGGGAGTGCGTTTACTGTCGAGATAATAAATCACAAACTAAAGGGTGACATCCACTGCTGAAGGTGAACATTAACTGGACCTTAGTTGGAGTTTATACTCAGAATTCACAGTGATTTTCTGTTATTTTTATACTGTTATGATGGCGGATGTTTATGTTAAACATAGTAAAAGTTCCCAAACTTGAGATGAACGTGTAAAAATGCTCCCTTCAAGTCAAAAGTCAGGGCTTTAACCTGCTCTGGAAATGAGTAAATGTGCTATAAAACCAGAACTATGAACTAAAAGAGGCTAAAAAAGCTCAGTAGGGCTGCAGAGTCGGTGACAATCATTATAAAATATAGATTTTTACTCACTGATGTGTCTTTTTAACTGAGCTTAACAGTCCAAAAGAAGAGCACAGACCATCCATCCGTCCATCACATGATGCTTGCATTAATAACCGCGTGTGTTATTTATCAGCTTTAAATAGCGCAGAACATTTTGATATTTTTGAGCGGAGTAGAGAGTGTGTTTTTGGCCGTCACGTCGGACTGGCACTGTGCAGCTCGGCTGTGATGAACAGTCTGGACGATGGGAAGCTGCCAACATGGCCACCTGGAGGACGTCCAGATGGAGAGGATCCCCAGAGACTCAGCGGATCACAAGTCTGTGGCCGACTTCGTCATTAACCGGGCTTTAGATGATTCCTGTAAACAAAATCTTTACATCCAGGTAATGTGTGACAATGTTTTGTGTCGCTCATTAATTAAAAAAACAAACATTTAAAGCATTGAAGCATTTTAAAATACCAGAAAGTCTTTATGCAGTGAGTTAAACTGGCTTGCTGTGCTGGAGGTTTAACCAGATGGTCGTGAGATATGTTTCATAGTTACTCAGATGTAGAGAAACTTTTGAAAAATCTGCAAAACATTATTATGTTTGTAATGGTGTCTGTATTTCAGGCACAGGAAACCTTACGAAAAACAGCAAACTGGTCCAGAGTTGCATCAGTTTTTTTCACCACAGGTTGCAAAATATTGGGGGCAGTTGACTCAACGTCCAATTACAACTCCAGCGAATGGTATTCCAGCAAAATATTTCAATGGAGTTGCATTTTTAAAGGGGACATATTATGCTTTTTGTGTTTTTATGTTATTTATTTTGGGTTATGATGTCAGATGTTCCAGAACTTGAGGTTAACATATGTAGAAGCTGATGTTGGCTCATTGGCCCATAAGTTGCCGTCGGTTACGTAGCCTTTGTTGCTAAGGTTTTCCAAGTGTTTCTCATGTCGTCCAGTCATATTTCATATTGGATTTCGGCTCAAACGTGTATGGATGTACTGGAGAAGTTCATATTTCTCGTCAAGAAGTGAAATATTACTACTGTATAAAGAGCCAGTATAAGATATAAGGATATTTTTGAACTGTAAATCATGAAGATATTCCAGATATTCCAGTAAAGCTCCAGAAAATAAATATAGACCCTGGAAATGTGCAGAATGTATCCCCCTTAAAGCTGCCAGTTCACACAGACTTTTGAAAAGTAATAAATACAAAATTCTATAAAAGCAAAGGTGACGAGACCAATAAGTATAGAGAACAGTAGTCTCTATGTAACATAAGCCTCTTGCATGTTAAATACATTAATTGTGTTTTAAATGGTCACTATGTCTACTAGCAAAATCTTTTAATATAGAATATACTTTTGTCAGTAATTTTACCTTTATTTAATAGTTGTAAGGTGTACATATTTGTGTTATTTTCATTATTTTATGCTGTTATATTTAATATTTAATACTTGGTTACATAGTATCCAAGGTAACGATGCAGCTATAAAGCCCATCACCGGGGCAACAAGTCAGACCAGGTGAGTGTGTGACTGTTAAATGGAAACCTGTAAATAATAATGTATAGCTGACCTGAGATAGACTTTATTACTAATTATAATTATATTGTCCATCATCTTTGTGTAATCTGTAATATAGTGAGTTTTTGATCCTGGTCAAGGTTTGACCGTTGACCCTGTAATTTGTTATTTGACTGGTTATTGATTGGTTGATTGATTGGTTATTAAGCTTCGTCACAGAAATCATTTATTAGTATTGTAAGTTTCCTTTGATTATGATTTTATTTATATTAAATAGTTTTACTGAGACCGGGCTTGTAAGCAATAAACAGACATCATTGAATCGACATCGGAGCTGTCTGGGTGTCTTCGTCGGAGTCGACTGATGTTACTAACTGTCAGCCGTTAGTCCACCATCATCATCATCATCATCATCACAACACAACACAGAGACTGTAGGCTGTCACTATTATCAGCCATATAAAGGAAACTTAACGGTCTCCTGTTACATATGCATTCAAGACCAAGATGATGATTCTTGTGCCGGTGGTGAGGAAGAGGAGACCCTCTGTGACCTGAAAGTGTATTAATACATGAGAGGCACAAACTGAGGCTACGGGGTCACGCTGCTGCTCTGCGTCGGCTTCCCGCCACAAACAGGATGGGAGGTTCTGGTAAAAACACAGCGAATTTACAGCAGTAAACAACTTACCTGCTTCCACATCTGGTACTGATTCACTCACACACACACACACAAACACATGGGACAGATATTACAGATACAATGATGATTCACAAATTACACCTGTTTTTCATGTAATTCAACCCAGAACTGCAGTTAAAAAAATAAGAGACAATCAGCAGTTTTTCAAGCCGACTGATGCCAGCTGCTACCTGGAAGTCCTTGGCTTGTTTGAAAGTGTATTATGTTTTTAATTTAAAGGTGGTGGTTTTGTCCTTTTGATGAAATAATGTTTGTGTTTTTTAATCCCAGTATCACCATGACTCAGGGTGTTTTATGGGCTCTTAGTGTCTTGATGCCCTTCCAGGAAACAGAAGGAAAACAACATTCCTCATTTCTTCCAAATGACCACATCTCCAGCTCCACCAGCCTGGATGCAGTACCTCAGCCGGCCAACAGAGGTCAATGTGTAACTGTGGCAGCATAAGTTCCAGCTCCTCCTCTCCTATCGGTCTCTTTTCTTCCTTTTTTTTTCTGTCCTTTTTTCATATTTAACACAAGCAAGAACGATTTCTTTGTCTCTTCTCTCACCTTTTTTCTTACCTGCTCTTTATAAAGCTCTCATCTTTTCTCCTTTTTCTTCCCTCACATCATCTCGTCTCTTCTCATCCGCTCTTCTCTACGCATTTTCTTCATCTCCTTAATATTTCTGTTTTTTGACGACCCAGTCTCCAGTCATTGTGAGATGCCTACGTTTTTTGGGGGGGTTTTTTTGCCTATTGTTTTCTATTGGCCTACAACCATGTCACATGACTGTCAAGTTTCTGTCAGCAAAAACAAACAAAAATGGCTGACATGCCTTTTAGGCTCAGTGGAAAATTCAATATTTTAACAAGATTAGAGTTTCAACATTAAAATGCATTTTGATAACATTTATAGAGAGAAATGCCAATTTATTTTCATAATCTTCAATCAGTGAATGTGTATGATGTTTAGTTTGTCAGTTATTATGAAGATTTTTTCAGCTTTTGTATCGTTGCTACGGTGGTTGCTATGGATGCTGCTATCGCTGAAGCTACGTAGTTGCACGTTTGAATCATTGTCTTTGCTTTGTGTACTTATCTGAGCTGTTGTCTTTTTGCTGATGTTGTGTCAATAAAAACATAGATTTTAGAGTGTCGCCTCAAGGATGAATTGAATTTGAAAGCCAGAATTTGAAGCGTTGTGATTGGCTGACTGGACGTATTTCCTCATCGTCACCGTGTTAAGGTTTTGTCTTAATGATATCTTTAACATTTCTCAACACACAAACATGAAAGTAACCTTGATAACTCAACAGTTCGATAGGTTGATGTTAAGTCCATCAGTTTTAATTATTTCTTTTTCGATTTCTGATAAATTACGTTTTTTTGTCAGGTTTTGATAGCGGAGGGCCGTAGAGGAGCGCTGTATTGTGGGCAGATGTGGCGTGTCCGACTACTGTTTTGGGTTGCCTGTCATCGATGGGCTTCGTTCCATTTCAAATTGCAGCCGTCTGCTGCAACACGAATCCAAACGCCATTATCTCTGTTAAGAAAAGGCGTTTTATAGCCTGTGATTGTAAAATGTGAAGTTGCTCATTTAACTTTATATTTCCAAGAATATGCGGCTGAGGATGTTTAATAAGAAATCTTCCTCAATTAATATTGAGCCGCGTCATCTTAAAATATTGCATTTTCCACTGAGAATAAAAGGGATGGCAGCCATTTTTGTTTGTTTTCACAGACAGAAACTTGACACTCATGTGACGTGGATGCAGGCCAATAGAAAATAAAAGGCTAAAAAAACAAACAAACACACAAAAAAACATGAGCATCTCACAGTTTTAGAGCCGTTGTTGTGACACTGACACGTTTTGCGCTGTGGACCAATGTAACTACATTTTGATGTGAGACCGGATTGTTTTTGCAGCTGTTCTTAAAGAGTTTCCCTTCATCCATCTTCCTCCCTTTCCTGTCGTCTCATAATTTTTCTTTCACCTCATCTTGTTTCCCATCTCCCGTCTTTTATCTCTCCTCTTGTTTTGTGAGGGAGATTTTCTGGGTTTTTCACCATCTCCTTCTTTTCCTGATGTTCTTCAAATATCAAGTTTTCATTTTCTTTTCTCTAAATTACTGCTTTCTGTTTTGTTTTCTTTCACCTCTCGTCTTTGTTTCTTCTCTCATTTTGACTTGTATCCCCTCCTCTTGTTCTGGAAATTATAGAGGAGGAGGAGGAGGAAGGTTTTCCAGGTTTGTCTTCTCATCCATCCGTCTTCAAATCTCACCTTATCGTCTGGCTTCTCCTTTTCTGTTCTCCTTTATCCTGTTATTTGTCTCTTACCTTCTCTCTTCACCTCCTCCTTTAGTAATGTCCTCCTTTTCCTCTTTTTTTCTGTTGTTTCTCCAAATATATTCTCATTTTTTTCTTGCCTCACCTCAGCTCATCTCTGCTGGTCTTTTATCCTTTCCCCTCGTTCTGGAGATTATAGAGGCAGGTTTTCTGGGTTCGTCCTCTCTTCCCTTCTTTTTTCTGTCCTTTCTTGTCTTTTCTCACTTCCACATCTCACCAAGTCTTTTCCAATTGTTCCTTAAAGTCCAAATGAAATTAATTTGCTTTTTTTGTCTGCTACAACATACATATCTGCTCTGCAAGTTACTTGTCCTGTGTTCTCTTTTGGGGGAAAAAAATCAGAAACCAAAATGGAGAAATTAATATTTTAAATTCTACTTTTACATTCATTCAATTAAATACTGTTCCACCATCCACGTAAGTAGGATTTAGACCTTGTTTCCATACAGCCAATCAAATCTTGCAACAATACAATAACATAACAATAACGTGGTTTTCTCTCATAGGCAGAGCAGACGGTCGCACTGAGCCTGATTGCATCCGGCTACACAACACAAGAGCCAACGACTCTGAACAACAACCTACATCAGCTTTCCCGCTGAAGTCTCCTTCTTATTTTACTTACAAACATGAACACACGTGTTGACCTCAGCTTGTTGAATGAGCCACCAAACAAAAGACAAATAAAAGGGACGTATTCTGCACATTTCCAGGTCTACATGTATATTCGGCGGCTCAACTGGAATATCTTTGCATGATTTACAGTGAAATAAACCTCCTTACTTATCTTATACTGACCCTTTATGCAGCCCCTCAGTTCAGCTTCTGTCTGAAACAGGCCGTTTTAGCTCCTCTCTCTTTAAGGCCCGTTCCTGATGAGCCCAATCTGTTCTGATTAGAACATTTCAGGAAGCTTCCCCTTAGCAGACATCTGCTTGTTCCGGATGCTACGTAAACAAACAGTATTCAAAATATGCAAGTGGACAACGTGAACAACACATGAAACAACCTTAACATTAGCAACAAAGGTTATTGAACGGATGGCCGTTTATGGGAATGCATGAACAATCTGATGTCATCATGAGGAGGAAGTAGAGGAAACATTGCAAAACCAAGCGATGATAGCGGGCTGAAGCCCTGGCTTTTGACTTGCAGGGAGCATTTTTATGTATGTTCACCTCAAGTTTTGAAACTTTGACCATGTTTAACATAGAAACCCGACATCATAACAGTATATTAATGACAGAAAAGCTCAAAAAGCATGATATGTCCCCACTAATATACCTTGTTTGGTCGTTGCTTTAGCTACAGTTCTGTAGGGTTTAACCCCGGTAGCCTGCAAGCTGCTGTCAATCAAACAAGCCTCGACATGACAAAAAGGAGCATTTCTGATATTTTTCCAAAGACATTATAATACAAAACTATTAACAATACAATTCTTTTGTCTGCAAAGAGGTATGATTAAATGTGATTTCCATTGGACTTTAAAAAATAGGGGAATTCATATGCCTCCTCTCTTTCCTCATCTCACCTTCTCTTGTGACCTCCCCCTTTCCTCTCCTCTCTTTGTTCTCTGTTCTTGGTTCGTTTCACCTCTACTCCTCTCCATTTTTAAAGACAAAAGAATTCATTTTAGAATCATTCCTGCTGGCAAAAAAGACAAAAAAAAAGACAAATTCAGCTATCTCAGTTTCCATTTGGACACACACACACACACTCGTTGAGGGAAAGGTTGTTGTTTTTTTTTTTGTGTTTTGTATTTTTGCTAATTCCACCTCTTTTTTTCCTGGCAGCTAAAAATGGAAAGTTGTTTATTCCAATGAACAGATGTCTCCATGACACACAAACACGCATGCACACATACTCACACATAGACCATCAAACACACACATGTAGACCACCCATGGCTGCTTCTACTGGTAAACCACATACACCTCTTTTTATGTTACATCAAACAGACACTCACACACACACACACACACACTGAGGTATGTATGTTTTCCAATAAGTGATTGATCAGCTGCCTCATCACACTCTGGTGTTTGATGTGACGTTTCCCCCCCTGAAAATACTCTCAAACCTTCTTCTTCTGTGCCGGAGAAAACGGATCTGTGCAGATTTTTTAAGCGTTGGCGGAGACGTTGGATCGCTCAGTCGGGGAACAGACTAAACCACTTGCAGGCCAAATTGACCCTTTGTCAAGTCTCGCCTCTCCTCCGCACTCCTTGGTTACGGTTGCTACGTAGGACAAACAATAGCCTCAGAGAGTCTGTTTCCATTGAAAACACCTGTTGATTTAATTGACTCGTATTTCTATTTAGCCTCATTCAAGCCAGTGCTTTTTAAAAATGTGGTTTTAGAATCTGGGTTAGCCTGGAGAGCACAGTGACCGAGCATTATAATATTCTGAGAACTGGTGAAAAACCAGAGATAACTTTTCTCCCATATTTGTCTTCTGCAATCAAGATCGTCTTTTTCCAATAACAGGATAAACCTCAAAAATCTCTCTGTGACCGTTTGTTGAAAAATGTTACTTCTAACTGCAGGAACAGAAAGTAACTACAGTACTGTGCTTGTACTTTACTTGAGTAATTCAATTTTCTGCTACTTTAAACTTCTACTTCAGGCAAATATTGTACTTTTTACTCCACCACGTTTATTTGATTACAAGTTACTTTGCAGATTAAGATAATGTATTATCATAGGTTAAGATAATACTTTATTGATTCTGGCAGGGAATAGAAGCTACCTATTCCTATATAAAATAATTCAAATGTGTCCCATGTTTACCAGCTGCAACATTAAAGTGATGTACTTTTACTTTTGGTATTCGCAGTATAATTTGATGCTAATACTTTTGTACTTAAGTAAAATTTTGACAGTATTTTAACAGTATTTCTACACTGTGGTATTAAAGGATATGTCTGGTGATTTTCTATATTTTTCTTATCGTCAACAAATCTCATGTTTGGATCCAAACCAACAATTAACTGATCTACTTACAAGTATTGTGTGTGTATCTAAAGCCTGATATATCTTATTCCTCTGTTGTTGTCCAAAAACTATTAAAAACACGTCAGTGAGCCACACCGCAGCACTGGGTGACATGTTCATTGGCCCAGAGGATTACGGTCACGTCAGTTAGTTTAAAAACAGCTCTGAAGACTCACAACAGTGATGATGTTTTCAGTCTCCGGAGAGTAGTTCTGTGTAAGGCAGACGCCTCTGAGCATGTGCGGGAATATGGTTTGTTTACAGAGCTTCACTAGCTTGTTGTGCTACATATCACCACCTCTTGACTTTGTACTAAAGTTCTTTACAACATACAGTTTAGTACAAAGTCAAGAGGTTGTGATATGTAGCACAATGAGTTGCTTGGACTTTTGCCTTTGCAACTGGGAAGGACTTGAGAGAAAGGTGCTTTTGGAGGTGCAGAACAACAGACAAGACAAATAATGATTTGAAACAGAAGATTTCATGTTTAGTCTTGGGCAAGTCACTAAATTTTCTTGTTTTTAAATGCACAATAAAATCCTGTTTTACTGTCAAAGTTTGCAGAAACCGATCCAGATTTGAACATAAAATGAAAAATGAACTGTATAATCTGCCAATATTATGAGGAACCATGAAAATGACAACAACTTGATTTAAAGATTCTCATTTTTCTGGTTGTTTACTTTAATTTTGATGTAATTTTGGTGAGTGGTTTGGCTAATTACTCGTTTTAATTGTATTATTTTGATTGGTAATTATAATACTATTACTGGAACTAGAGTAGTAGTTCATTGCAATATTCACTGCCAGAAAATGTCAGTTTACTGTAAAATCCTCAAAAATAATAACACATAAAAACAGGCTAAAGATGAATTTTTAATGTAAAATCTGCTACATACATTAATACTGTATCTGCTTCATGGTGGATCTTCTGAAAGTGGAATATTCCAACTCAGAGAAATCTCCTAAAACCTGGCAGAGGAGAAAACCCTGCTTTATCTTTAGAGTTAATTACAGCTGGGAACAGCTCTGCAGCTAAACGTGGTATTCCCTTTTACACACACACACGGGGCGTCCCACCACAGGCTGTTTGCTACTAACCATTAAGGCATGTAAACAAGCCGATTTGGGTGACACACAACCAGAAATGAGTGCTTTCCCAGGGTGCATTTACAGATCCGTCCCTTGTCCGTCGGGCTGTGGCTCTGACAATGCGGCGGCGATAGCGTGAGTTTGCAAAATGACTCCCAGTTGTGGAATACGCTGAGCAACAGGCTCTGGATAATTATTGCCTGTTAAATGCTTCATAATAAATCATAATAGTCAATTTGTGGGATAAGGAATGTGACTACAGCATCAACAGAGGAGATATTTTTAAGAACTAGTGATCCCCGCAGCAGAAAACTGATGATTTTTCATGTTTATTTTCATTTTCCCCGTCAGCCCTCAACCCTAAAGTGCTGGAAAAAATGAAAGAAAGTAAAAACAATAACATTGTTATCACAGGTGTGTATACTCTGAATCCTGACTGCACTTGTCCAATTATCTTTTATAATTAACACCATATGTAAACCCCAGTCAACAGTTGGTGTTAGTTTATGATGAAAATTTCAGTTTTAGTCGCATTTTAGGTATTGATTATTGATATTTTTACAACAAAAACTGGATATTTTTTTGACAAAAACCAGTTTAGATGAAGATTTACATGTCGACAGCCTTCATGAATCCTGTTCTCATTCCTACATGTGGCCTATAAACACAAAAGAAAGTCACCTGAAAGTAACGTTAATGTTGCTTAAACCACCACAACCTCTGATCATGTTACGTTAACGTTAGCTTACCTGAAGGCCCCCCCCTATATACTATATACTATAAACTGTCATTACCTGTCTAATCTTTCCTTGAGATACGATACGCTTGTCTCGTTCCTGGAAACATTTCCTATCATCATCTTTTGTCACCATGTCCAGAACCTCCTGCGTTTCATCCTGGATTTCTTACACAAAGGTGAATCTTCCTTATTCAGTCCCAATTTTTTTATCCAATAGCCACACCCTTGGGTCCTCCCTCGTAAGCAGTGTACAAACAATTATTTACTGTAAATCTGTAATACATTTCTTCATAGTTTTTGTTTTCAAAGGTTACTTTTCACTTAGTTCGAAATGGCGTCTGCCATGCAAGGAACTTCTCTCCTGAAGGTTACTGTCTTAACGCTGTTCTTACTCTTTGAAACTGTTTCCATACAACCTACAGTAACCGCTCTCTTCAGGGATGAAGGAACATGTCATCCAGTGTAACAGTGTGGCTCATTGATATGTTTTTAATAGTTTTTGGACAACAATGGAGGTCTATGGCGTAGAGGAATAGGGGGATAGGAAAGACCTATCAGGCTTTGGATACACACACACAATACTTGTTAGTTGATAAATTCATTGTTGGTTTGGCTCTGCACATGAGATTCGTTGGCAATTAGGAAAATATAGAAAATTTCCAGCTATATCCTTTAATGGACATGCAGTATATGACCATATGGACTGGTGAACAACAAACTTTTCACTCATTAAATGGCAGGAACACATTTGAGGGTCTGTGGTTTCCTGGTGCAAAAATGCCAGTTTTTATGAAGTGACAACTACTGTGGCTTTTACCCAATTAAAAAGGCTCAACTTCTCTAGAAATACTGAGTCAGTCATTGTTTTCAACGAGTCATTATGGTCTCAATCACTAAATGCAGGCCCTCTGATAAGAATGCTGGTGAACATGTTGGAAATTATTGCTCCGTTAGTAAGATTTGAAGACTTATAGAAGACCTAATAACATTCTGGTAAGTTTAATGTTACTTGAGTACGATACGTGGCTAAGTGTGCATCGCTCGGTGTTCCTAGTAAGCTAGCGTTAGCTTGGGTCTGAGGTAGCAGGGTGTGTTTCCACAGCGTGAAAGGCAAACAATGGCGTTGACCATAAGCAGCAACTCTGGGCTTCAAACCAGCTCCAGTGTAAACCAATGCGTGACGTCACACCTCGCTACATCCATCTTAATATACAGGCTATGGTAAACGGACTGTTCCCAGTAAGCTAGCATTAGCTTGGGTTCTTGGGAAGCAGGGAGTGTTTCCAGAGCATGAAAGGCAACACTCTGCACTCCTTATTCGGAAGGTCCTGGCTCCAAACGGAAAAGATGGCGCCGACCATAAGCTGCTACTCTGGGCTTCAAACCAGCTCCAATGAAACCACCCTGCTACGTATATAAAATACAGTCTATAGTTTTTATGCAGCGAACACTGTTAGGAATATATTTTTATATTTTAACAGCAACAAGATGTTTAGGAAGCCCTTATTACAGCCTGCAAAAGTGTTAATCTTCTGTTGCTTCAATGATGACTGCTGATTGATTGATTAACTGATTAACTAACTGGTTGATTGGACCATTTGTGCAAAATGTTCAGGTACAATCTGTCTGCATACTTGAATAATTTTAAGCACATGCATGTAAAAGACATGCAGACCAAAAGGCAGTGACACACACACACGCACTCAAATACACACACACACACATGCACACGCTACAAAACAGCAACACATACGAGTCTCAGGGGAGATTTCCATATGCTCGCAGCGCTGAACCATGAAAACTACACTCACACTCACACCTTACAAACAAGTGATGAAAGTGATTCCTCCAAACGCTAATCAGGACCAAAATAACTCGCTTGATCATCGTCTATCAAAGGCCACGGGACTCACCAACATGAGGACAGACTGACAGCATAAATGTAAGTTGACACCAACCCAGTTGTGTCAACAAAGGGAAAAAAAAAAACAAAAAAAACACACACTAAGAAAGTAGACAGGTAGACATATGTGGGACATGGCTAATGACAGGGACTACATTAAAATTAGAAATAAGAGTAAGACAGAAAGAGGGTGAAGGCAGAATAAAGGATTTAATACTGTTCGAGTCATATGTGGTGAAGACTTATTTGCTGACCTTGTTCAAAGAGTGTTTTCAAATAGTTTTTACCTGCTTGACGGGGTTTGAATTAGCACTGCTGCTACTACTGACACCACTGTTACTGCTGCTACTATTATTTCTTCTGCTTTATTATTCAACCCTTTGTCTCTCTTAGAAATTAAGTTCATATTTCTCAATTATGTTGCGTTGGCAAATGTAATCGCTGCCTGGATTTTGTTCTCAGGCAACATTTTTTCAAACAAAGTCGTAGGTTTGTATCCTGAGTCCTGTGTGTGTTGAGGTTTAGGCAATAAAAGCACTTCGGGGTAGGTTAGTGAATACTTACGGTTATGGTTTGGTATTAATAAACACGCCCTGCTTCCCAAGGACCCAAGCTAATGCTAGCTTACTGGGAACAGTCTATTTACCGTAGCCTGTATATTAAGATGGACGTAGCGAGGTGCGACGTCAGCCATTGGTTTCATTGGAGCCAGTTTGAAGCCCGGAGTTGTAGCTTATGGTCGGCGCCATTTTTTCTGTTTGGAGCCAGAACCTTCCAGATATGGAGTGCAGGTTGTTGCCTTTCATGTTGCGGAAACACGCCCTGCTACCACAGCCCCAAGCTAACGCTAGCTTACTGGGAACACTGAGCGCTGCACACTTGGGCTAACATTAGCTACTTTAGCTAAATTGCACTATATATTTATGAATTGTGACATAATTCCTAGGAGACACGGTTGTATTGTTATTGCTATGTTATAAATACATACTACATACCAATTCTAAGCAGGTTTTAAGTGTGTTCACACTGAAAAAGTGACAAAACTCAGTTAACTCAAACCAGATAGCATGCTAGCTAAATACGGTCGATTTTTGAGTGCAACGTGGGTCAACACTATTGTCCCACAATGCAAAGCGCAGCAGAAATGGAAGACGGAAAAACTACACATGTAGAAGAAAGCATCACCACGGCTCAAAATGTCCCGTCAACGTGGTTCTTGCATCCCTGGAACCTCGATAAGCTCCTCTATCCATTCATATATATAAATATAAACCCTCTGGACATAACGACAATAAATTAATAAATGAATTGAATAATGAAATTAGTGCTACTCACATGCAAAATGCCTAACTTGTCCTGAAAAAACAATATATGGCATGCATGAGTGACACGTGTAGTGACTATGCCATAAGCCTATGAATTAAAGGTAAAAAGATTTAAATATACTGTAATGACTAAATACAGGCAATAAAAAAGGAGCATCGACAGACAAATTATTCTATTCATATTTATTTGAAAACAACAATCCATTTTTTCCACTTCTACTGCGATTCCTTGTTGCAACTGGGGTCATACATGATATTTGTATTAATTCCACAGAACACCATCACAAAAGTTACCCTTTTATATGCACGTTTACCTTTTTTTTTTTTTGTCCTTTTTTTTTGTATTGTTGTCATTTCTATACAATGACTTGTGCTTTGATATCTTTGAAAGAGAGAAAGAGATTTTTTTTTTAAAGACATCATTGTCGTCATGATAAGTGTACATAACAGAGGGAGGATCAAAATAGAAAAAAGTCGTAAGAAGAGGATATACTGGTCGAATACACACCGATACAGAATACAGAGATACACACTCACATTGCAGCCTGCCCGGCTCCGCCCAAAACTGTCAAAATAGAAAGTGAGACTGAAATCACAGCAACCCCCGACTGCTCCCTTCTTCTCCTGATTTTTAGCATTTTAAGTACGCTATTGTTGCCTTGCAACAAATACACTCCCTGCTGGTGCGCAGAGTTTTGGCTAAATATTGCTTAGCTACAAAAGGGATATCCAGGAGAGGAGGAGATGGAAGGAGGTGGGAGGAGGTGGGAGGGGGAGGTGGGGAGAAGGGGATCACAGAAGGGTCAAAAAAGCAGTGCAGAAAGCCTCAATGTCACAACGTATTATTATCACTTTTTTTCAGACGGTTTTTGGGGTTCAGAGCTCAGAGCAGTTCATCCTCCTAAACAATTTCAATTTTGCTGCAGAAAAAAAAAAAAAAAACTGATCAAGAGTGCTGGGACTTTCATAGCAGAGATCCTAAAAAAATATAAGGTGCATTTTTGTCAGAGAGTTTGGTGTATGTGTTAGTATATGTGTCCCCCAAAATAAAGCCATTAAATAAGAGTGTCAGTGGGTTGATTGCCATGGCCATAATGTGCATCAATGCCAAAAAAAAATAAACAAAACAAAACAAAATAATCTTGGGGCGGTTGACTGGATATTTACATGGACTGGAATGTTTTCTCCGTTCAGATATCCGATGTATAAAACTCTGTATTCATTCAAGCAAAGTGGTGTGTGACAGAATGCGGAGCTACCTTTAAATCTGCATAACATCGATACCTCGATGGAGGCAGGTGTTTGGGGAGGAGTGTGGAGGAGGAGGAGGAGGAAGAGGAAGAGGAGGGAAGGGCGTTTTAAAAAAACCAACAACAGAGCAGAATGCCACGGGTGCAAGAAGGCATGTTCATTCACTTAATGCTGAGAGCAAGTCTGTGCCTCGTAAAAATTAAAAACAAAAAGAATAATAATTATAATAATAATAATAATAATACCACGAAAGTAAGTAAAAAAAAAAAAAAAACTAGAAAAAATCACAACCAGGGACAGGCAAAGAGCAGCAGAGAGAATGTACAAGCAAACTACCATAACCTTAATGTGAATGTCATTCTAAATGTTAAGTGCAGATAAACAGATAGATAGATAGATAGATAGATAGATAGACAGGTTGATAGATTCTATATACTGTTTGTATTCATATGCTGGGTAAATATTCTGGTAAATCTTACTTCTATGTGTATATACCTCCAAGTAGAGGGGGGCTCACTTAGACGTATATAAATAGGTCTAACATATAAAGCCATATTACAGTGTACATATTCCTCGCCCTAATGTAAGCGATAGCAAAAAACCCATGCTTTACATAGAAAAAGGCATCCACGACATTTAAGAAAAAATTTACAATTTATGAAACATGGTAACAATAATAAATAGTATTATAGAATTGCTGCTGTACACAAAAAAAAAGCCATTTTTTTAAATTTCACTCATATAAAAATATGTTTTAGTGCAACCGTACGTAATAGTAATATCCATAACTTCACATCGCTTGTCGAGACTTTAAGGTGTTTTGGGGGGGGGAAAAACAGGAAGTTGGGGGGTGGGGGGGAGAGAAAAAGGGGGGGCGCAGAGGGGGGAGGGAGGAGGGGTTGCATTTATTACAAAGCTGATACGCAAAAACTTGATAATATTGTATTTACATTTACCTTCCTGCTTTGTTTGCTTATAAGAATATAAGCAAAAGAAAAAAAAAAAAGATTCAAGAAAAGGCACACACATAGCTGTCCCATTTTTTTTTCTTTTTTTTTTTAATCGACGTACCGCTTTAACCAGAGTCCTTTAATTATTTATTTGTTGTTGTTGTTGTTGTTGTTGTTGTTTAGCAGATTTTGGTCGGGCTCATGTGTTGGTTGAGAGAGAGAGTTACCGTACATGTGTAACCGTATTCAGATCTCCTCCTTTTAAAAAGTCTTTAAATAAGAAAGTTTCTGAGAAGCAGGCCCCCCCGGTTAGAACAGGCATGCTGCACACACACACACGTTAAAACTGCCCAAAAAAAAAAAAAAAAAAAAATGTCCGTCTTTTTTTTTTGTCTCTTTTTGACGAGAGCTGTTTGTCTTTGTATGTATGAGAGAGAGAGAGAGAGAGAGAGAGAGAGAGAGAGAGAGAGAGTGCATGTGTGTGTAATAGAAGAATATGTGAGTGTGTAAAGTGTGCAAAAAAAGTTGTTTTTTTTTTTCTCTCTCTGTTGCACTTCATCCCTTCCTATTATCCAAAAAACAAACAAAAAAAACAGAAGAAATCCATCGTTATTATTATTAGCCTCTTGTTCTTCTTCTGCTGCTGCAGCACTACGACACGTCTTTGCTTCTTTTTGTGCTTTCTGCCTCCCTGTCTCTCTCCAGCTTGAGAGGTTTGGACGCTGACGGATGCTGGAGGGTTTCGGATCCGGGGCTGGGAGGGTGAGGGGAGGGAGAGGAGGAGGAAGGGGAAGGGGCGGAGGAGGAGGAGGAGGAGGAGGAGGAGGAGGTGGTGGCGGTGGGGTGATGGGGAGGCCTGAGCTCCAGGCCAGTAAAGTGCTGAATCCCGGGACCTTGCGGAGGCGATGGTGAGGGGTGAGGAGATGGTGGCGACATGGAGATGGATGGCGAGCGCTGCTGATGCTGCTGTTGTTGATAGGAATCTGGGGACAACGCGGAAGGAGAGGAAGAAGGGGAGGAAGAAGGGCCTCTGCTTCCATCCCTCCCTTCATCCCCTCTGCCTCCTCCTCCTCCTCCTCCTCCTCCTCCTCCTCTTTGCCTCTCGGCGTGCTCCTCAGAGTCGATGCAGAGCGAGGCGATGGCCTTGGTGCAGGTGTGGATGCTCTCCTCCTGCTCCTGCCTCACTCCTCCTCCTCCTCCTCCTTCCCTCTCCTGCAGGAAGGGGTGAGGTGACGGCTGCTCCCTCAGCCTCTCTCCTCCTCCTCCTCCTCCTCCTTGTCCTCCTCTCTCGGTGAAGGAGTTGAAATGTGGGGAGGCGGCCTCGCCGGCGGTTGAGTCCTCCGACGTGCTCTTCTGCAGCGCCAGACGGGACGCGGCCTGCTGCGCCCCCTGCTGGGCCAGAGGAGTGGTGACGGACGAGGGGACGGAGTGTACCATCTGGATCCCTCCGATGGGGATCATCGGGAAGGGCGAACGCACCTGAAAGGAGTCACGCGTTAATGATCAGGAAATTTAAAGGGCAGGTTCACAATTTTCCAAGTCTGTCTGTTAAAACAATAGTCGGACACGATCACTGAAACAGGTTTTACTTGCTGTAATGTTCATTCTGACCCTTCCTAATGTTTTGTGCATAAATATATTTTAAGTTTATCTGAAGCTCACATGAAGCGTCAGTCGTCCAAATGAGTCAAATCGTCCAAAGTTAAAGTTGTTTTAGTACAAAATTTGAGCTGCGGTGGAGGGTTAGAATCAAAAGGAAGGAAATTTGTACTAATTTTATAAAATATCCACCTAATTTGACTAGTTTGTACAGTTGAAGCCTCACATGAGTGTCAGATAAACTTTTGAATGCATTCTTGCACAAAACAAAGACACCAAAGTGATAAATGTGGATTTAGACTTGTTTAATGAACATAAGGACGACTGACTTAAACAATCGTGAACGTATCGTATCGTCGATGTTGTATCATTATAAGAGTTTTAGAATATGTAATACATCACTTTGGTGTCATTTTCTATGTTTTTACTTTATTTATGGCAGCAACTAACAATTATTTTCCTATTGATGAATTTGCCAATTATTCTCTTGATTAACCAGTTCATTGTTTCTTCTACAAAATATCAAAAAATCAAACTTTTTTGTGCTTATTTTGTACGACCATCAGTTCAAACCCAAAGATTTGTGGAAAATGACTCAAACGATCATCAGCACAGCTGCTGATTAATTTTCTGTCGATTAATTAATCAATTAATCAACTAATTGTTTTGGATCTGGCCTATTTTGCTCAAACACGTCTCCTAAGTCGTTTTATAGAACTAATAATAATAAATAATAAAATACATTTTTGCAGCACATCTTTCTATTAGTGCTATATTAAAAAGAAATGAAAACCATATTTAAACAAAATAATAGATAGAAAGAATTTTTATAAATATTTTACAATTAAGCACAAAAATATAAATTGACAAGAAATTATCAAATATATAAAATAAATTAAAAAATAGATTTTTTTATGTTGTAAATTAAACCATCTGTACAGAAATGAACAACATTATTAAAATAAATAAATAATTAATACCTGGAGTTGAGAATGGAGGGGAAGGTGACTGAACAGGACTTGGTGAGGAGGGCTGGACTGGTTACCACGGTTACCGCCCTGGTCCTGTTCCCCTGGCGACGGTGAACCCGGACGATGCTCCTGGAAAACACAAAGAGACGATGAACACGGAGGCGGGGCTTAACAGGAAAAAAACACACACGTGAACTCACAATCGTGAACATCTTTGTTCACCGTCAGTCTGACATTTAAATCTCGTGTCACGACACGAGCACCCGCAACGCAAACACACACACATTTAACGGGACAGTAAAAAGTAGCAATAAACACACATTTGAGGCTACGCGATATATATCTCCAAATATTATGTAAGAAAATAAATGAACACGTCTTGATGAAACGTTGTGCGGTGTGGTTTGCAGTGTGCAGCAGGTGTTGGTAAAAAGAAACAGACTCCGTAAACTTCTGCTGGATGAATAACACTTGTTAAAACATTAATTTATCATTTGAAAAAAACGGTCGGTGATCAAAGCCTTCGAGTCAGTCTCGCTCTCCGCTTCACGCTTTGTTTAAGTGAGACCAGCAGCAGAAGCCAGAGTTTCAAGTAGGGCTCTTAAGAAGAAAAACAGCCGCGTTATTAACCACACCACCGCCAGCCAAGATCCCATTACCACCAAAACCCAGCAGCCCTATCTTCAATCATCCCTCTCTCTCTCTCTCTCTCTCTCTCGAACACACTCATTCTATTTGACTCGCTCTTTATTCCCTCATCCTCTCTGAATGTTTCTGCTTTGTCTGCCAGACGATTTTCTTCTCCCTGCTTTGTCTGTGAGAGTTTTTTTTTTTTTTTCTTCTGTCTTTCTCTGCTCCCCTCATTTCTCTCTTTTATGAAAAAAAAAGCAACTAAATGTTAATGTAGTCTATTAATAGTATATGAGGTGCAGAAAATGTTGCGGACAAAAGCTTAATTACTTTAATGTATTGACTTCATTCTTATCACAAAAAAAAAAACTACACTTGTTCTTTTTTGGGTGTAAATGACAAAGCAGAGCTCTCTCTGCTAACAAACTGTCCAAATAAAATTCTGATTTTGGTGATAAATTGAAATTCATGAGCAAAAAAATGTGAAACTTACACAAGTGACCTACTTAAGCTCATGAAACAAGGATTTGTGTCAAAGGAGCACAGAGAGATCTGTGAATTGGTAATAAAAGGCTTTGTAAAAGTTAAAAAAAAAAAAGTTATCTGTTATGTCATGTTGCCACTTGAGTGTGCCAAAGTGCAAAGTTGCCTTGATGGAGGCTTAAATATTTTAAAAACCTACAGTACATCACCAAAAAACTAACATTAAAGAATGTGGAAAGTTAAGAGAAAAGTACAGAAGCGAGTAAAAGAAAAGAACAACATAAAGAGAAATAAAAATGGCAAAAGAGAAAAGAGAAAAGCAGCGAGAGTCGACCTGATCAGACTTGACAAGGTTAGAACAGAGAATCTTTATTTACTCGTACCGTCTCCATCTCTGTACTGGCTCTGTGACGTCCCGCGTTGCTGAGCTCCGCCTGACCCAGCAGCCCGGCCTGGTGAACCGGCCTCAGGCCCCGCGCTCCGCTCTGCTGGCTGGAAACAAACACAAATATCACGTTAAATCTTCATCAAGTACAAAAAAATCTGTGTAACTTGGACTAATGACAAAAGGAATGTGTCATCATCATCAGCAGCAGCAAGGAGCTAAATGGAACTAGTGAATAAACCTTAAATATGGTCAAATCCGCCATGACAAATGTAATATGTAATAATTAATTAGTCATGTCGTCCTCCCTCCGGCTCACCTTTGGTGGTGGAGCCCTCTGCGAGGAGAGAGAGGCCGGATCATCCCCCTGTGGCGGCCTCGTGGTGAGAGGTCGCGCTTGTAGTCCCTCCCTGCTGGAGACGTGGGCCGAGAGAGAGGGGAGAGCAGCGAGAGGTGTCCCCTCCTGGGGGAGAGGTCTCGTCTGTATCCTCCCGCCGCTCCGAGGTCCCTCTTGGGGGAGATGTGACGCAGAGGGGAGATGTCTCTTCTGGGCGAGAGGTGTCCGGCTCGGGGCGAGAGGTCCCGACGTGGGGAGAGGTATCGTCGGGCTGAAGGTGAAGAGGAGGGGGAGATGGGGGACGGGCAGCCGGAGTGGTCCAGCCCGGGTGAGGAGAGGCGGGAGGATGGGGAGGAGAGATCAGGGGAAGGGATGGGGAGGTCTTCATCCATAGAGGAGGAGGAGGAAGGTGGAGCCAGCAGCCTGCCGCCCAGCGCCCCCTGCAGGTTTCGCTGGTACTCCGCCTGACTTCGCTTCGCTTGGTCGCTGGGCGGAGCCTGCGGCGTGATCTGGATGCTTGGCACGGTGGTGAAGTAGCCGAACAGCGGCGGCTTGTTGGTGTGACCCAGCAGGTCGGACGCCGAATGGTGAGAGAGGTGAGGGGCGGGGTGGGAGGCGGCCACGGCCGTGATGGACATGGAGGGGAGGCCGTAAGGTTGAGGGCTGGTGGAGCGCGAGCGAGTCTTCGGGGTGGAGTCGCCGTCGTAGTCGTCTTCCTCGTCGTCGTCGTCGTCCACTTCGTCGCCGTCTTCCTCGCCGCCGTCTGAGTCGTCGGCGTCCGAGAACTGGTGCTCTGCCATCGCGCCTCTGGAAATCTTCTCAGACCTGTGACCTTCCTCTCCGACGTCTGTAAGAGGAGGAAGAACTTTATTCGTTTATGATTTAAAAGAATAAGAAGAAAAAGCAGAAGAAGAGGAGAGAAGAAGAATAAGGAGAGGAAGTGGGAGATGAAGAAGAATTAATAAATACAGGAACCAGAGGAGGAAGAGGAGGAGGAAAAGAAAAAGTAGAGGGAGCAGGAGGGAGAGAAGAAGAGGAAATAGAAGAAGCAGAAGAGGAAAGAGTAGAAGAAGAAGAGAAGAATGAGAGTGTAAAGGAAGCAAGAGAGGAAGAACAGGAGGAAGAAGAGAAAGTAAAGGCATCATACAAGGAAGAAGAATAAAAAAGTGTAGAAGTGGGAGAACAAGTAGAGGAGGAAACAGAGAAAGGACAGGAAGTGGGAGATGAAGAAGAGAAGGAAAATTTTAAAAAAATACAGGAACCAGAGGAGGAAGAAGAGGAGGAAAAGAAAAAGTAGAGGGAACAGGAGGGAGAGAAGAAGAAGCAGAAGAGGAAACAGCAGAAGAAGAGAAGAAGAAGAGAGTGTAGAGGAAGTGGAAGCAAGAGAGGAAGAAGAGGAGGAAGAAGAGAAAGTAAAGGCATCATACAAAGAAGAAGAATGAAAGAGTGCAGAGGAAGTGGGAAAAACACAGTACAGGAACTAGAAGAGGAAGAAGAGAAGGAAGAAAAAGAAGTAGAAGAAGAAGAAGAAGAAGAAGGAAAGGACAAAAAGAAGCAAGAGAACAAACAACAGAAGAAGAGAAAGATTAATGGAGGAAGAGAAACAGTTTCTATTAATACGTGGTGACAGAAGAGAGTTTCGATGTGAAACAAAACACAACTGAAACCACATTCCCACCAGCTCAAAGCAATAAAATATAAAACACAATAAAAACAAAGTTATTTGACACAAACCGCCCCCCCCCCCCCCCCCCCCCCCCCGACACTCGGGTTTCTCTGCAGGATGGACTCCAGCCAAACGTTGGCAGGCTCTTATTATACAGTAGCCGTAAAGTTACTGTTGGCAGGTGACCAAACATCAGTCCCACTTCATTATAACACGCAGCTGATTGGCTGCTAACGGAGCCAAAGATCAGGGAGAAAAGTCGGTTCGTTAAGAGTCAAAGTTGACGACCTGTGATGTTTTCCAGAAGGATTCATTATATTTATATAATATATATTCTCTCCTCTGTTCCTTTAAAAACATCTTCGCTGTCTATTTTCTTTTTTTAAATTGATTTTATTTGCTTCTCCTGTGACTTCATCCAGACACGGTGTAGAGAAAAGCAGCAGCTGTTTGGCGTTAATAAATTGTATTTAGCTGACTGCTATGAGCGGAAATCAGATCCACTAACACTGGACTACTTTTCCAGTTAGTCTCTTATATACAACAGTTTTTCACAAACCACAACTGTTTATGTCTCAACGTCTCACTGACTGACTTTCTGTAGCTCTCTCTCCTTCCCAAAAAACCCCGTGTGTGCGTGCGTGTCTGTGTGAGCTGAACGCCGGCCAACACACACACACACACACACGGGGGGTCAATTGATGTAAAAATTTAATTTGGTGGTCTACATGGTGGGAAATTACCACATACCAGCCAGAGGCAGGTTTATCTATTCTACCAAACATCATGGTTCACAAGTTTATACAACCAACCTTTATTTTTATTCTAAAACACCTTCTGACTGGTTGTGTGGCAGCCTGGAGCCACTTTAACTCCACTTTACCTCAGCGCCGAGAAATATATTTATGTTTTTAGTGATTATCTAGACAGACTTGAGTTTAGCTCAACAGTGAGATGCATCAATGTCCAATACAGACAATTAGTCATTTAAAAAAATGTATTTATAGTCTATAAATCCATGACAGGTAATAAACAGATAATAAAGTTATGACCTGGTATCTAATAATTCTAACTATGTCCAAACTCGTCCTACTAACAAGTATCATGTGAGTATCTAAAGCCTCATATATCTACTATAAACTATTAAAAACATGTCAATGAGCCACAGAGTGACATGTTCCTTCATTATGAAGAGTTTTATCACGTTAGTTTGTTTAGAAACAGCTCCAGCAGGTCAATCTATTTGTATATTAAGTCCTAAATATCCAGATTAAATTAACTAGCTGGTAAATGATGTAATGAATGGTGGATGGTGGCATCCTGTTAATTTATTCCACTATTTAATTACTCATGTCAGGTTACTCATAACAGCTTTATTGGCCTAAATTTCATCCAGTAATCTAAATTATTCCAAATAATATTAACAAGATCAGACTTAAAAGACGAGAAATTAACTAAGAAAGTTATGACCTGGTGTCCAAACTCATCCTACTAACAAGTATGTGAGTATCTAAAGCCTCATATATCAACTGTAAACTATTAAAAACATGTCAATGAGCCACAGAGCTGCACTGAGTGACATGTTCCTTTATTATGAAGAGTTTGATCATGTTAGTTTGTTTAGAAACTACGGTTATTAAATTCTAAATGTCCAAATTGAAGTAACTAAATGATGTAATGAATGAATGGTGGATGGCTCATGTCAGATGTCCAACCATAACAGCTTTGTTGGCTCAAATTTCATCCAGTAATCTAAAATATTCCAAATAACATCAACAAGATCAGATTAAAAAAGTCGACCAAAATGTCCCAACAAAGCTCAGAATGATGTCGCAGAACTAGTTGTTGTTGCTTTAAAGCTCATGTAATTAGATTCCTCTCTGAACTCTCCTCGTCTCGTCCTCCAGAGACAGCTGACGAGAGTTTATCATGTGTGTGAATATTTCTATTCATCGCTCTCAGCCCGCAACATCCCCCCCCCCCCCCCGCTTATAATTTCCATATCAGCTGATTGACGGGAATCTCTCATCGTCAGGCAGTCGGAGGCAATAAACTGAAAATATTTGTCACTGTATATTTGCGAGTGACTAAACAGAAAAGAAAATTGTGGTTTGGATGTTGGGATGTGATCATGGGAGTATTTTAATACAATAAGAGACTTTTTTTCCTGACTGTGGCGGTTTGACATGAGTCCTGGCTGTCAGGACGGAGCTCTGCTTTCCATTTTCGCTAATTGTGCCTGTGCAACCGCATCGAGAGCCAAAGTCGCTGCAGGCGAGCGAGCACTCAACGGGATAGCAGGATGTCACTGCAGCTCCCACAGTGTGTATCTGTGTGTATCTGTGTGTGTGTGTGTGTGTGTGTGTGTGTGTGACACGGCCGCTCGCGTGTGTGTTTCCTACCGGCGTCGTCTGCCTCGGTGTCCTCCACAGAAGACATGGAGACTCCCAACTCCAGACACTTTTTCATATGAGCTTTAGACTTCATGTGCTTCGTCAGGTTTCCTGCAAAACACACACACACACACACACACACACACACACACACACACACACACAAACCATTTAATGACCTTCGACTAGTCTTACTGGAAACCAGCTTGTTTGGCTGCGTTAAGTGAAAAAGAGGTTGAAATGGGAATCTACCACAAAATTACAATTTACAAATTATACATAATTTATACATAATGTAATTTAATGACACAATTACACCAACTGGTCTGAAGTCTGCTGCAGTTGGTTGTCAGATGCAGTATACTTTACATACATATGAAGAGTGTGTGTGTGTGTGTGTGTGTATTAAAGATCAGCGAGTCAGCATCCAGCTCTGATATGATGGAGGTTCTTGTCCGACCACAGCTGCAGAAAACAGCCTCTCTGCATGTTTTATTTATGCTTTTAATCGCTCGGTTGTTCGTTTCAGCTGCTGAAGCTTTATGTTGAGTTTAATGGACGGATATATAAGAATTACCTCACTTTAAAAAAAGCTGATGACCCAGAAAAAGTGTGATTAGTCTTGTGCTTAAAGTTTTATCACGTCGTGAAGCTTTTCTACCTTGACAAGAAGCTAATTTATCAGATAATTATGGAATATCATTATTGATAAATCTGTTGATTATCATTGTTTGGTCAATAAAACACCAGAAGACCAGAAATAAAGGTGACTTCTTTCAATTGGAGGAGCTGGAACGAGAGAAATTTGGCATTTTTCCTTTAAATAAATGACTCAAAATGACTAAACAATCATTAAAATAGTTGCAGATTTTTTCTTACTATGGCACAGAATATTAGCTAATGTTGATGCCAGTCTGAGAAAGTGAAAAGAACAAATAAAGTATGAAGATAAAAGAGTAAAGAGAGTAAAAATTTCTACCTTTTGTCTTGAAGGCGAAGTTGCAGAACTTGCAGACGTACGGCCGGACGTCGGTGTGGGTTCGGATGTGTTTCTTCAGCATGCTGGGTTTCTTACAGCGGATGCCGCATTCCTCGCAGATGTATTTCCCTCGACCGCGACCACGAACGTAAACGTAGTCCTCGTTGGACTTGTACCTGGAAAAAAAACAAAAAAAAGCATCGATGCATCACGACTGTTTAGTGATATGTGTGTTTTTCCAATTTTTCTTTGTGAGACTATTTTTAAATTCAGTGAAGAGCAAACAGGTGGTACATTAGCGACCCTTCTTTCTAAATAACATCGGTCGCCAGGAAATCTGTAATAAATTGTAAACATTGTATAATTTTTGTTATTGTCACACTAATAATATCTTCAGCACATGCAGCTACGGTGTAATAATCCACTACAACAGGCTGGAACTCAGTTCCATGTACAGTCCGCTCCTCGTTCCCTGAGGAGCAATTAAAACACAACCAACCGTTACAATAAACACACACAAGATAAAAGACTAAAGCATCAACACA
Source organism: Thunnus maccoyii (assembly GCF_910596095.1). Classification (NCBI taxonomy): domain Eukaryota; kingdom Metazoa; phylum Chordata; class Actinopteri; order Scombriformes; family Scombridae; genus Thunnus; species Thunnus maccoyii. Next base: position 4,511,748 of record NC_056549.1, on the reverse strand, counting down.
GAGCGCTTCATTCACATTTCCACTAGTATAGAGATGTATTTCTTTCTTTTTTTTTTAATAATACTTGATTGATTCTCGTACAGAGAGGTCAGAGGTCAGCGGGCCCTGCAGTTTCTGCTTCAATGAGGCTAAAAATCAGGTTTTTTGCTCTCTGAAAACGACGGCGTGGCTTCGAGAAATTAGCTGAAGAAGAGCAAGAGCTTCATTATCTTCTTCATCTCTCACATGATTTTTGATGCAGCTACAGTTCAGAAGTTTATAGATGAATATCTGTGATGACTAAAGATTAAAAATGCATCCTGAGAGGAAAAACTAAGAAAAATTCCAAGTTTTTGTTTATAAAAATAAAAAATCCTTCATTTATCTAGTCTATTTCATATTGAAATATAAAAAAAAATATATAAATATATGTTAAATATATAAAATAAATATATGTTAAAAATATATACATAAATAAAAGCAATAAAAACATCAGAAGAACAGAATAGAAATATAACCTAGCTTAACTTTATCAGGGTATCAGTGAAAATAAATTACAATTAAATTTGTATATTATGTTTTTCTATATGAAAATAAATCCTTCGCAGAGTAAATATGATTATTTCAAGGTATCTAGATATGTATCATAAAAAAAGTTATTAATTATATTTATTTTTCCATTTGTTTTGCTAATCTTTACTTTTTACCTTCAAAAAACAAACAAACAAACCATTAAACTATTTAGTTGATCTGTTTCCTGTTAACAATCAATCTGAAGAGTTCAGTTTAGAAGTTTTTATGCTCTTAAATGTCTCCACATGTTTCCTCGAGTGATACTTACAGGAAGAGCTTCTTAACTTTAAAGTTAAATTTGCATATTTATCCGTCAGTAAGCTGAACTATATGTTAAAAATACATTAAACACAAAGCCTGTGTTGTCAGTAAACAACAAGTCAGAGTGAGAACGGAGCTTTAACGAGCAGCAAACCTTCCACAGTCTTTATAATTCATGTTCCTGGGTGGAAATCAGGTTAAGAAAATAAGCTTTGATTGTTTTAGCTGCTGCTTGAGGCGTAAAAACGTTACACCGAAGATCATATTAAACCTCGGATGAAGCACGTGTTTTATCATGAATATGCACGTTGATCTATTGTGAATGTTATTCTGTCATCATTCCTGCCTTTAAACCTAAATTAACATAAATATGAAGCAAACATAAATAAAACTGAAAGTTTAACTAGAAGAGATTCATTTGTGTGTCTGTGGCTACAGTTTTTATTTTAGTTTATTGCTCAAACGTCACTTAAGAAAGAAGCTTATGTTCATCATAAAATTATAGACAATTATAGAGCATTAACAATAAACAAAAGCTTTAAATAAAACATGTATTTTTCCGGTTTGCTGCTGCAGGTTCTGGAGCTTCTTAAAAATGCTCCTCCGAGTGTTTTTAACGAGCTCTCGTTAATCTACGAGTCCAGTAGCTAAAACGGGAATAACTGCAGCGTTCCACCTCTGTGTTTTGTGTTCATCATCTTAACGCAGCTCTTTCTTTCTTGTCTAAAAAAAGAGATAACCACAATCCCACTTATTCTTTTACAAGACTTTTTTTTTTCTTTTTTAAAACATCACTGTCAAGACATGATTTTCTATCCCCACCCCCCCCCCTGAAATGAGGCTTTTGAGTGAAACAGCGGACACTTGGCAGCAGGATCAGTGCATGTCTGCGGGAGTCTGTCTGTCATGGTGGAGGGAAATTACCACCAACCACCAGTCAAATGCTGGTGAAATTTCGTCCGTCTGTTTCTCAGCCGCAGAAACACATCACATCACATTCAAGCTCTTTCTCTTAGTGCGAAAAAATTAAAAAAAAAAAGGTAGAATAGTGAAAACGGCTGGTGAATGTGTGTAGTTTCCTGTCTTGTCTGCAGCGGTCGGAGGAGTGTAGGGTAATGGGTAGTTCAGGGGCCTCATGTGTTAAAGGAGGTCGAATATCAGGTACATCAAACAATCCGCGTCTGCATCAACGAAGGGGAAATTTGTCTTTCAACTGCGCCGCTGAGTGGGAAAATACCTCTGAACGCTTGTCTGAGTCGAGACGTTTACACAGCTGCGGCCGGTTATGAAAATGAATTATGATGATTATTTTGTTTTATTTTATTTTATTCACAGCGCACACGGTAAGATCATAAAGCAGATTTGCTTTCAAAACTACTGAAACTTTGAGGGGGGGGGGGGGACGGGAGGACGGGGGGGGGGGACGGGAAAAAATAAAGTCGGTAATGGATTCATTTTTCCTTCCCAAAACTTGTTTTCTTTCATCCAGAAAGATTTTGATCCTGTCTTATTTTTACAAGGTTTTTGTGTGTGTGTGTGTGTGTGTGTGTGTGTGTGTGCTACTTCTCTGTAAGCGCATGTTTTTTTTTTTTTTTTTTTTATGTGTGCGTCCTTTTTCCGTTTTGTCCTGTTTGTAAGCTTTTATCCACTTATTGCTCCTAAAGTGTCCATCGGGGACAAAAGAGAATTACTTCACTGTCTGCTGCATTTAATAACTCCCTGTACTATATGTGTGTGTGTGTGTGTTTGTGTGTGTGTGTGTGTGTGTGTACTGTACATGTGTGTGTGTGTGTGTGTGTGTGTGTGAGGGCATTTGCATGTCTGTTCCATTCAGTAACCTTGGCCTTATTGGCTCTACTGTAAGACCATAAAACATTATGATACTGCAGGAATGCTTCACACTACAGGGGTTTCTAGCTTTAACTCCCTCGCACAGGCCTTTATTAGACAATTTAAAGTACGTTTAGGGTAAATACCTGCGCTTTCTATGTGGAAAATAATATTCTTGTGACTTTAATAACATCATAACTAATAATAATAAAGGGGTCGGCTCGGCTTCATCGCTATCAAACTAAACTTTTTATTGCCTCAAAGTCCGTATCTGATCCCTGGGTTGGAGGACTGAAAACAAATGAAAACATCGGGGTCAATTAGAAAAAATAAAAATATCACAAGTGCTGATATGTATCTGACTTTTGGGAAACTTAACAGTTTTTTTTGATACCTTATTTTGACACACTCTTTAAAACCCTTTAACAAAAACTGTTCAAATGTTAAATATAAATACAAGCAGCTCTGCTTTAATAAAATACAGTTTTAAAAATATATATTATTTAAATCTAAAGCTGTCTAATCAAACCTTAGGTAAGTAAAGATCTGAGCATGCCTTCGATTCCAGCAGATACTTGGTGCCACAGACACATTTCAGTTTGCACAAAAAAAAAAGTACCGAGTTTCAATACTCAGCTTTGTCTAAAAGTTATTTCTGCAGATCGTCTGAGATTTTTCTGGAGCTTTCTTTAGCCGTTCGCTCATTAGCTGACTCATTTTCAGGCAGCTCGATGCAAAACGTGACCAAAAGCTCTTTTAAGTCATGCAGAAATACACGTTTAGAGTGAAATATAAACTTTCACAATGAGGATTTGTTGTCTACGTTTACAGCAAAGCGCCGTTGCTCATGTAAACAAACTTTTTCCAGTATTGAGAACTGATAAACTTCTCCTCAACCTTATCAGTCACAACTTAAACCCGTTAACAGGATGACGTATCAGCAGGCAGCGACACATAGCAGCTGCAGCTGAGTCACTTCAGACGTGCTCTTATAAAACAATAAGACTGAAATAAAGTAAATAATATGGAAGTGAAAGACTTGTAAAAAAAAAATACAACAGAAAATATAACCTATATGTGACGATAAAAGTTCCAATAACATAAAATAAAGAATATAAACAAAATAAATAAATACCGCAGTTGCTGATGCTAGAAAAACAGTGTGAAAAAGCCTTTAAAATAAAACTAATGAGGGACAGATCCCACTTCACACTAGTCTATAAAAGCGAGAGCAAGAATTATGAAAGCCGACGTCCAATTACAGCGATGCATTTCAAGTCGTTAGGCTGTGATGGGTTTACCAGGCTCAGGCTCTTGGCCTGACTCTCACAGGCACAAATTAAGCCCAAAGAATAGGTTGTAAAAGGATAAGACTTCTCTTTTTTATTCCTAAGAAGATTTTCCGATTAATCATGAAACAGATGTCCTTAAAGTTCATAAAGTTGCTGATGTTCATTTTTTTTTTTTTTTGGTTGGATATTGAGCTGTGAGGATTAAAAAAAAAATAAGACAAAGAGTAATCAGACAGCTCAGTATTTTGTGACTGTGAGTCATGATTGTCTCATTCATGTGTGAGGGGAAAGCAGCAGCTGTAAACGGAGGAGTTCAGGTGTCCAAGATTGTTATTCAGTCCCAGATCCTCAAGCAGAGCGTCTCTCACGCTTCCTAAATCCATTTCTTTTGGTTACTCACAAAAAAAAATCTCAGTTTTAGAGTCTTAATGTCTGTTTAATTTCTGATTCATTTGTTTTATTTCTGTTTTTTTTTATCTCTTGTTTTAGTTTTGCAGTGTTTGAATCTTTATTTGCCCATATATAGCAAACTGTAACCTTGTTGTGAAAAGCAAAAAAATGGATAATACTTTATCAGCATTTGAAAATAAACTAGAACTTGGAAAGCACAAGGTTCTTGCAATCCTGAACTCCTTGTCACATTCAGACATTGTTTTGATGCATGTGACAGTTGATTGATTGATTATTTTCTGTAAAAAGAAAAACCCAAAAACAAACCCTGTATTGTTTGAAATCAGATCTCTATTTCTCACAGTTTCAGCTGGTAGTGTTAGAAATCCGGGTTCTCGATCACCATCAAAATCAAACAGATGTGCACCAAATGTAATGGAAACTGCTAAGATTCTGAGATACACTGTTGACAAAGAAACCAAATAAGTAACCCAAATGAAAACATACACTAACTTCTTTGGCAGAAATTAATGAAAATGTTTCCTTTTCGCACAACTTGAAGGTTAAGAGCATCACAAAAGACTAATATAACACCAACAGACCTTTTTGTAAAGAGCGGCTTTACATATTAATTTCTACATAAGTCTTTCTTTAGGACATTTTCCCTTGATGAGTCACTTTTGAGTCTTAGTGGAGTTTGAATTGCTTAGTAAAGCCCATTCTCAGTCAGAAAAAATAGACTTTCAACAATTTCAGCACCTTTCAAATCCATTTAATCTCTATTTTAATGCCATGAACTTCACTGTTATGGTCTTTCAAGGGGGATCAAACAAACACTAGAATAATTTGATCTATAGTACGAAAGCAAGGAGAGAAAACTACATTTAAATTCCTTAAAAAACAAATATTATATCAACAAATGAAATTTCATAGGCAAAAGTACCATTAAAAACAGCTTTTCAACACTACTGTCACTTTATTGGATTGAAGTTATTGAACTGTGTGTGTTTGCTGGACGTACCCGCCTTCGAAGATCTTGATGCGGGTCGGTTCGGTGGCCGGCTGTTTGACCGAAACCTCCTTCTCTACCTGCTCCTCCTTCGAACGCTCCCACGACACCACTCCCTTCATCTTCCTCCCGAAGTTACTGACATCAACTGGCATCAGCTCTGGCTTCAACTACAGGAGACAGGAGAAGAAAAAAAAGGGGAAGAAAGAAAGGAAATCAGTCGAAGTAAGAGGATACAAAGAAAAATAAATAATGGATTGTTAACTTTTCACACTTCCTGTGCATGCGTCCATCCAATCCATGACTGTTTTAAATGTTTATGTTTTAAATCATTACAGGACATACCTGATCAAACCTCAGTTTCCAGGCCACAGATGACACCAGTTTTCCAGAGCTGGGTGGCGACATGGCCGCCGTTGTGTACATCAGATCAGTGTTCCTTCTCTGTTTGGACCTCAGCAGGGTCAACGCAGCCTTGGTGCTGAGGTTCAGGGGGTTGGGGTTGTACGAGCTGACACACCATGAGTTGTAGACGGAGCTACGCAAGGCAGCCTGGGTGCTGTTGGGTTTGGTGTAGTTCAGGAAACACCAGCTGACCCTGCTCATGGTGCGCAGGCTCGGGAACTGGAAAAACTGTTGGACGTCAGCCACATCTGTGACTAACAGAGTCTGGCCCACTGCTCCGGATAATCCTGGACTTTGGTTGGCAGCTAGCTGAACCAGCATGCTGACAGGGATTTTACTGGATGCAGGCTGCTTTGTGTTGTCAGGGTCTTCTGCGTCATTGGAGGAGACCATGGACTGGGGGCTGCAGCTGGGCTCTGGGGCTGAATCATCCACATCGAGCTCCTCTGGGGAGTCTCGGCCGCATGAAACTGGAGAACGATCCGTGACGATCTGGAGAGGAGGGGTGAAGCTCTCTGCACGGGGTACATCAGGGAGGTGGGGGGCAGAGGAACGGACGGGAATGGCAATCTTGGTGGCAACGGGGAAGTCGCTTAGTGGAGGAGAAGAGGACATCCTTTCAGAATCATCCATAGAGCCTTCGCTCTTCAGAGGAGCTCGATGACCTCTGCCGTGTTCCTTCTCAGGCTTGCTACTGCTTTCAGTCCCACTCAACTCCACAGCACTCATCTCCTTCACAATCTGTCCATACATCCTCTCCTCCTTCACTCTTTTCTGCTGCTTAGTCTCGATGAAGAGCTCCAGAGAGCTGGCAGGGGAAAGCATGCGCTTGCTGCCTCCGATGCCAGATCCTGAGGCGTCTGTGGTGGATATGGTGCCTGACGTTAGTGAAAGTGGGATCCCTGTGTTCAGGTGCTGCTCTGGCAGTGAATCTGGAACCTTCCAGTGTGGGTAGCGCAGGACTGCCCCATCAGTCTGTCCCAGGAAGTGTGATAAGTTGAAACCTGCTCCATTTATGCCTCCTCCAATTCCTCCAGGTGGTTTGCTGACATTCCCAACACCAACTGGAGGAGACATGTTGCTGCTGTCAGCACCGCCTGGCCTGGCTAAGCCTGCCCCGTGTGGTCCACTGCCATGGGTAGCTATCAGCTGGCTAACACTGGTGTACATAACACTACCAAACGATGGCACATGGGTTTGGATCCGCACAGGAACTAGTATGCCAGGCAAAGAGGCCTGGGAGCCCAGGTTCTGGGTGGCAAAGACAGGTTGGATCTGCTGGAGAAGCATGGAGGTGGTGGTGGAGCTGGGCAGGGGGAGCTTGGAGGAGTGAGAGACAAAGTTTTGCGGTTGTTGCTGGGACAGAGGAGAGGTGCGAGACGAGAAAGAGGCAGGGTACATCTGAGAGTTTGGATTTTCAGGTTTTCCATCGTGTGGCTGTTGATCATGGATTTGCTGCAGGGAATGGAGCTGTTGTTGTTTGTGGAGTGGGTGTCCAGGCAGATTGCCCGGTGATCTGATGTGAAGTTTCTGGAGTTGTTGCTGGGCCTGGAGGGTTAGCTGCTGTCTGGGTGTCGGACTGGCCTCCTGACTCCAGAATAGACCTGGTTGCTGGAAAGAAAGGAAGGGGGGACTACTTTGGTACTGCTGGACTCCTTCCTTGTTCATGACCTCGTGACATGGATGTTCTCCCTCAGACGATGAGCCCTGGGCCTGCAGGCGATGCTGCTGGGACCTAGTGCAGAAAAGATTGAATATTCTTAATTTTCCTCTGTAGCAGCAATGAATAAAATACTCATTATTTTGCATTTTTCAAATTTTGTCTATTCTTTCACAGCGAAATAAGAAGAGTCTGTCAGTAATTAGTGTTGCATAGGGAAATCCACACTTTCTTACCTGCCATAGAGAGGCTCGTCCTGCAGGCTGTCCTCACTGATACTCTGCTGGAGTAGATGCTGGTGGTGCTGTTGGTGTTGATGAGATCCTATACCTGGATGTTAAACGTAAGAATGTACTGTATGTCTTGTGTATTGAAATCCCATATGCTACTCGCATACTTTTGCACAGTAAACATGTCATTCATTGGGTAGAATATGGTCCAAACCTGCCAAGTTTAATGAGCAGAGAGAGACCCTGGAACAACAACCGTGTTATCATGATACTGCTATTTGGATAAAAGTCTTGGGAAAGTATCATAAAAGACTTAACAGCTATGATTTGAGTTGTTGATTCAGCCATAGTCTTAGACAAGTGTATTTATCAAAGGAAAATTACACAAAACCTTAAAAAACCCTGAATATAATGTGACACAGTTTTAATGCTGTAATGCAAAGCTTACCACCAGTGCTACCGCCAACTCTCTTGGTTCTGCTGGCCACGTCGCTGCCGCTGTGTGGTGATCCTGTTGGGCCAGGCCACACACCCTGTTCCAAGCTCTCCTGTTTGATTGACATCTCAGCAGCCCCTGGTTCCTGGGTGACTGCCTCTGGGTAAACACTCAATGAAGCCTGTATGTGTAAGCAGGGAAGCAGAGTAGGTCAACCATTATGAAATTACATCTTGTGATACTTGTCAGTGTTATTAGGAATTGTCTAGTCAAGATTTTCAGAATAGTAAAAGATTAGTAAGTAGTTGCAAACAAGCAGGGTCACCTGTCTTTTTCTGATTTCTTTCTGTGGCTGAGATTATGTATGATTTGAGATAGGGTAAACCTAAAGTGTAGGTGCAGTCACAATGTAATGTAGATATTGTGTAAGGAAATTTGGGTGAAGCAGGTGGAGGGGCTAGGACACCAGAAGTTTCTCAAGGTGCCGTAAATCTTACTGAGCTCCCTTTTTCTGCTACCATCTAGATCAGGGTATTAACGGTGCTCAAACTAAAGAAGAAACATCAAAATCTGTAAGGTTTGACTAAATGACCAACTGTGAGTTCATTTTTTGAAGAATAACAATAGTAGGAAGCTTTTTACGCTACCTGTCGAACAAGATATCCACGCCGCCGTTCCTTCATTGCAGAGGCACTGGAGTATAGCTCTCCCTGTCGGGAGGAGGACAAGCTTCCATAGTCAAAGGATTTGCTGCGCATTTCAGGCAACTCTGTGGGCAGTGTGCATGGTGCCTGCTCCGATGAAGACCTCCTCATCTCCCTCTGCTGCTGGTGGCTGGAATGACCACTGCCGGGCACCGTCAGGAATTCGGACGGCTTTGCTCCACCACCAGGGGCCAACGAGTCATCCTGGTTCACAATCACAAAGAAAATTGTTTAGAGTTTCTCCCACTTCTTTAACTTGTACAGGTGCTGCATGAAAACATAGCCATGTTAGGACAAGATGATGACTCATAACCATCTTAGCGCCAGTGCAAGTGCAGCATGCTACGAAAACTATATTAAAACTGCTATAGGGGGTATTTCAGATACTTAAAAGTATGAAAGACACAACTGGGTACCTGTTTGGTGGGTGAGCCAGACTTGAGGCCTTCATCTCTGTCAAAAGACATGGAGAAGGAAGAGGAGTGGGACAGATTGCTCTCCTGACTGGGGCTGCGAGAAAGGCTGGTGCAGGTCGACTCAAAGCTCGACTCCCCGGATGAGTGCTCCATATCCGCCAGGCGCAGCCTCTTCTTCTTGGGTGGGAGCTTTTCTGATGGCATCTGGGAGAGTGTGTCGCTCCTCTGTGGCAGCTGGAACTCCTCCACGTGCTGCTGCTGCTTCTCCGGTTCCTTGGTCATTGGAGCTTCCGTATCTTTCTCAGGCTTGTCCGGCTCCTCCGTCACCCTGATCTCAGGAACTTGGATGTTGGGTTGCCGGACTAGTTTGTGTGGGATGTGATAAGGCTGGCCAGGTGAAGCTGCGGCTGATGAAGATGAGAGTGAGGCCATGTCACTGTCACTCTGCAGCTGCTGCTCCATGCTCTCTGTCCTCAATAGGGCAGACTCAGGACTCAGAGCATCTTCAAAGATCTCTGTGTCGGACTGTTCAGAGTACTGGCTAGATGGAGCTTTTTCTGAAGGCTGATAACCTGGCTGCTCAAAGGACTCTGACTTCTCAAAGGAATTTGGCCGGCTGAGGGAGTTGGTGTGCTGGATTACTGATATGACATTCCCAGCTGCCTTCCTGCCCTCAGAGTCAGTAAACAGTGCAATGTCCTCAGAGCACATGCTGGCACAGGTATCAAAGCTGTCAGACTGGCTGTGAGCACTGTGAAGAGAGCCCTTCCCCGTTGGGGTGGCTCTGGACCCATCAAAACTACCTTTAAACTCATAGTCCCCCATCATCTCCACTGAACCACTACAGCTACTGTCACAATGTCCAGGGCTGTCCTCCTCATCCCCAACACTCTTCTCTTTCCTTCTTTTTCTTGTGGCGATTTCTGACATGCTAACTTTAGTACCATATGGGCTATAGGCAATGTGCTCTGGGACTACTGGGCTGCGCTCACTAATCTTCATACCCAGAGATGAAGTTAAATTCTTGGGCATGTGTCCATAGCTCTCAGCCTCTCCTACATGGGCTTCATTGGCTGAATGTTCAAACGCAGCCTGCCTTCTGAGTCTGCGAAGCCCTGGTGGGTAAAACACATCATCCGATGTCATCATCTCATCAAAGGAGTGGCTGCCTCGAATCCCTGGGGGGACACTTAGGTTAGGAGGGGACGACGTTGGCATGGAGTTACTCCTAATAAGGGGGCCAGAATCTGATGGAGGCTCCAGAAGCCCTGTACTACTCTGACAGGGTCCTGTTGGATACTGCTTTGGATCTCCAGAGATTCCTACATCCCCTCTGAAACAGATATGATCCTCAGCTATCTTCCCCATGTCCAGAATTGCACCTGGTTGCTTTAAGCTAGCTAGGCTGCTGGGGTCTGTCCCAGCCATACCCACTGTGATAGACTGTCTGGATCTAGAGTTGGGTCGGTAGTACCAAGTCCGACCAAACATAATCTCTTCGTACGTCTTTACATTAGTATTCGGAGGGCTGATCTGCTGCTCTGCACTCTCAGAGCGTGAAAAGTAGCCAGAGTCTGTGCTGCCCTTGCTGTGAGGACTGAGGAGGTTCAAGGACTGGGACATAGCAGAGTCAGAATCCTGGCCTTTTTTCTCATTCAGTCTCAGGGCCAAACGCTGTTTGATGGTGGGGGAGTCATCCAGTGAATGCCCTCTTCTGCCAGCCTGCGATGCCAACATGTGGTGTGACCCTTTTATGTCCTGAAAGGGCGGGCACTCCATCCCTGGGGAGGGGACTCCCCCAGGCTTGGGGACGATAAGGATAGGCACTTTCATAGACCCCACTGGCAACTCTTGCTCAGCTGAGTCTGCATATGCTGGTTCCCCACCACCTATACAGTGAGACAGAGTAGAGCATGATATAGAGTAGAGTAGTGCACCAAAAAGCAGATTAGAGTTGAGCAGTTTTTGGTAGAAAAAAGAAGAGATGTAAGTAAATAAATCCAGTTGAACACAGTCAGGGAGCGTACAGTAAAACAATACATATTTTTCAAAGTGGACAAGTTATAAGTAAGTTTTGATCATTAAGAACTTCAACTATATGCATTTTAAGATTCAGGATGGTTATTTTTTCACACTGAATCTCATGTTTTTCTTCTCCTCTATCGCGTTAAGTGAAGCGTAATCTGCACAGACAAATCTCTCGCTGTATATGTTTTACTCTTGTTAACAGTAACTATATTGATTGATCAAGACTCCCAGTCTGCCTGTGAGCTTGCCGGTTTCACTACAAACAGATTCCTGGTGGGAAAAAAAAATCAGTGAATCAATAAATACAAACACTGTTCATTTCATCCTGTGGAGCCTACATGAAAACTATTTTGGTTCAGTAAATTTCTGCTGTCAGTCAGCCTGGTGAAGGCTGTTTGGCCGGCCGCTGTCCTCTCAGCTCCCCAGGAGCTGCTGCTGACAGACGGCTTCTTCTGTGGACAGAGACGTCCGAACTCAAGTCAGAGTCAGTGTGAATTGAATGGCTAGAACATGCTTATGCGCTCACATTTCGCTTTCCTGTGGATTCCCAGTAAGTACTTCCTCAAGACATCTATCCAACAGCACTTGTGAAGGCTTGCTTTTTATACTTGGCACAGCTGCTACCACAGTTGGTCAACATATGAAATGTACTTCAGAGTCTTGGCTATTACGTCCCGGTTGAGAGAATTCAGCTTAACTCAACTTTCAAATCCAAACAGACACACACAAGCTAATTTTGAGCAGAGATGTGTATTTTTTGAAAAAAAAAACAAAAAAAACACCTGTATCAAGAATCTATGTGATTATGTGTGTACAGTGTGGAGTTCCTCTTTAGGGGAAAATTACCTGTGTTCTTGTCAGCTTCAAAGGAGAGCTGTGGGATAGGGCTATCTTTGTCTGTCAGCATGGTGGAGCCCTCCACACCTTCCTCATCTGTGTCAGTGCTCTGCTCTCCATCTGAGTGGACCTCAGCCTCACCCACTGGGGACGCCTGGTCCATGTCCCCACTGCGGGCCACAGCTAGCTCTGAAAACGGTACGAGTCCAGCTTTGATGGCATGAGCATGGGACTTGCGATGCTTGTAAAGGTTGCTCTTGGTTTTGAAGGAAAAGCCACAGGGTACACAAGGATATGGCCTCTCTCCAGTATGTGAGCGGATGTGCTTTTTCAGGACGCTGGGCTTGGCGCAAGCTCGGCCACAGTAGTGACAGATGTACTTTCCGGGTTTTTTCGGTTTCTGCTCTTTTTTGCCATAACCCTCATCTCCAGGCTCGGGGCCTGACTGAGAATACTGTCCAAAGGAGCTGGGTAAACTGGGAGATTTCTGCCGTGGAAACCTCCCTGCCCCAACTCCATGTGGGTGAGTGTGTCCTGGGTGTCCTACAGGGTACAAATCATCTGAGGGCAACTGGCCGGCAAATGGCCAGGCGTGAGGCTCTAGGCCTGGCTGTGGTTTGGCTCCTGAGAGGAAGCGCTCAGTTTGAGGGTGCTGAGGGTACGGCTGGCCCAGCTGGTAGGAGTATCCCCTTGGGAACCCCTGAGCAAAGGGCCCTTGGGGGTCTTGAGATGGCGGGCCTCCTATGGCCCCAACTGCAGAGGGTCCAGATAGCAGCTTCCCAGAATTCCCTGTGATTCCGTACTTCTGCTGGGGTGCTGATCCCCCGGTGGCACCGCACGGCAAACTCTCACGGTGTTTTGCCTCCGGGTCAGCAAAAGTGCTTCGTTTGGTGGTTGCTGAGGGCTCGGATGCCCACTTTCTTTGCAGAGGCATCTTGTCCTTTACCGGTTCTTTATTTGAGCATTTCTGCCCAGTGGCAGCCGATTCACGAGCCTCCATTTTTGTGAAGCTCTTTTGTGGATTAGAAGAGGGAGGAGAAAGGGGGATGGTGAGGGAATTGGGAGGGTGGGTTGTGGAAGGTTCACAAGGTCCCAAAACTACCAGGCATGATAGCTGAACCTTCGAGGGCTGCCGTCAAGTTCACAGAAACAGGAAGTACCCGTCCATTGCTGAAATAGACTGATCGCAGAGTCAGACTGGAAACAGGAATTAGGAAGTGGAAATAAAAGGGGAGCTTTAGAGGACAACATCAGAAATGTTTCTCTCCTTTTGCCATTTTGTAAACACGCTTATGTCGCTGTGCGTCGTTTTTCTGTCCAGTTCATCCGAAGGTAGAAGTATCCTTGAGTGATCTGGGGAGGGCAGAGAGAGAACAAAAATGTTTGTGGACTTCGGAGTGAGTTTTAAAATATTACTCCTGAGAACACTAAATACTAACTTTTCTTGGTAAAAGTGCTTGTAGCTCCTCTTTCTGTAGCTTCAAAAGTCATTCAGTTTGCTCACCAAAAGACCTGCAGCAAAACAAAAGAAAGAAAAAGGGCGAATTAGTCATGTTGTCATCATCAAAATCATCATTAATACAATCCCCAATGTCACTGATGGTACAACCTGACATCACCTCTTACCATAAGCTTGAAACCTTGACGTAATGTACAATAAGATGTGACATTTTGACTAATAGAGCGCAACACAAAACCATATACTTTGTTGTAGAAAGAGGACTCAATGAGTTGTCAAGAACACGCCTGATGTGCGAATGTAAATGTCATTGATTGCTCAGTTAGTTTCTTCGCATTGGAATCCATCTGCTTTCTGCCTTTCCCACCCCTTCCTCCTCCTCCCTCCCTCCCTCCTTCCTCCTTCTACTCAGTGAGTCACTGATGCAAAGCAAACCCACGCTGTTCCTAAAAAGACACAAAGGCTTATAAATAGCGCTGTGGAAGTGACGTCGGAGTGTCATAATGTGTGTAGGCGTCCAAAAAGGCCAAGTCGAAGAGCAGCCATCAGCGCTAGCACCTTTCCTTCCTTCTCTGCGTGTCATAGTTTGATCTAACTTGGTATGTACTCGGTGGAAAAGCAAACTAGAGGGAACACACACACACACACACACACAGAAACAAAAAGAGACACACACATATGTAGATACAGTACTTGTAGGCATTGCAACTGCACTGCAAACACTGCAGTAGACACTTTGTATATGTGTGTGTTTCCGTTGTTTAACGTTCCTTAACCACAATAACACCTGACAGCAGAAGAAGCGCAGAGCTGCAGAGCGCACACACACACACACGTACACACACACACACGCCTGCTGAAGTTGCATTTTTGCTTTGTATTTCCTCATCGCAGGTTTTAAACAACCTCCCTCGCACTCTGATTGCAACACACACACACACACACACACACACACACACATTGTGGCCTCAGTGCTGGTAAGCAGGGCTTGGTGACGTGTGTGTCTGGGGGCCCAATGTGAGATCTATAAATAGCACTTGAGGAAAACATGCTGTATTCTTAGCAGCAGGAACGTTAACTTTGGGCTACCTTGTGCTACACTCACACAGAAACACACACACACACACCAGAAACATTATCTCAGACCTGGGTCATATTTTTATGTTTTCCATGGTGTTAAGAGTGCAGGAATGTGGTCTGACTCCTCTGTTAGAAACAATGGGTACTCGGTTTGGCCAGTGTCAAACTCAGGGTGATGGGGATTGGGTGGTAGGAGGGTCAGCTGACTTAAGTACAAGCTAATGTAGACGACCTGTGGTGATGACTCGGAGGTAAAGTTAGTACTAACAATACTGTGTGTGTGCTACTTTTCTCTTAAGGGGAGTATCGTCATCCGAGGCTCAAATCCGATGCATTGCAAAGACAGAGGAAGTAGGTGGGATGTGTTAAAGCAGGGAGCAGATTATTGTTGGTGTTGTTTAAAAATGAGTTGGAATAGGGTCCGGTTCGGTGATAGTCTACAGATGAAGCACTCAGTAAAATGTCAACTAACATCTAATTAATCACTTGAAAGTTTAAGAAACTTCCTGTTTCATTCTTAATTCACAATTTGATTAATTGAGTGTTTTTCGTCTTTGCCAAGCGGTGTTTCATAACGGGGGCCTGATGTACTCGACGGCCAAACGTTGAAAGTTTCTTGGTTCAATCTTGGATCATCAGTTGAGCTTCTCTTATAAAATTACCAACCATATTTTCAAGAAATGCACACAACAGTTTCATCTACTTAGGAGTTTTCATGTGAGTCAGTCAATCTTAGAAATTGTTAACTAGGAAATCATTCCTACAGTTAGAACATTAGTCACATCTTCTGCATGTCCAGCCCTGATCCGGGATGATGAACCCTGATGATGATGATGATGATGGCTATCAAAGATAACCCAAACACTTCTGGTCACTCAGGTATTCATAAAATGTGGAACAGGAAGAATGTTGGAAGCAAAGACGGCGAGGAAGCGATGGCGATGTTTGATTTTATGTGGTTTGTCACCCCGTGGTACTCCCGTTCAGTTTATATTTTCATCAGTCACACCGTCAGGAATTTCATGAATGTAAACGTTCAGGTTTTCTGTGATGATCCTGCGTTAGAGTTCATCTATATCTTTTGATTTATCAAGTTTTTTCTTAGATTGAACTGCAGCTAATTTCAAATTAGCTTTAACCCTAAAAAACTGATCTAAAGTTTGGACTCACCAGTGAAAGTTCAGTCTTCAGTCACATATCGCTGCTAACGTCCTTAAAATCCAAACACTTACTGTAACTCTTGCTGCCATTTGGAGTCGCCAATGCTTGAAACCTGCCTGTTGCAGCCACACAGCTATCTCATTCACCTCGTCTGCTATCTGACCTCTTGACTCACACACCCATAATAACCCAGCAATGAGTTAAACCTTAAAGCATGCAGATAATTCTCGGTTAAACTCCGGTTTAACCTTATGTAAGGTGACTGGTTTTGTAATGAAAGTGCTGAATGGTCTCAGTCTGCAGAATGAGTGGGAGAGCGTGTAGTGAATGGCTTACATAAAGCTTTATTCATACATGCACTGACACAACCTGCCCCAGTTCCTGTGCGTAGGAGAGACATAGCTACTGGCGTTGTTTATGTGTGTGTGTGTGTGTGTGTATGAGCGTGGGAAGTGTATGTGCCAGGGCTGGCAAAGGGCATGACGAGACACCCAAGTTGTAGGTAGGTCAAAACAGGACACATTCGGAGGCTATACTCAGAGGTAAAAATAGTAAGGCACACACACACTCACAATTTATCAGAAAGCTTTAAATAACCGGAGTTACTTAACATAAAGGAGCAGCCTTCATAGATGTGGAAATAGATCTATGTGGTGTTTCATACCCCACTGCAGGCTTTTCTTAGAATATCAGACCTGATCTAAGTTTGTGTGTAGGCAAAGTGAATGATCTCTGCTCGCACTAAGCGCTACAGTATGATGTATCTTGAGTCGTCCAATCGCAAGCGGACAGCAGCAGCAGCTCTGGCGTAACTGCATCCAAAACACATTAAAAGCGGGGGCCCACTGAGATTAGATTGCTCAAACCTCATTTTGGAGGTTGTTTTGGATGCTGTAAAGTACGTAGTATAGTGTGAACGCAAACACCTCCACCTCATTATCGTATAACCACAGACATGTGTATGTTTGGGAGCTAATTTACAGCTAAAGGCTGCCTCAGGGTTTTGTAAGGTTTTGGCACTGGGCAGCTTGCAACAAGACCATTGATTACCAGGAAAAGATAAGAAAATGTTCAATACCACTGCTGATATAATAGAGTTTCAATATTTATACCAAAGCAACACTACTTTGTGGAGTTTGTGCATGTAGCTAACGTGCACCACCTCAAAATGTAACTAGAAGTCGGCGCTATGATGGGGAGACCTCGACGACTGGTCAGCTTGTTTTTCTCTAACAAGTTTCATGAACATTCGTAACATTCTTCTGCAATCGTCTCTCTGTATCACACAGTGAATACAAGAATGTAGAATATTGCACAGGAGTCTCCTATTCAGTAATCAACAGGGCGAAATAGAGGTTATCTTGTTCTTCCATACTTTAACTTTGCTATCTGATCTGTTCTTTATACACACACATCTATTAAATGTCTGTCTGTTCTGGAGGAGGAATCTCTCTCCTCTGTTGCTCTTCCTGAGGTTTTTTTTTTTTTTTTTTTCCATTTTTTCCGTGTTTTTCCATGTTGTTCCCCATCGATATCCACAGCTGGACAGCTGTTAACATTGGCGTAGAGGATTAATCCAGCTTTACTTTGAGAAATGTCAACATGATTTTTTTTCCCACCCCCCCCCCCCCCCTCCTTTTTTTCATTTAACAAAAGAAACCTAATTTCCTCAAAAGATGAATGTTGTCTTGCAGCCATAAGAGTAACGATTAATTGACTGCAAGACAGTTAATTGGCAACTTTTTTGATAATCGGCTCATTGTTCATTGAGTCATTTTTCAAGAAAATTGCCAAAATTCTTTGATTCCAACTTCTCAAATGTGAATATTTAGTTTTCTCTGACAGTAAAATGAATATCTTCGGGTTTTGGACTGTTGGTCGGGACAACAGAAAACATTTGGGGGCGTCACTTCGGGCAACAACTAATCGATTAATGGAGAAAATAATGCATATATTGCAGTCTAAAATTGGCGATATGTATTTAAATCAGAACATCATCAATCTAAACAGAGATTTGATGCCTTCTTTTGAATGTTCAGCACCAAAAACAGTATTCTGCCTCGATACACAGGCCTGACTTTTAAATCCAACAAATATCTCCAAATATGGAAGCTCCTCCATGGATAAAAATGTTGTCTGTTAGGCAATAAAATGTTCTTGTTGTGAGCTTCGGACTATCTGCAGGATCGGTTGTGTGCGGTTTGTCCCGTGGTGGCCACCTGTTCCTCATGATTTTCTTTAGACCTCTTTGCGCTCGACGAGACAAGACGTCCGACGGAGGCTTCTTATGTAAATAAGTCGATACAAAGGAAGCAACAAGAGATGCAACAGAACTGAGGTGAATGCAGGTATGAACAAGCACACAAACACACACACACACACACACACACACACACACACACACACACACACACACACACATACCCAAACCCTGGAGGTACAGTATGAATACTGTGTGGGCATTAACCACGCAGGAAGAACAGAGGGCTGTGTGTGTGTGTGTGTGTGTGTGTGGGAGGCTGTTCAATCCTGAGGGCCGAAAGCACTCTCTCTCTCTCTCTCCCTCTCTCTCTCTCTCTTTCACTTCATTTCATCCGGCTCTATTGGAATGACAGTCGGGGAGTAATGTTGCCAAAGTGACAAGATAACAGATTTGTACAAACTGTGCAACGTTGTGTACACATCCTCCTTGTATCATTACTAATGTGTATGTGCATCAGTGTTTTTAGATCAGTGTTGCAATGCATTCATATCTCTCTGACTCCAACACACACACACACACACACACACACACCAATCCCTCTCCTCATAATCCCTCTCCTACAGTGTCTTGTTCAGATATGCAGTAGATAAGCCTCTCATTTACTTTCAATGAAAGACCCAGACGAGGGCAGAGCTGCTTCTGGTAGAACTGTGTGTGTGTGTGTGTGTGTGTGTGTGTGTATGTGGTGGCTAGTTATTCTTAAATTGGCCCGCCAGGGTGCTGCATACCGACTGGGATGGTTGGAATTCCTGTGACACAAAAACAGAGAGAAAGTCTCTTTGTGTCTGTCACTCCTCTGCATCTGCAGCATTTTATGTTTCATGTTGTAACAGCAGGAGCAGTAAACACAAACAACGACATGGTTTATGATCTTTAAGGATCACAGTGTAATGTATTACTTACAGTAATGTAATTACTTATTTCAGTAATAAATAGAGGAAGTGATTACAATTTGAATTTCAGTAGTTATATTACAGTTACTCATCCCAGTAACGCTCTGTGCTCGCCGTCTTACTGGGATTACTGGAGGGTTGATATCAGTGTGGTCTCTTATTCACATGCTGTGTGTTGTTAGCCGGCATGCTAACATTAGCCACAGGTACATTCAGGGGTCACCTGATGCTAGTTTAGTTCAGAGTCGGAGGGGGTTTGCTGACGCTGAGGCTACGCTAACGCTAGCTGTTGGACGGTCAGTAAATCCCTCCAAACTGTTTTCTGCCTTCTTGTTAAACCACAAATTTTCTGTTTTTACATGTGTTAAACACTAATGAAGCAGCGTGTGAGTGAGTTTGGAGGATTCTGAGCTGTTGAACTTTGACGGCGCTGACGGCTTCGCAACAAAAGTTAAGTAATAAGTAATACAACATGTTACTGTTGCTGCTGAGTAAGGAGTGAATAATTACTTTTACAATGAGTAATTAAGAAGAAGGAAATTAAGTTACAGGAAAAGGGAGCGAGAACACTGCGGTGGGTCGTCCACCAATCAGAACGTCGGTGGTTTGATCCCTGGATCCTCCAGTCCACATGTTGAAGTGTCCTTGGGCAAGATACTGAACCCTAAATAGCTCCCGATGAGCGTGCCAGTGGTGTGTGTGTGAGATTAGATCCTGATGAGCAGGTTGGCACCTTGCATGGCGGCCTCTGCCATCAGCGTGTGAATGGCTGAATGTTTGCATGTGTTGTATAACGCTTTGAGTAGTCAGTAGACTAGAAAAGCGCTATATAAATGAAGTCCATTTACCATTTAAATGCAGTCCAGGGATGTGACAGGACAAAGGAGTGAATGATGATGAAGAGGAGAGAAAAAGAGAGCTAAAGACAACAGAAACAAGGCAATGTGTAAAAAAAAAAGGGAACAAAAACAGAGAATTAAGGATACAGGAGAGAGAAGAGCAGCAATGGAAAAGACAACAGGAAGAAGGGAGAGAACAAGAGAAGAAGGGCGGGAGGACAAGAGGAGGAAAAGATGACAAGAAAAAAAAAACAGATGTAAGAAAGAAGAAATGATGCAGAGGAGGAAGAAACGATACAGCATAAGGAGGATGCAGTAGAGATGATAAAGATTCAGGAGAGAGGAACAAAGGCCAAAGAGAGAAATAAGGGGGACTGAGACACAAAAGAGTGAGGACAAAGGACACGGGTGAGAGAAGAAGGCTGCTGGCGAAGGTAAGAAAGAAACAGCACCGAGAATACAAATGAGGAAACAAGGACACAGAAAAGAGAGAGAAAGAAAAGGAGTAAGGACACAACAGAGAGGAGATAAAGGAGAGAGGGATCCTTATAATACTTTTCTGTCGTTTTTCTTTTGTATGTAGGTTATTTAGCTAATCAATAAGGCCATCTAGGCTTTTTTCCTTTCCCTGCACATTGTTCTTTATGTGTATTTCTTTGATTTTAACCTGTGTAAATAAATAAACTCATAACTCAGGTGAGGACTAAAACAGGACAGAAACAAGGAAACAAAAGGCAAAGATAGGAAGCGAGGATACAAACGAGGGAACGAGGACACAATAAGGGGAATAAAACAGGACAGAAACGAGGAAATAAAGACCCAAAGAGAGACTACAAGGATACAAATGAAGGAGGGACACAGCAAAAAGAGACCAAAAACAAAACAGAGACGACGAAACAAAGACCAAAGAAAAGGAACAAGGACACGAGAGAGTACTGAGGAAACAAAGATACAAATGAGGGAACAAAACAAGACAGAAAATGAAGAGACAAAGACCAAAGAAAGTGAGGACATAGAAGAGAAATTAAGGGTTCAAGTGAAGGAAAAAGGATGCAAGAGAGTAAACAAGGAGCTCTGTAACAGGACAGAGAGGAGGAAACAAGATAGGGAGCAAGGATACAAATGAAGGACACAGCAAAGAGACCAAAACAAGATGGAAACGGGGAAAGCCCAAAAAAAAAAAAAAAAGACACACCAGACTACAGAGATAAGAAAACAAAAGCCAGACAGAGAGCAAGGATACAAATGAGGGAACAAAGAGACATTAAGGAGACTAAAACAAGACAGAAAATGAGCAAACAAAGAGACCAAAGAAAAGGGGGGAAAAGGACACACTAGACTATAGAGCCAAAAATATGAGAGCTAAAGGATAAAGACATTGGCAAAGAGACAAGAGCAAGGTGGAAATGAAGAAACAAAGACAAAAGAAATGGATCAAGGACACGCCGGAGTACAGAAGCTAAAGCCAAAAGTTAAGGGAGCAAGGATACAAATGAGGGAACAAGGACACGATAAGGAGACAACAGAAAGTGAGGGGACGGTGTGCGTTTCGAAACGGGACGTAGCAGGTGAAGATGAGAGTCATGCCAGCTGGTGTCAGGTTACTGTACCATCACACACACATACACACACACACAGGTATACACACATACCAAACACACACACGTATGCATGGATCGGACACACACACACAAAGGCCGGGTTCGTATTTCTGAGTGGTAGGCGAAGTGTTCTGGTACTTTGGGTGGTCAGACGCTGTGTAAATTATTTAAACATGTTACTAATGATTTCCATTCAGTGGTTAACCACTTTATACAGCCAGAGAGAGAGAGAGAGAGAGAGAGAGAGAGAGAGAGAGAGAGAGAGAGAGAGAGAGAGACAGAGAGAGAGAGAGAGAGAGAGAGAGAGAGAGAGAGAGAGAGAGAGAGAGAGAGAGAGAGAGAGAAGGGGCGATGGAGGGCAGCTGGCAGTGTGTTTGTTTTTTGGCTCTGCTCTGTTTGGCCCCAACTGGACCGAAACCACACACACACACACACACACACACCTCCATTAAAACACTACCTTTGTTTTACCTGGAGGGAGACAGAAGTTACTGGAACAATAAGCTGGACTGAAGTGTAAGAGTGTGTTTAAGTGTTTAACTGGGAACTCGATCGATCGAAACCAGTGTTCGATTTCTATCTTTGAAATCAGAAGCAGGATCTACGATTCTCCCAGTAGTTTTGTTTTTTTTCACATCTTATCTACTTAAGCACATCCGCAAAGACGACACGGCGTAGCTTAGCGGTAGCTTAGCGATAGCTTAGCGGTAGCCTGCAGCCGCGTTACTTTTCCGTGACGCTGCTGTCCGAGATGACGGAGAAACAACAGAAGCGTTTCCCTGAAGTCGCTGGTGTGGTGACATTTTTCTTCTCTGTGAGCGTAAAACAACAAACGCGTCGTTGACAGAAAAACTACCAGCTATGCTTCACGCTTCAGTAAAGTTGAAAACATACTGACAGATTCAAACTTCCCACATCAAAACCAGTTTGCCTCTTTCCAGCCGCAGTCGGATAGACGAGCTGATCTAACTTTCACCAAAATGAGACATAGTACTGGTCTCTATGTGCAGCAGGGACCGTCTGAAAAGTCCAACACTTAAACTTTAAGTCCAGTTGAAATGAAAAAATACATTTTTAATCCTTTAAGATCACATTCTCAGTCATATTCAGCACCTCTTTAACAATATATGCCAAAAAAAAATACAAAAAAAAATCAGTTTCTTCCTGTAAAACAAAATATTACGTGTGCTTTCGTAGGCTTGAACCAATAATATCACAACATCCACCCATCAATCAACTTTTTGCTGATTCATCATGACTCACCCCCCCGGTACGTTATGTTATGCCCCACCTGTCGATCCTGTTTCACTTGGAAAGACGTCACTATGTGGAAGTTAAACGCCGTTTCATCAGGGCTTTAAACTCGGTTTCAGTTGTTGTGATGTAAAACTCAGTACTGGAAAACTCAAAATACTAAAAATAAGTCTGGACCAGTTTATACTGGGACAAGACAAACTTCACAGAACTACTTATAAATGCAAAAAAAATACCACTTTTGTGACAGTTTTTCTGTTTATTATTATATTATCTTGTACAGGAAGACGTCCACGTTCCAAACCGACGTAATGAGAAAAGCCAAAAATATAATTTCTCACTACTTTAACCTAAATAAAATCAATACTATATCTTCAGTATTTACAACGAACATATAAAGATATGTAGAGTTTGCAAAGGTCAAACTATAACTTCTGTCTGACTGAAAAAAATCTGAATAAACTATGACAAGATCATGATTATCTATGCAAAAATATGAAGAGAAGCAGTTAAGTCTAAGAAACATTGCTTTTAATTTCTGTGTGTGTGTGTGTGTGTGTGTGTGTGTGTGTGTGTGTGTGTGCGAGAGCTGCGAGCATGCCGACTGCAGGTCGCTGCAAAGTTAAATTTAAAACATTTTAAGAGCTTCTCGCTGCCAGTCCAAATAAAATTTAAAGCCAATTTCATCCCTCCGCCAGTAGTTTTATAAATAAAAATACACTTGCTCAGCAGTTATATTACAATACCTGCTTTCTTACATCAGACCAGGTAAAACATTTATGCAACTTTGCGATGAAAATTAAAAAGTCATGTGTGAATTATAACATCTGAGCGAAAATGTAAAAAAATCTCCAAAACTCCACCGGCTGCTCAAGTGCCCTCGTGCAAGGCACTTTGAGCTGCTGCAGTGAAGCTGCCTTCTGGCGAACAGCAGGGGCTTGTGGTTTGACCAGGAAGTTCCCAGCATGACATTTGTGCAACTTTATAAGCGTGAAGGAGGTTTTTTTTTTTTGGTTGCAGAAGAAGAAGAACATGTGGATTTGCCTACTGTTAGAAAAATAAAGGTTGTTCAGGAGGTGTACAGATCAAAATTAGAACAATTCATATTAATATTTTTGTTTTATCTGTTCCCATTTCCCCTAATCTGCTTCTATTTCTGTTGCTGACTGCCTCCATATCCCAGAAAGCCTTTTGACAACCTCTGAAGAAAGTGCCTGAGCTGGTTGCTGTCACCTCTGGGTTACATGAGTAGGTGGAGAGAGAGAGAGAGAGAGAGAGAGAGAGAGAGAGAGAGCTTTTTCCAGTCGAAATACAGCGAGACTTTCTCGTAACCCGTCCTGTCTCTGGAGCCGCAATGAATTCTGGTCTATTTTCTACTCTTGTGGGTGCAGAAATCAGCCTCTCTGCCTCTTTTTCTCTGGGAGATTGAAAGTTAAAAAAAAAAGGAAGCTCTAGAGAAAGAAGTCCTTTAGAGCTCTTTGATTCTGATGTGTGATGGACAAAAGACTTTAAGATGAGATAAAGAAGCAACAAGACGTCTAAAACGAGGCGCCGTTAAAGTATAATTAAAGCGTTATTACATGAGGAGAAACTGGGACAAAACCAAACTGAAACATATTAATCACAGCTGTCAGGTGCTTTTAGATAAATTAGTTTATAATTAGTTGACTTTCTCCTCTTTAAAGACAAACTGTTTAAACCACTTCAGGCTCATAAAATCCTTAAAACCTCAAAACCCTAAAACACATCGTCATCCCGCTAAGAACGACGATGATTATCTCTAATTCACACAAAGAAAGTCGACGGATACTTGTCTACTTTCCGTTTCTAAACTAAATAACGTGACCAAACATGATGGAGGTCTACGGGACAGAGGATATATCAGGCTTCGGATACACACACAATACTTGCAAATAGATCAGTTCATCGTCGGTTTGGATCTGCACACGAGTTAATCGCCAACGTTATCCTCTACGGGAACAGGAAGCTATTATATTTATGTTCAATCCACTATAAACTGCTGCACAGCTGAGATGTAGCATCAGCAGCTTGTCACTAGTCACTGCATCATCAACCTTCCTGCAGCGGTTGTTTCATAAAGATATGCTGTTTCACTTCCTGGTCTAACTGGACATTAAAAGGTTAACAAACAAGTCTGTAAGTGCAACCCCAACACCAGGCAAGAGCACCGATATTGGACGATTCTGCAAAACATTACATTCAATACCAACGTTTTTCACATTCTCGCTTTCTACAATATCTGTAATAGGCAACTACGGTCTGGTTGAGGTTTCAGAGAGATTGTGGTTATGGTGCGGTTAGAGTGAGGCAACAAAACACTTCAAATTAATAAAAGTCTGCCTCAATTTCTCAATTAGTCGCTTGGTCAATAAGATGCAACCTCTAATTTAGTCTTAATTTATCCCGACCAACAGCTCTGAATCCAAAGATATTCAATTTATTACCATAGAAACAAGATAATAATCTCATTTGAGAAGCTGGAACAAGAGGATTTTAGCATTTTCTCTCAATATAATGGCTCAAAATTCAATTAATCGACTAATTATTGCAGCTCTACAACGATTCCTGCGTTGACACTGAATGTTGGCATCGAGTGTAAATTGTGTCCTATATGTATGTAACTCTTAGGTTACACTGCTGCGTAAGATAAACGGCCAACAGCTGTTTCTACCATCACAGTGAAGTGCTTGATCTAACCGGAGGATTTCAGTCTGATGGCCACAACAGAAAGAGAAGAAGAAGAAGCAGAAATAGAAATCGATCCGTTTCAACCTAAAACTCCGTCGTTCACGTCTCTCCAGAGCTCCGCGAGCATCATCATCATCGCTTTGTCATCCCAGGACTTAAATCGCCTACTGTTCTTTTTTTCCCGAAGTGGCCATGTTTAGTTTTTAATTTAGTGCTGTCAATCATATCGTTAAGCCGAGGCGTCGCCGCCGCCGCCGCCGTAGATTTTCTTTCTGGATTTGAAAAAAAAAAAAAAAAAAAAGATTATGTGTGTGAAGAACAAGGAGGCTGTGCAGAAATGACTGAAATTAAATCTAAGAGAGCGTGTGAGGGAGATGAATCAAATGAACTTAATCTGAACTGTGAACACACACACACACACACACACACACACACACACACACACACACACACACACACACACACACAGGCTCTGGCAGACAGCTTGTAGACAGTGATTTACAGCAGGTAGGAAGTCAATTATGCTACTGGATATTTCTGTCAGAAAAATATGTGTGTGAGTGTGTGTGTGTGTGTGTGTGTGTGCCCTGAATAAAGTATGTGTGTGGGAGGTGGCAGCAGCAGAGGCAGCTTTGCTGAGACAGGATGAGGGTGTGTGTGTGTGTGTGTGTGTGTGTGTGTGTGTGTGTGTGTGTGTGTGCGTGTGTGTGTGTGTGTGTGTGTGTGTGTGTGTGTGTGTGTGTGTGTGTGTGTGTGTGTGTGTGGGAGGAGGAAGTTCTTGGTGTGCCAAGGTTACAGTACTGCTGCTGCTGCTGCTGCTGCTGCTGCTGCTGAATTGCTGTTATAAAAGCCTCAGTTACACAACGGAAATACTCCAAACTTATCTCTGCTCTGTGACGGGGAAGGAATCTAAGTTTATGATCCATCGTTCTCCGCTTTCACCGAGACATTTGTTCTTTTTCAAATTTTTACCAGCAAACTCTCAGAAATTAAAACACTCAACTCTCCTCCCGTACATCACGTTTTACTCGCCAAGCATCTTCGGCTATCTCGCCTTCATCTGTGCGTCTGAGGCTGCTTCTGTTTCCTGTATATACATTTAAACTACTCGTCATGTGACCGATAGGTCGCTATAGATACCAGGAAGTCTGTTGTTTGATCATGTGACTTCAGCAGTAATCAGCAGGGACGACGTGATGATTCACATCATATTTCCATTATTTAACATTTATGAATCGTCCCAAAGTCAAGTTCATCCATCTATGAACAGAATTTCCAACTGTTCCCAAAGACGTTTTTTGTATCCCGAAGTTCCCAAAGGATCACTTGGATGTGATGTGCAGGAAACACCACATGGATAAGAGCTTAAAATGTAGGACTTAAACTGCACAGTACTGTATTTAAACACTTTCATTTTAAAGAAAGTCACAATAATAATATGTTTATGTGCCAGAAATTAAAAAAATAGGAGGAAAAATACTCTAAAGTTGATAAAATAAGGTGAAACTTTAAAGTGAAGGGTCCTTGTTTTACATTCCCACAGCATCGTATGTCACTCGTTGGCTTGTTTTTCAGGCACACATGCAGATACCGTCCCCTGCGGGTTTCCAGGTGATCTGTTTTTTAAAATGTGTTTTTTAAATGTGAAAAACTGTGTGTGTGTGTGTGGAAAAAAAAAACGAGAGGAAGAAGATGCCTATCGACACAAACCGCTGCACGGACCGAACAAAACCAACAAACAGGGGCAAAACAAATAAAGTCGACAAACGGAGGGTGGAGACGCGGCTTAATTGGTCAATAAAATGTATCCAGAAAAACAACCAGAAAAATCTGATAAAGGAGGAAATACGGCTTATTTCTAACCCTCGGATGCACTCACAGAAAGGCCTGCAGGGTCTTCAGACTGAGAGTAAACACAGGATGAGGGTCTACCAGACCGGCCAGTGGAGCAAATATAGTAAAAATTTACCAGTAACAGACACAAAATCCCATTCATTCCTTACCAAACCACTGAAAGAGGACTGGGTTTAACCCCAAATGTGTGTGTGTGTGAGTTATGTGAGTCCATAATTGCTGTAGGATTTCGTATGAACACGTGTAATCGTGTGTGTGTGTGTGTGTGTGTGTGTGTGTGTTCGGTCCTGAAGTCCAGTGAGGTGAAGTCACTCTCTGTTCTGTTTCAGCGCCGTCCAGTGTACACAACTGACGTGTGTGTGTGTGGTTTCAGCTTTATGTTACATCATACAGTTTCCTACCATATTAGTCCTGGAAAAATAGTGTGTATAGTGTAATAAACAGTAAACTGTGATTTGTTTGATTCTTATGTTGACTCAACTATAAGAAATTGTGCACAAATTCAACACTTTCACTACTGTGCAACAAAACAAACTCTAAAATAATAATCATAATTGATTATGACTTTTAACTCTACAAAGTTGCGTTAATTAGTGTAGTGGCCTTTTTAATGAGATGCCTCCTTGTTCTCTAATTTACTCCCATTTGTTAATTTGCTCTTAATGCAGAGTCGACACTTCCTCCATCTGTTCCAAATTAAAACGCTCATCGGGGATACTCTCCTACTCTTCCCTGGAAAACCTTTACTGTGAAACCTCTAAAGGCGGCTTAACATCATGAAAGTTGAAGTAGAGTCGATCAAAACGAAACGAATGAGCGCCTGAGATCCAGCACGGCATCCTTACAGTGCTACGTTCATGATGCCAGGAAGTTGCGTGCTCTTTATGTAGTGATGTGGGATGTAAAGATGAGGAGGTCGGGATGGTGGATGCTTTTTTATTAACCACAACCCTGAACTTTCCTTGACCTTAATCAGCTGTTTTAGTTGCCTAAACCCTTAACCGTACTTTAAAGAGGACATATTCTGCTTTTTGTGATTTATATACTGTTACGACGTCGGATGTTAAACATGTTCAAAGTTCCAAAACTTGACATACTGGAAGACAAATCCAAGGTATCAGCCTGCTCTCAACACTCATTTTGCAAACTTTTTTGACTTTGTTGATGAGATGATGTCATCTTGTTGCACACGTCCATCAACATGTGCAACGTAATCTTTGTCACTAAGGTTGTTTGTGTTGTTTACTCTCATATTTCAGATCAGATTTAGATTCGAACATGTGCGGATGTATTTGAGAAGTTTCTATTTTGAGTAAAGAACGAGAAAAAGAAGAGAAATCCTGCTACTATAGTTTGTTTACGTAGCCTCTGGAGCTGGGGGAAGCTTCCTGAAGCTGACCAATCAGAACAGAGAGGAGGCGGGCCTTAAAGAGACAGGAGCTAAAACTGCCTTTTTCAGACAGAGGCTGAACTGAGGAGCTGCATAAAGGCCACTATAAGGAGTTCTTATTAACTATAATAAAGCCATAAACACCATTAGAGTTAAGATATTCAAAATACTTGTTGGCATTGAATACAATCTTAATACAAGAGTTATCAAATATCCATGTTCTTGTGTGGCGATAGTATTTCTGTTAAAAGGAGGAACTCAGTGTGGAAGAATGACTCTGGTGTACTACTGTTGACATTAATACGTGTACAAAATGCTCAGTTAACAATGAAATCCATTACAGTTGAATTGGGAGACCCATTAATTATTAGAGTACGAAGGTTTATTGAGAATTTGATAGTTACAGTAAAATCATCCCCTGAAAAAGTTATATGCGTGACATGTGGCTTCTTTTTGTGTGTGTGTGTGTGTGTGTGTGTGTTTATAGTGTGTGTGGGAGTTCACCACTTTTTCACTATTAGAATAATAACTTCCAGCAAAAAAAAAAAAAAAAGATATAATTTATCGTTGTTAAATCTTTTATTCATTCTGTTCCAGGTTTTGTTCAAGTTTTTGCATGCAAAAGTGCATTTACTGGACTGTAGTAGCTCTTAAAAGGCAAAAAAAAAGGGTTTACACACACACACACACACACACACACACACACACACACACACTGTGGTTAACATAGGAAACATGAAGTGACACAGCACCAATTCAGGCTGTTAAAGAATTCCATGTTCCTGGAGAGAAGGAAGGAGAAAGAGAGAGAGAGAGAGAGAGAGAGAGAGAGAGAGATTTGGGGAGGGGGGGGGGGGGGGGGGCAGCGGGTGAAGAGGTGAGGAAGGGAAAAACAGGCGTCCTGTTGGTGTAAATTGCCAGTGGAAAAGAGAAGGCAGTCATATTTTCCACAGGGCTGTTGGGCCAGCCTTGAAACTATTACTGAGTTAGCCCCGAGTGTGTGTGTGTGTGTGTGTGTGTGTGTGTGCGTGTGTGCGTGCGTGCGTGTGTGTGCGTGCATGCGTGTAGCTTCATTACATTTTCCACAACAGTTTGCAAAATACACCAGGAAGCGAGATGGACAGAGGAAGGGGTAAAGGGATTTGTTTTGTGGATGGACGCTCAGGTTTTATGATGTTCTGTACCGGAGGAGTTTATAGTTTGTTAAAAGTTCTCCTGTGATCCAGCGACAACAAATAAGCACCCTAAGAGTTCCTAAAAAGATTTTATATACAGCAATGTTATAAGTGTTTGGTTGAACAGTGTTGTCGTTTCTCTGGAAGGTAAAGATCTCTGGTTTGATTTTACAGAGTCTCGCGTAGCCAAGATCTACAATATCTCCACACTTCCTGTTTTAACGCCGTGCCAGCACTGTAGAAACGTCTGGCTGAATCATTATCATTCTCCTATAGAGGGGGGGAAAAAAAAAACGCTCTGGCTTGTTTGTATTTCTTTAAACCAATCGCAATCGTCTTCGGCGCCGCCGAGCCCAGGATGTAGCGATAATGCCCTTGCAAAATATTGTCAAGGGGGGGAGAAACTTGTTTTGGTGGAAAATTTGCATGTAGGGAGGCGAGCCCTGACATTAAAATGGCAAAATCCCTGAAAAAGGAAACACCAACAACCAAGGGAGACACTAACAAAACCATGGTATTTTCATGCCATATCTTTGTGTTTACATTCGCTAGCTCACTGCGGGTGAGGCTTGGAATATGAATCTTTTTCTGTGACTGGTGGGAAAACATGCAAGAACGTCCCTAATGCTCTAAATATATTCTCTGTGTATCTTTACAACCGTTCACCGAAAGAACCGAGCAGCCCTGCCTTACTACACGATCCAAATCTTCATCAAAACTCGCCGAGCCGGTTGCTAGTTCGGAGGTTGTGGTTGTTTCATGTAGTGACAGGCCTTTGGAGAACGGTAACATGCAGATAGCTAAAACCCCACAGTCTCCATCCTGTGAGTTAAACTAGACTTTACCTGAAATCCTCAGATCTCAGTTTTTGGGTTTAGGTCTCAACTTTGGGCTCAGGGTTTGGGTTTGGGTTTCTCTTTTTTGGTTTGGATGTCTGCTTTAGGTTCTGGTCTCAGTTTTGGGGTTTAGGTTCACATCTTGGGCTCAGATCTCTGTTCTGTGTTTGGGTGTCAGTTTTAGGTTTGGATATTGGTTTTGGGTTCAGATCTCAGTTTAGGGTTCATGTCTTAATTTGGGGTTCAGATCTTGGTTTCAGATGTGGGTCTAGTGTTATGGTCTCAGTTTCAAGTTCAGATGTCAGTTCTGGGTTTGGGTGTCAGTTTTAGGTCCTAGTTGGACCTAAAATTTGGGGTTTAGGTGTCAGTCTTGGGCTCGGGTTTCAGATTTCGGTTTTATTCTCCATTTGGGTTTCTCTTCTTTGGTTTGGAATGTCAGCTTTAGGTTCTGGTCTCAGTTTTGGGGTTTAGGTTTACATTTTGTATTCATATTTCATTTTCAGATTTAGTCTTCAGTTTTGGGTTTAGGGGTCACTTTGGGGTTCTGGTCTCAGTTTCAGATTTGGATAAAAAGTTTGGTTTTCAGGTCTCAGTTTTGGGCTCAGATCTCTGTTCTGTGTTTGGGTGTCAGTTTTAGGTTTGGATATTGGTTTTGGGTTCAGATCTCAGTTTAGGGTTCATGTCTTTTGGGTTCTTGGTTTCAGATGTGGGTCTAGTGTTATGGTCTTGGATTTAGATATCAGTTTCGAGTTCAGATGTCAGTTCTGGGTTTTGGTGTCAGTTTTAGGTCCTAGTTGGACCTAAAATTTGGGGTTTCGGCGTCTGTTTTTGGGCTCAGATTTTGGTTTTTGGGTTTATGTATCATTACCGGCTCCACATCTCAGTTTAGGGTTTTGGTCTCAGACCTCAGCTTCATACCAGTGCAGACCTCTAGCAGAGACTGGGGCAGTGTGTCACAGCAACAAACATTTACAAACAGACTTTATCAGACAGTTGATTTTTTACTCGAGACATCTCTAAACTGACCTACAGGCGCACCACAACAACCTCTCCTCTCTCTCTCTCGATATATTTAGCCGCCGCGATGCCTCCAGCTGTGGCCGCAGAGACGTTTCTGACGCAAACTGCGCGTCCTCTGCACACTGGTGGCCATTGTAGGAGCCCCTCTTCATGCATTCATGTTGAATTAGCATTGTGCACACACTGGCAGCCGTTGTAGAAGTTTCTGGAGTCTTTGAATGAATGATGCATCGACGCTCTGCTGCGTTCGGAGTGGGAGATCCCAGCCCACAGCAGCTCTTAAAAAAAAAAAAAAAGTCATATTCGGGGCATGAGACTATTCCTGGTGTATAGAAGTGTGTGTATTTCTGTTTGTGTGCGTACGGACATGATGCTCACGCTTATGTAAGTTGTTTTCTTTCATCTACATCCCTCGTTTTTTCTCTTCAATCTCCTCTCTGTTTTTTTATTCCTCTCCTCCACTCTTCCTTCCTTCCTCTCTCTATCTCTCTATCTTTGTTCTCTTCGTGCCATGTTTTTCTTTTCTCTCTTTTTTCATTCATGTTTTTTTTTTTTCCCTTTCTGAACCTCTTCAATACTTTTCTAATTTCATTATCTCTCCTATCCTCTTGTTTCCTCTCGTCCTGTTTCCTCTCATTTCCTCTCCTCTTTCTCTCCTCTCCTCTTTCTCTCCTCTCCTTCTTAAAAAAGCCTGCAGGCAGGTTTAGCTGCACTGTATTGCTGAGTTAGTTTTCCTCTCAGGAACCAAGTGGTCCTGGAGGCCATTTTTCACAGCGTTGCATCAGAATCTTGCAGTCTGAGCCTCGCAAACACCACCGATAACAGAACTTATACTATGTAGGGCGGATAATTATGAAAACTTTCACTTACAGACTTCACAAATCAAACAGGATACAATCAGAGCTTTTTGTTACCCTTATTTATGTAGAGACGGCTGACAGAGAACAGCCGAGTGTACCAGTTCTCTATTGTTGGGCACTAGGTAATAAAACATGTATCAACTGTCAACCAACAGAATAAACATTTTACAAAATAAAAGTACACATATAGAACTGAGAAACATGTAATCCCATAAAAGCTGCTGCAGTCATACAAAGAAAACTGGTATCACTCTGAGTTGAAGCCTGTTTACTAACCTGTTTAACGTCTACTTTTCATCACAAGCTTTGTTTTTTACGAGATGTAGTTTCATTTTTTACACTTTGTTCGTTATTAAGATTAAGATTTGTTGAGTGACTCAATAAAAACACAGTTTTGTGACAGTAAAACCACAGATGACAGTAAAATACACATTTAGTGACTAATTTTTGATGATTTTTTGTAATTAATCAACTCAAACTCGTAAATATCAAACACAGAAGAAAGTAATTGAAGCCAAACTACTAAACATAAGGCAACAACATTGACCCTCTTTGGTCTTAAAAAAAAAAGTTGCTTTTCCACAGAAATATGCAAGATCAACAACCATTTTTCAAGGAATAATTTCCTAGAATAAACCTTTGTTTTGGCCTGTGGTTATCAGGTGATTGACAGGTGTATAAAGCAGCTCTCATAAAAAATTGACACAATGAAATATTATATAAATGGAGGTTTTCTTCTTGCTGTTTCACTACGTGCCAGTTCAGACTTGGACCACTGGCTGAAGCCTAAACAGCTTCCATTTTGGATGCCTTTGCTCAGAAAGCTCATTCATTTTGTTAGAAAATATGAAGTGTTGAGAAATAAATACAACGGCATGTTCAGTCCGTTACCAGCAAATTCAACAGTCTCACATCCAACAAAAGGCTCAAACTATTGTGAGTTTAACTGCCAGCTGCTGTTTCTGGTGTGAACTTCCAGCACTTTTCTGACACCGTTAACATAAGTTTTGAAGCGATTCTGCAGCTCTGATATCCGCCTGTGAAACTCATGCTGCTCTTGACACTTTCTGTTCCCTCTAAAAGGTGAAATACTCATCACCGCTCGAGGCCTAAATATGAAGTTTTGCTTGCAAGAGTTCAGCGTGTAGCAATTTCTTGGATGATTAAAAAAAATTCTCAACTAAAACTCCCAATTCTTCTTCATTTTAATGTATGTGTTCAGTGCTCAGTAGATGTGATGATATGAAAATGAAAAGAAAAGGAAGTGAAAGATTTTTTTTAATGGTACTCCAAGAAGACAGCAGCCATCACCGTCTCTTACAGCTCAAAATTCACCAGCCAATTTCCCTATTTTGCCAGTCAGCTTGATGTTTACAGAAAGAATACAACTCGAGAAGGATCAACCGACGGTTGGTTGGATACAAAATTGGCCGACTGAGTAGAAAAACCTCCCCAGACTCTGCCAGAATGTATATCAGCATTTGGATGATGGCTGCTGCCTGCAGTTTGTGAGCCTGTTTGTAGTATCTTCTCCTGTCCTGTCTCTTTATTTATAAGCAGCAAAATGTATGTGTTGTGTGTGTGTGTGTGTGTGTGTGTGCAGTTTATTCTTGACACAATGGGGGCGGGCGGTTGAATGACTACTGTCCCCAACACCCGTTACTCACACACACACACACACACACACACACACACACACACACACACACACACAAACACCAGTACTGGCTGTCCACCCACGCATAGAGCTAATCTCTGTCCCCTCACATCCGCAGAGCAGCAGGTAGGTAGGAGGTGTGCGGTCTGAGTGTGTGAGTGTGTGTGTGTGTGTGTTCAGCAGGATGACTAACATCTTATAGAATTAAAAAGCCTGAACTCTCAGTAGCACAGATGGCTCCGTGAGCAAATTCGGCAAACAAGAAACAGCTAAATTCACTCAGTTTTTATGCCTGAAATTCATCCTAAAATATTACAGAGAGACATCAGACTGTTGCCTGCAGTGTGTGTGTGTGTGTGTGTGTGTGTGTGTGTGTGTGTTACTGTAACTTGTACTGTACACCTGCATATGAAAAAGGTTCCTGTTCCACTTCCTGTTGCAGTTTTTGCCACTGATTTGCATCTCTCTTCCTTTCCCTCTCTTGCAATTTTCTTTTTTTTTAAAACATCAATTGCTTTATTGTCGTGACACGTGAGATGCGTTCGTGCTGCCAGAACATACAAAGAAGGAAAATAAGTCACCGAGGAGAAAAAAACTGTGCTGATTTCAATACAAACTATTTATCTAAAACAGCACACAATGAGGTCAGAAGTATGTGGACGACCAAAGGAAGTATGCAGACACCTAAATATTACACCCATATGTGACAGTTGTCATCATAAAAACCATGAGCATCAATCTGCTGCTATAACAAGCTTCCACTCTTCTGGTTTCAGGCTTTCCACCAGATGTTGGGACCTGGCTGAAAGCATTAGCAAGGTCCAACCAAGCAGCAAAGCCAATGTGGAAGTACTTTAAAGTGCCACAGATGGACCCTAGACCAACTGACAGAGTCAACTTCTCTCTAGAAACGCTAAGTTGATCATTTTTTTCAATCATGGTCTCTAAATTTAGGCCCTCTAATAGAATTGAATAGAATTGAAGATTTGAAGACTTGTAGTAGCTTTGATGTCTACCGTGTGGGTGTTGTTTGACAGCTGTGATTGACAGTCGGCTCACCTGCTGCTCTCCTCGGCTCCGGGACTCACACCGAGTCGGACTATTGTCACAATATATCACTAAGTTTAATGTGACTTGATAGCAACGCGTGCCCGGTTAGCACAATTTAGCTAAGGTAGCTAACGTTAGCCCAAGCGCACAGAGCTTGGGGTTCGCATTAAGGTAGCGTTAGCTTGGGTCCGAGGTTTCCAGAGCGTGAAAGTCAACATCATGCACTCCTTATTCGTAAGGTCCTCGCAACTGAGGGAGCAAGAACATGAAAAACAGCCCCAGAGCAAAAGTACGCTCAAGTACAAGTACAAACTTTTAGCCGTTTACTCAACTTTCTCCATTAGCAAATCATTTCTACTTGAGTGTATGTGTACAGTATATGCGAGTGTGTGTGTTTTTTTGACAAGATCCTACATGTCCGACACGCACATGACACCCGAGTGCTGCAAAATATCCAGCACGGGGGGTCCTGACACCGCGTTACCGTGGCAGCCAGAGGGATGTTTACTGTCAATACAGCGACGTCCCGGCCGCACAGCACACCGGGCCGGTGGAGAAGAAGAAGGAGGGGGAAGGAGGGAGAGAGAGAGAGAGAGAGAGAGAGAGAGAGAGAGGGAGAGAGAGAGAGAGAGAGGTCGCGCAAAGCTGGAAAGAACAATAAGGCTTACAGTGGATGAAACAAAGAGAGAGAGAGAGGGAGAGAGAGAGAGAGAGAGAGAGGGAGAGAGTGAAAGTGAGAGAGGATCATGTGCAGAGATCAGGTGCATTTTAGCTTCCAGGAAACAGAAAACAAAACAATTCATTCAGATTGCATCGAAACGTGTTTTAGTTCACGATAGTTCAGACTGATTAAAGATTCGTTCTTCCTGCTGTTTCTGTCTGCAGACAGTCAGCAGCGTCACAGACGTACAACTCACTGCTGCTCCTCTAAAGTATGAAGATATGCTAGTCTGTATTTTAACAGTGAATGCTTTATAAAAAGTATTTACAATCAGTTACTAATGGAAGAACAGGCAGAGCAGAAGGTTTAAAGTGTCAAAGACTTTGTCTGATATGACCTTTATTTAATCAGGTGTTCTCATCTGTTTTGCAGGAGACAAAACAAAAGCACCTACAGCCTCAGAAACAATCAAAGACTACATTTAAATCACTGATTTAACAGTTTAAAGTCTAATATGGTTTATATACTGCTTCCTTCTCCCTCCAGAATCTATAAATATGCAAATATATTGTTCATTTCAAAAGTTTTCCTGCTGGACACAACACGTCTCCTCCTTCACTGTTAAGTTCAATCTCAGTGCTTCAACTTTCCACATCACATTTGCATAAGTCTCATACTGGACCGCGATTGGCTCCAAACTAGTTGTGATGTCACAAATCCTGCTCGTAGGTACACGTGTTAAACTTCACGTGACAGCAGATGATTGAGAAGAGAAATGATTTACTGAGGAAGCTTTAACAGGAGACCTTTGTAAATAAAAATCATATAATATATAATTATATGGTACCTGAAGCCAAATTGCTCCATCTCTACCAGTGTCAGACGGAAAAAAAACACACAAACAGCCCACAATGATCAATTACAGCTCTTACAGGAAGCCGCAATGTGTATATTTACTACATTTTGAGGTGGTTTGTGCATGTGCATGTAGCTCCTGTGAAGTAACAGTGTTGCTTCAGAAGCTACAGTAGCTGCCTAGTGTCTATTCTTACACCATAACCCCCAACACATTAAACATCAGTCCAGCTTTTAAGTCACATTTTTAAAAAACTCCTAATTTAATTTCATAACAATATCCAAACCAGCACTCTCTCTTCTCAATAAATGTTCACACTCACATCACAAGCACACAAGTTTACTCACACATACTACTTATATACACTCAGTAGGTGGACTCTGGTGGATCCGGACTGAATGACTGGACCAGGAACAAAATTTAACGGCAACCTGAAGCGAACCTCTTTTGAGTGACACATTGATGTCACGTCACCTCAGCTGTCATCATTCAGCCGCCAGCCAGTCGCCACGGATACGAGGTAGTTGTGGAATGTAAAAGGTCCGGTTGATAAAGTCAAAATCTAGCCGATACCAAAACAATCACTTAAAGACAACTGGAGTGTGACATATGTGTTTATTTTGCTTGAGGGAAGTACAAAAACCATTAGTGAGTCAGTCCATAATGAAGAGAATCAAACATTTTTAACAATGAATACAGTGAAAAACTCATTAATCAGCCCTTCATCACACCTTTTTATTTAAGTTTAAGGACTTGGCTACATGATAAAGGTTTCATATCTCCCATTAATACATAGTTTTGGATTTTTAATGCACCTTTACTGGACTGTGATGTGGTGGAAATGTATTAAATGGGCCTCCAACACACTCTGACATACTGAATGGATGAACACACACACACACACGCACTCGCTTGATACACTCGTTCCCATTTACTCCTGCAGTCTTTACCACTGTTTTGTCTCTATCTGTGAGACACACACACACACACACACACACACACACACACACACACACACACTCACTCACACACAGGGTGAGGAAACCATAGGAACAGATGAAGGCGCTGTCAGCAGCACCTGCTCCTCCTCCTCCTCCACACAGCTCCTCTCTCCGGCTTTGTCTCTCCCTCCTCCCTTCCCTTCTTTCCTTTTTATCCGCTCATCTCTTCCCCCTCCTCTCAGTTTCAATCTTTTCTCGTTTTCCTCGTTAACCTCTATTTTCTTCTCACTTCACTTCTCCTCCTCTCTCTCTCTCTCTCTCTCTCTCTCTCTCTCGTCTAGTCTCACTTCCTCTCGCTCACAGAAGGCGACTGGATCCGAAAATGAATTTACAAGAAAAGGGAGTGTTTGATTTGACCACAAAAGCTGACCCAGCTGTTTCGAAGGGTTGCAAAACATGAAATGCTAAAAAAAAAAAATGCAATTAGTCATTTTTTGTGCATATAATGCATCTGGAATATATATATATATCAGGGTGTTTACTTTAACACAGGTCACACCATGACTGCGACTGTAACTGTACGTGGTTCATATTATAACTGTGATCAAAGTTGTTTTTGTGCCAAACGAAACCTTCGCAGGAATTCAGACTGATTGTTAAAACAATGCGACGCTGCGTCGGTTTCGTGTCGCCTCTGGGTACGATGATATGTGATCCAGGAAGTTGAGTTTTAATAACAGATTAATGAGTTTATCAGACGCCTAAACGCCACACCACAGTGTGCAGCAATTACAGATGTAACAGCTCTGGAGAGTTGCCACGGTGATAACAAGATTAACTGAATCTAGAAACTCTGCGTTTAAAAAATGTCTCATGAGGCATGTAAATGTTTTAAATAGTCAAGTTGTTGGATGTGAATTGTTATTAATGTGTTTTTTTACGTAACTTTTTTTGACACCTATTTTTGGCCTTGTAACAGAGACAATGTATCTCAAGAGACTTCCGGGTTAAATAAAGGTTAAAAAAATACAAATCATCACAATGGTCGCGAGGTGAACAGATATGTCAGATACATTGTTCACGTCACAAAGTAGGAAAAAAGGTTGATAGCCAACCCTTGTTTAGTAAAGGTGCAGGACAAACAGCAGCAACAATAGTATAATAGTGTACAGTAGCGTAATTCACCAGGAATGTGCGCTTGCATGTATGTGATTGGCTGACAGATGATGTTGCATTGTGGCAAAATTTGAGCTAAAGCTGCCGCGATTAGTCGATCAACAGAAAATTAAAGGCCGACTATTTTGATAATAGATTAATTGGTTTGGTTAATTAGAAGAAAAATGTCCAAATTCTCTGATTCCAGCATCTCAAATGTGAGAATTTCTTTAGTTCTACTGAACATCTTTGGGTTGTGGACAGTCGGTCGGGACAAAACAAGACATTAGAGGAAACAGTGATGGACATTTTTCACCATTTTCTGACATATTATAAGCAAAACTATTAACTGATTAATGATAATGAAAAAAAATCACTAGTCGCAGCCTTAATTTGAGCCTGGATCAAGTGTTTTGCTGGAAAACCATGATATGTTTTGCTAGAACCCAAATGAATGAAAGCATCACAGCGTTGTCACATCATAAAACTGATTTATTTTTCAGTTCAGTTTTTAAAGGTGCAGATAAATGACATCATCTTGCTGATGGAGGCGTCAGATCAGGAAAGGCTTGGTGGTGTTGTAGGTCGCCTGGACCAACAACGTATTTTGCTGATGAATTTGGAGAACTTGTTCTTTGTTCTTCGTCTCCCAAGTTTCCACAAGCAAAAAGAAAAATAGTGAAGATAATTGAATAAAATTATAAATAATGTTTATCAAATGGTCACATCACAAAAAGGAAACAAATGAACTTAAGTGAACTTCCAAGATATAAAGTTGCCTCGCAGAACTTTCCAACTGAATCAAATACAAAGTAGGACGAGCTGCTGCCTTGGAGGTTATTGATTTCTTTTTTTTTTTCTCTTTTGTTTTGTTCTTTTTCCAGCGAGCACTCGAGTGTTTTGGAGGTTGAATTCCCCCCCGACCTCAGACGTCCAGCGAGGGGAGCAATCACACGACTCGACCTCTGCACCGTCGAACACAAAGAGCCGACATTCAACGAGAAAGAGAGAGAGAGAGAGAAGGATGGAAGTTGTTGTATTAAGCCTTTGTTTCTCTCGCCACAATCTCCCTTTGTTTTAATGTCTTCTTGACCTCCGCCACCTCTCTCTCTCTCTCTCTCTCTTACTCTATGCCCCTCCATCCATCTCTCCATCTTCATTTCTCTCGATCTTTCTCCTTTCCAATCTCTCTCTCCCTCCTTTTTCTCCTCCTTCATCTTCTTTTCTGCCTCTGTTCTTTCTATTCAAC
Organism: Thunnus maccoyii; assembly: GCF_910596095.1. Lineage (NCBI taxonomy): Eukaryota > Metazoa > Chordata > Actinopteri > Scombriformes > Scombridae > Thunnus > Thunnus maccoyii. The sequence goes on along the minus strand of NC_056549.1, from coordinate 4,471,735 downwards.
TATATCTTTGTCTCTTTTTCTTCTTCTGTGTTTTTCCCTCCCTCTCCATCCATCCATCCACCTTCGGTTTCTATTCCGTCCTCACTTTTCTTTTCTTTTTATCTTTTCTATCCCCTTTTTTCCTCTCTTTCTCCTCCTTCCGGTGGTAGTAATCATTCCTCACCTTTTTCCCCATTTAAAGTTACACTTTCTGTCATCTGTAGTTTTAATTAATCACGCGACTCGTTAACGAACTCTCCCCCTCGACTGTTAATTAATCAGGTTTCTGCCTTAATGAACAGTCTAAACTCGTTAAACCTGTTTCGCTCTTAATTAGCCCGTTAGCTCCGGGGCCTAACGTTCCGACAAGACTATTAGGCACTACTACGCCTCGACGGCAGCCTCCGTGAGTGTGTGTGTGAGCGTGTGTGTTAAGATTACCTCACTCCCTAATGGGGCTGCTCAAATATTTATAGGGCAGGAAGCTGAATGGGAAGAATGATAGCGCTCAGGGAGACAGCAGACACTGAGGGAGTACATGAGAAGACTGATGCTGCCTTCAAGTGCTCCTCGTAAGCTCCAACTTCCGACCTCGGAAGTTGTAAAGATATGGAAAGCCCAAAGGGTCACAACACGCCTCTGTCCACCTTCGCTGTAAAGATTTGGATGTCGCCCAGTGGTCAGTGTTGAATGAATGCTGACAAATGTCTCTGAATCAATACTGACCGGCATTGAGGCCAAAGACACTTTACGGCGGCCTTACAGACAAACATTAGCATTCTGTTTGCCCCAAATACAAACATACAAACACAGCACATGTGGTTTAACATGCGTCTTATGAGGATCTGACTAGTAAAGGTGTTCGGATTCTCACCATGATTGTGTGTCTAAAGTAAAATTATTACAGGCTTGAGTCAATGGATACAGCAGGAAAACAGGATTTAAGCTTCTTCATGCCAACTCAGACCATGCAGTTCCTCTATGAGATGCCACCAAGTTACATTAAGTCTATAAAGTCTTTTAATGTTGTATACACCAGCAGGTGGGTTACATCATATTGTCAAAGGCTGTTAAAGGAAGATATTTTCATGCTTTAATGTGCTTACAGTCGTTTAGTAAGTATTTTTTCATCTTAAATCTGAAGAAGTAGACTTGAGACCTGGACCTGAATAACAGTCACACACAAAAAGAGGGAAAGAAAATTCCCCCTGCACTGGTCTATACTGTTTAAGACACATACCACATAACCAGGGAGCTCTGGTGCATTTCATACAGCCATCTTTACCCCTGCCTCCCGTGTCTCTGCATCCCCGAACTGTCAAATAAACTAAAATAAAACCTGGTCTCGTCACTTGGAATACACTATGTGAGACTTGACTCCCTAATGACTAAATTCAGCTAAGAGAGATGTGAAAGGAAAAAAATGTAAATGTCAGTTAATCATCAGTATGCAGTGATCTTGAACACTTGCAAGTTGAATTGCAATTTCACTATAAACACTTGTGTCTTATCTTAAATGACTAAACTTGGTCCTGACCGTAAAAGACTTAAAAACAGTTCTGCTAAGTGACGTCACTCGGATGGAACCAAGTAGTAAAAGCAAAACAAGCGGTAAACATATCTTGAACTTGATTATTCTAGACATATATTTGGAAATTAAACCAATTGAGCACCAAAGTGTCCAACATAATCATATAATGCTTATAAATCAATGTGGTCACACAAATAATCGCTCTGCAAGTTATTAGGATATTTACAAGTTATAATTTGTCCAACATGTTTAACATTTTTTTAATTAAGCAAACTGCTGAGAGTAAAGTTAAGTGTTAAGTTACTTAATAAAATGTCATTATAACCTGTTAAAATTGTGTCAAAACCTAGAAAATAAGATGTAGCTTGTGAAAAACTCCAATTTTTCATGTATGTATACAGAGATTTAAATTTGAAGCTGCTGAAAATGTCTATTTTCCCTCTAAAGAGATAATACACTGTCACTCATGTAGCCTATGCTAAACTGTTAGCATGAGGGCTTACATCACTCAAAACAGTGCACGCTAAAGTATCATGGCCTTAAACACCGAAACAATCAGCTGGGGACTTGTTGATTGACTGGGGTCTCTGTGTTTTCACCAGGCAATAATGAAGGTGGGAAATTGACAACATACATATTACAAAGCTTCAGTGCGGTAATTTAGTGCAGATCTGAGTCTTGAAACGATGTGCCAACTGAGTGAGGTAACTCCACTTGTTTCCAATTCTGTTCCACTTATTTTAGGAATCCTATGGCAACAAGAGTGAGGATCTTTTTTAAAAAAAAAAAAGTAGATGAAGGCAGATTGCTACATGCATATCAAGAAAATGAAATAAAATGAATGGAAATTGGCAAGTGAATGAAAGAGCGAGTGGAACAGCACCAGAAACAAATCTCAGGTCCATTCACAGATTTGCCCTTTGCTCTAAGACAAATAGGATTTTAAGACTCATAATTAGATTAAATGACTTGTTGATGGTTATCTTTAGCAGTGCCAAGGCAAAAATGAGAGATGACAGCATATACGTGGTATCTGGCTGGGGGGGAAAGTCGGGGTGTGACATCACAGTGTCAAACACACAACTGAGACAAGCGTGAGGTCAAGGTGTTGTGTTACACCAATGAAAGTAAAGAAGGTATGGAAGGATGGAGGGAGGCCCTGAGTGTGAGGAGTCTGAAGAAAGAGAGATATAAAGATTGAGAGACTTGGGGCATAAATAGGAAAAAGGATAGAAATAGAGAAAGAGAAATGTGTTTTGGCTGCTAAAGAAAGAAAGAAACAATAAAAAGAATGAAGGAAAGAAAGAAGAAGAAAGAAGAAGAGGGAAAGAGGTCAGCATGAACTCACTGTTGAGGGACTGGGTGGATCCAGATGGGAAACACATGCGGTGAAACACACACACAACACACACACAACACACACACACACACAAGTTCCAGTGAGCTTGGGTGGAGTTTAACGATGACCTCTTGACACCAGATGGAGGGATGACACTCGTCCTCTCTCCTCCCTTGTTCTTTCATTTACTCCTGAATCTCATCCCGAAGCCAGATTCTAACACATCTGATGTAATCTTACAACTAGTTTATTTTACTTTGTCACTGTCACATCCGTGGCATTCTGGGTATTTGAGTCCCCCAAAAGAGTTTGTAGTGAGGCCTACAATCCTACAAAAAGATGGGGCCTACAAAAGGAGTATACTGAGTGTACTGTAACTTCACAGGAATGTTGCATTCAAGTCACATGGGAGAGGAGGTAAATAAGAGATTCTCGGCAAGAAAACTCATCAATCTAATTTTAAGATTGAAAATGCTACAGAAAATTCTATGTCAGATTTTAAATACAACAGAGAATACTGAAATTTTTAGCCCTAGATTATAAATAGTACAAACAATACTGCCAAAATGCAGTTTCAGATTGTAAATCCTTCAGAAAATATGACCATACAAAGCTTCCCATTGTAAATTATAAAGAAAATACTGCAAAACTAAACTCCAGATTCTAAAAATTACAAAAAATACAACCAAACTCAGCCTCAAATTATAAATATTACACATAACACTGCCATACTCTGTTTTCGATTGTAAGTAATAAATGAAATTTTGCAAAACTTAGCTTCAGATTATAAATAACTGAGAAAAAATTGTCAAATTAGGAGATAAGTGGGAGATAAAACCTGCTTCTAGGGTCTTTGAGGCAAACTGGATCAAGACCAGGCAACAGAAAAAGCTGAATTAAATGCTGTGAAATCAACTAAGAAGAGATAGTGAAACTGAGCCCCGATCATGAATCCAGGAGGTGTTTGTATGTCAGGTTCAGGCAGAGGACCCAACATGTGGAACATATGAAAGCCCTTAAAACCAAACTAGGTGAACACACCTGTGTTGGTGCACTATGGATGATCTTTAAAAGAAAACCCTCAGGAAGACGTCCATCTTGATTCATCTTCACATTGCATAACACCTTTCATTCAAGAGGTTTACTCACACCTGTGGGTGAAATAACATGACTTGTGTAATATACATGTGTCACGGATGATTGTATGTGTTCTCGCGGTATACATGTGTCGGCGTGTTCTGCGCCTGTGTTTGGGTGTTCGTAATGTGTTCGTGAGTGTATGTTTGCATATACATTTTTTTGGTCTTTGTGTGTTGTGTGTGTATGTGTGTGTGTTGTGTGTGTGTGTGTGGTGGTGAGGGGGTGGGGATGACACAGCAGGTCCCCTGCTTTCAGAGAAGCTGAAGTGTGAACCTCAGATTGTCTCCATGGAGATGAGGAGCCTGCTCTCGACACCTGTAGTCGTCATACCTCGACGACGACGTCAAAGTGTGCGTGTGGGTCCATTAAGCAACACACACACACACACACACACACACACACACACTGTATACTACGTACACATGAGGATGTATCTTTCATTAATCAATGTTTGCTGACTGTATATGATTGATGAACTGTCAAATTTCTGTTTTATATTTACAATTTAGCAGCAAAAACAAGTCACCTGACAGCTGTGTTGACGTTTCATTACAAAGATCTCAGTTTTTGAAAATGACACCAGAAAGAGACCATGCAGAGGAAACGCTGACCCCCTTAAAGATCCAACAAAGATAAACAAGTCAAGTGGACATTTGCTGTATAATAATGGGGTTATGAGGAAAATATGAGCTGCTCCTCCTTTTGTTGCAGCTACTGCTGCAGTGTTTTTCAATTAATATATTCATTGGTCTGCAATGTTGTGACAAGTTAAGTGTGCATTAAAACAATTTCAACAATCACTATTCATCAGTTTCATCAGATGCAAGTTATTGGAAAGATTTCAAACAATCCATCCAGTCTAGTCATTCTAAAGCAAAAGAAATAGTTGACAAAGACATCACTCAAATCCAACAAGCATAAAGAGTGTGTTTACATGCACACTTGTATCCTGGTTATGATCATTTAGGATCCCACTTATGTGTTGCACCTTATCAGGTTTCTGATCATGTTTCCAGGTGTGCCTTGAACTTGAGTGAAATAGTAGTTAATCAGAAAAAAAAGATGATAAATAATGTAATGATGGTCTACATGCTAAACTGAAAGTGAAAGTTTGACACTGGTAATGCAGAGGATACATTTAATTGTTGCTTTCATCTTCTATAACTGATTATTAGATGCAAAAGCTAAATCTAGCAGAGCGGTAAATACAGCAGGCAGAAGTCCAGGCAGCAAGAAACCAAACTGAGTTAAGCTGCTGTCAAACCAAGAAAAAATTACATTTGCTCGCCCAAGAAGGTATGGATCTCATATCTCGTTTGTGGAACAGTTTTTAATTTGACAGAGGAGGTTAAATAAAAGCTAATAAGCTATGTTAATAGCTATGCTAATAAGGTATCCTCACAAAGGTCAAGATGGTTTGCTATTGGTCAACAGTGCAAATTAACGGGTCAAAAGTTCACCAAAATTGAACTCAATGCAAGGAATCTGTGTCAATTTACTTCACCCCTGTGAGTTAATCCATTGATCATGGTGATTGACTTAAGATTTATTTAATTTGTCACGAAATTTCGCCATTTTAAAGCCTGATGTGTCCAGACCTCAAATCCTCAACTGTTCTGGCTTAAAAACAAACTTGCTCTCACACAGACAATCTCTACCTCATATAGTACCTACTAGAATCACGTACAAGACAGAATAATCAATAATCAAGTTTCTCTATGTTACAGTAAACATCATATCCTAAATATATTCAAAACTAGGATACTTGAGCGCATGTGAGTAACTTATATGTCATCAATAATGACAAACCACAGATTCTGACTGACATTTTCAATCACATCTCATCGTTATATCAAGAAATAAATCAGACATTAAAATATATGAAACCCATGTTGCACATATGAGTCCACATGGTAATTATTTGGGAATTATTTGGGATTTTCCACATGTGTATCTGATGTGGTTTTTCAGTAAATATATTGAAAGAACCAACCAAAAACTGCTAATCATAATGGTTGAGGCTACCGCCAGCTGCTTCCTGTTTCAGGTGTTGTCAGGCGTGTTTTTTCATGTATTTTGTTTTTTTTTTCCAAACTTTTAACTCCGATGGGCCCCATTTAAACCCTCAACAAACCTCTTAGATGTGGCAGGATCCTCACATAACCCCTTCGGGATATTTTTTCTATTGAGAAACATTAAGCTGCTTTGCCTCACCTTTTTAATTACAAACAAATGTGACGTACAAAAAAAAAAAAAAATTCAGAAATCTGTTTTTCCAGTTCTACAGGTTGCAAATACGTTGACAGGTGTGCCCAGCTGTGGCCGCTCCGTACAGTACGCCACATTAATACTTTTTTCTTTTCTCTTTTATTTCAAGTGTTTAAGTCAAACAGCTGACTCGTAATTTGTTTCGCGTGAGTCAGTGGTGAATTCTGGTAAAAGGTTGAATAAGGATGACCAAGACTGATGGGAAATACATCAACACACACACGCACACACGCACACACGCCCAACACATACACACAAGCTCCAGATTGTTATGTATTTTATTGCTTTGGCAACACACTAGTGACAGCCGTGCCAATGATGGATGTTTGAATTTAACTGAATACAGGGAGAGCAGAAAGTGGGACAGATGAAACAAAGAGAGAAATGCAAACCAAAACTTTTTTTAAAAAAAGTAATTAAAAGTACTTATTTTTTAATGAAATTTCAAAATGTAACCACGCAAACTGGGCGACAGAAGACAAAACAAATGAAACACTTTCACAGCTGTGCAGTCTTTCACGTTTGTACTTCTGTACTTGTGAGGACCCTCATTGACATTCCTAACCTTTACCATTACAACTACATACTTAACCTCAACCTTTACCCTCACCTTAACCTAAACATAAGTCTAACCTTTACCAAAACCAAGTCTTAAACCTTAAAAAGACCTCAGAAGAAGTGAGGACCAGATCTCCAAAAATGTCCTCAAACTGAGAGTGTCCCCCTAAAGATAGAAATACAAGAGCACACACACACATGTTCACATACCTCGCGGCTAAACTAGAATAAATACTTCCTGCATTTACAGATTTGTCCATTACCTAATGGAAAAAGTGAAACGTGTGCTGTATTTCTGCTGTTGTGCAAACCTCAAGCTAAAGTGATATTAGTGGTATCAAATTATTATTATTACATGTTGATGCTGAAACCATACAGACCTCTGAAGTTCAGGTCCTCCATATGGGAATCATGATCCTGTACCGTGAGTCTAAGATCATTTTATTCTTGAAAACCTCCCCGAACTGGTCAGTAGGTCAAAAGAGTATCTACAAAACCTGGAATTTGTGTTTCTAAGTATTTCTAAATCTAGCAGTATCATGCCTTTGCTTGTGAAATATTGGGCATTTGTTTCAGTAATGATTCAAACGGGAAGTTCAGGTCCTTTTGGGGGTCAAAGTTAATTATCCTCATTGGTTTTAAACAAGTCCTGACCTGAAATACTTGATAAATGCTCCTCCTGAAGAGTTCGGGCTCTGAAGCACTGACGTGTTTAACAGTTTAATCTGAACACAAACAGACTGTAGGATTCTCTATAAGAAAACTCCCACACCTTTCCCACAGAAGAAGGAAGTAGATCAATGACATCATCTGTGATTGGCCAACCGCTGGGTTGCTGTAATGTCTGTTTTTCTGTAAACCAGATGATTTATCATGAAGAGTGGCAGCATTTCTAGACGTCTTACACCTTTATCCTGAAGCGTGTGTGTGTGAGTATCATTTCAATACTGTGTTATTGTATACCTTTGATACAGGTTAATCGAGTACAACAAGGCCAACGCGCAGCCCTCACCCTCGCTCATTATTCATTCTTTGCTGCTGCACACTCAGCAAAACACTGAAGGTTACAGCTGCTTCAACAGCGAGAAAATAGTCAAATCCAAGCTTTACACACTTGTCTGCTTATAGAACCTCAGTTCAACTACACAAAAAGCAGGCAAACAGTTTACAGACAAGCCAATCTTGAGTCCGTTTAAGCAACAACATGATCTGTTTAATGGCAAAAACTTCTGATATCGACATTAAAAACGTGCATCATAATCAAAAATATTCAAGAATACACTAATCATGATGAATAAAACTCACTAACACGCTGGAGGGTCAGTCCGTACTCAGCTAAAATATGTTCAAAGCCACAGAATTTTAAATTTTGTCCATATTCAGCCAAACTATTGAATTTAAAATTCTGTGGCTTTGAGATCCCAGTGTTTCCAAAGATAATAAATGCATGAGGCTTAATGTCAGGGGAAATTTGTACAAAACAATGCATTTGGAATAATTTAATTTGATACAGTTGAGAAGCCATAAAAAAAAGACTGACCACTGTAGGCTTTTATTCTTGGGGTTTGAACATTTAACTTTGTATAACTTCAATTAAAGCTGACTTTTAGAAAGTGCGGAATAAGATGATTTTAACAGCCTTAAGAAGGTATAAAAGATGAAAAACAAGGGAGTCTCCGACTGATTATCTCCAACATAAAGGTGCAGCGTGTAGATGACCTTTTTTTTAACACCTTGATCTAAATGCTACACAGATCATCAGCGTACATTCCTGAGGACCGGTGTGTCCTTGACTCCAGCTACACCTGCAATTAAAATATTTGTCTTACAGATGAGCAATGAGAGGAAATAACCAGCAAGAACAGCTTCAGTGCTCCTTGTTATAGATTCTCTAAGTCATCGGGACTTCTTTCAAAAAGATGTTCCCTTATTTAGTGGTTTGATAATGATGTTGGTGAAGAAAGTTGTCTTACTCATGACTCCTTAATCACCCATGAACCGTTTAGAGGTCTAATGATTGCAAAAAGTCATAGCACAGAGTACGAGTCATACCATTCAGTGAGCTAGCATTTGAATTCATTAATTTTCTCAACTCATTTATTCAGCTTTCTCCTCTAATTTGTCACCTGTCTGTTTGTGTTAAATTGGAATTTAACCAGATTACAGAGCAGACCAGATATTACACTACAGGATTTCTGGACACAATCTTATTATGTTCCCTTTGGACCCTTCACTGGCACATATCTCATGCATGCACATTGAATTGATAATGTTCAGCCTCTCAGAATTGGCAGTTAACGGTTTAAAAAGACACTGTGAGCCTTTCAGAAGTCAGTATACACTCTCCAAAAAGGTCATCTTAGACAGCATGTACAGCAGAGAAAAGAAGAGTTTTATACAGTTGTTGTCATTGCTGTCAAGTTTGCTCAGGCCTTAATTGGCAGCAGGCGCTCGCTTGTTCTTCGTCCACAACAATCTGCTGTTTTTTATGAGTTAATATTTTCAATACTCGCAGCTAGTTTAAAGTTACGCTTCCAGCTGTTTGCCACCTGTTTGCTCTCCGTGCATTTCCTCGTTCTGTCCGCATGCGAACATGTATTTCCATTTACGTCGTTGCCGTGCATGGGGCTGCAAAAACAAACTGGATCTATGTTTCTTACCGCCTCTGGAGGTTGTCAGGGGCAACTGGATCCTCACTCGATGTCAATAAACTGAGCGTGGGCTGCGTTTACCCCTGAATTATTCTGCTGTTTAGCTCTATCCAAATACTGTGGTGACTTGTAATTTGAGCCAGTTCAGACATTCACGTTTATATCTGCACTCTGGACCACAAGTTTGCAACAAAACTGAACACCAAACAAACTCTCGCACCGCACAACAAACTCTCGCACCGCATTTCACCGGTGAATCATTGAATTACTCTCTCTATTGTTTCAATTGATCTTATGTTTCTGTATATTTAGATCGTTGTGTGTACGTATTGTGTTGATGAAAGCCACATTTCCCCCACCGGGGAGAGTAAAAATCTTCGAAGCCTTGACCCCGAACACCCATCTGCCTGTGCTTGACACGAGCATTACCCAACTGGAGCGAGACAGCTGCAACAATACGTATCAGACTGGAGATAGAGAGAGAAAGTAGGGGGGAGAGAGAGAGAGAGAGAGAGAGTAAGGATGCGAATGACAGAGAGAGAAAGAAGGAGAGAGAGAGAGAAGAGGTCAGCGAGGTTCTATTTTTATCTTTCCAGAGTCGTGTCTCGGCTTGAATGGAGGCAAAGTAGCAAAGAAGAATCGTGTTGAAAGGCACGCGCACGCAAATTATTTCATAACCTTGGCACACAGCAAGCTGCTGAAAGCCAGTGATTTCTGTGAGTGTGTGTGTGTGTGTGTGTGTGTGATCACGAAACACTAAGCCATCATAACAATCTCACTCTGACTTCCCCAGAGGGCTCAAAACACATCTTCTCATTGCATCACTTTGTGTTGTACTGATTTGTTTTTCCATGATACCTTTTCATAGTTTGGCTCGCACCACTCGTACTACTACCTTTATAGCCTGTTTAATAACCCTGGATAATGTTTATATTATAGTGTGTGTGTGTGAGAGAGAGAGAGAGAGTGTGTGTGTGGGTCTGTCATAGGCTACTTTCAGGGACAAATTTCAGAGTAAAGACCAGTTAATTGGGGATAAAATCGGTGTCCCCAATTGGGGAAAAAGCTGATTTTTGGGGTCAGTGGTTAGGGTTAGGGTAAGTCTCCAGGAAATGAATGTAAGTCTATGTAAAGTCCCCAAAAGTGACCTAGGACAACATGTGTGTGTGTCTGTAAGCGTGTTAGGGCAGGTAACATATTGTTTTACAGCTTTCTAACTTACTTATTTTGTCCACCAACCACAGTGTCTGTTTCAAACCAAAATCATCCAGGCTACTCCGGCTGATGGTAATTTAGCTCCCTGGAATGTGTGTGTGTTTTACAGCTGACTTCTAGTTCCATTTCTGGTTGTGGTCACATTGAAATTCTGTCCTCTCTCGCTGTTGTAACTATTTAGATTCAAGGAATTCTCCCTGTTTTTTTTTTTTTGTGTGTGTGTGTTTTTTTCTTTCTGCATCATGGATGGATGCTGCTTTCAATCCCTAAAGAAACAGCACAGAAACCAGTTTAGAAACCAGCTGGTATTAAGAAAAATACTAGAAATACCAGAGAAACCAGAGTGACCAGGTTTAGATCAGCACAGAAAGGGGGATTACTCATTTTATAATATAATCTGTAAAAAAAAATACAGTCGAGAAACCAGTTCTGACCTCAGAGAAACTACAGTCCACCAGTTTAACGGTGTACTGGTGTTGATACAAGACTAACCTGTTCAACAACAAGTTTACCTGTGTAACATATCTGATACAGCAGAGAAACTGATCAAGCAAAGCCGGAGCAAGAAAGAGCTCTATGTCCAGACACACTTCAGTATCATGTGTCTGTGCCAGTTAAACAGTCCGAAAACAAAGAGGCGTATTCATAAAAAAAAAAAAAAAGGATCTTAAGGCTAGTAATAGCTGCTAACTGGCCAACTTATGACACAATCCTAAAAATAATGCTCATGTCTTAAACTACCTCAAGGACTTGTGGTTGCTTTCTACAGAATCTGGCCTGATGGGAGAATTATTCTACTATGCAATCAGAAAGTATTGGGACAGTCATATGTTTTCCATTGTATTGGCTCTGTACTTCTGTGCATGCTGTATCCAAACTGAAACAGTGACTAAGAGTTTAAAGTGCTGACTCTTAGCTTTAATTGGAGAGTTTTTTAGCTGACGATACACATAGGAAAATGTGATCAAAAGGTGGGCGAGCATTCCTAAGGAAGGCCAGTATAGAAGTTAAATGATTTTTTTGACCTTTTGACCAAGGCTGTGCTGTCATAAATCTATTAAGCTCTCTGACAGGAGGTGACACTATGCTCTAACCTTAACCTTAACGTACCTTTGAACTGCATTTGAATTCTACTCTCAGCTAAGCAAAGAGCAGATACTCTGTGGCCTGACCTGGCTGTATAAATACATTGTATTTGCTTAGGTTAAACTGCCATGGACGGCCCCGCTGGCTTTGATAGGCAGTTTCATCTGAATGCCAAGGCCTGCTCAGTAGTCCAGCCATCATCCCTCCCTACTTATCTAGCTCCAGTATTCTTGCAAATAGCCACTAGTTATGTCAGAAGCCTTTCACACCATTCTCTGACCAAATGCACTTTTGAACTGTCCTTGAATCCCACCCTTAGTCAAGCAAAGAGCAGATACTCAGCTGTTTAATCAGGCCTCATACGGCGTATCTGCTTAGGCTAAGCTAAAATGGCTGACCCAGCTGGCTTGATATGCAGTTTCATCTGAATGCCACGGCCCACTCAGTTGTCCAGCTGCCACCGCTGATTATATAGGGCCACCAGCCTTATGAATAGCCACTAATTAGCAACACCTCTAGTATGACAAACATTTCAGTGCTTGAATCTTGTCCCTTGACTTGTCTTACCAAAGAGCAAAATAACTGGTGTTTCACTGAAGCTCAACAGTATATTCAAGCATCCCAGAACCACCTTCTGAAGCACTTCTGTCCGTAGCATCATCAGCTAACAGCATGTTAAGCTAACTGGCGTGTTGCCATCGCTGGCAGCATGCTGCTTGACTCACCAAACAACAAAGCGAACAATCATCCTCTAATTAGGAACACCTCTAGTGTGACAAACATTTCAATGCTTGAATCTTGTCCCTTGACCCTGGTCTTAACCATCCTCCTCAGCTAGCTCACATTAGCATGTAACAAAGCATACACTTCTGTTTATCTTTACATCCATATTGGTTGAACAGTGTAGGACTCCAACACTCTTTTTTTCACATAGTCCCCCGACTTTTGGACAACGTAGAAGCAGCAATGATCCTTAGCATACAGACAAGGCAGCTACAAGGAGTATTTTAGGTTCTTGACTGTCCAAGAGAGTCACCTGACCTCAACCCAGCTGTTTTTGACTGGCTGAGGACAAGATTAAAAGCAAAACACCTCTAAAATAAGCCAAAAGTGAAGATGGCTGCAGTTTGAAGTGGCATTTTCTACCGCATCACATCATCCTCAGTGGATTGAGTTCAAAACTCCTAAGCTAGTCCACTTAGTAGCTTTTCCTCTGAGCTTTAAACCACATCTCAACGGATCAAAACTTCATAGAAGTGCATGGCACGAGGTTGAAAGCGCTGGAAAAAGCTAGTAAATAGAACTTGTGTCACGAGTGAAATTTCATGCTCAAACGATGACTTTATTTTAAGTTTTGCTGAAGTCGTTTTAATTACTTTTTGTCCGCTAATGGTGTATAAAAAAAGGGGCCACGAGTCACACATTGTTCATCTGATATGAATGTAAACATCCTCAAATAAAAGCTGAGCATCAACTTTTTTAACCTCATAGTCACTTGATGTCAAATCCATTGTGCCAAAACAACAAAAATGAGTCACGGTGGAAAAAGTAGCTGTCCTTCTGATCTCCCTGTGTGCAGATGTTTACTGTAAAAATGTTGTTTTTCACATCAGGAGATCTTCTTCTTTTGCAATATTGAATGTTAGGATGCAACCCTGAATCACCTTGGAAATGGTGAACTACAGATGTATTCAGATTACGTGCAGGACAAGACTTTGATAAGTGGATGGAAAATGAGCTTTTTAGGAACATTCTTGGCCCAAACACTCCGCTCTGTTTCACTCCGTTGTTTATGAACGTCACACGCTTCATCACACCCACAAGATCCGTGTTACACAACTCCAACTCAAACACTGTCCGATAAAAAAACCTCCAGACGAGTCATTTCAGCTAAATAAAGTAGCTTCGAATGTGGTAAATCACATGACTCAATGTTTGGGGATGCTGTGCTGTGCTGTGCGTAGTGACAGGTTGCGATGGTGGGAGAGCTGAACCTACCTGTAGGTCCGCACGTGCTATGTTTGGTTTCAGCGGGAGTCCCGACAGAAGGCGTCCTCACGGGGCCATCCTGTAAAAGAAAATGACAGAATGAACGTGAGCGAGTTTGTTCGAGTGTTTATGATTGTTTGTGTCTGTGTGTTTGTGTACAGTATATTCGTGGTCTTTGTGCAAGAGTAGTTGTGTTTGTGATTATGGTGTCTATGCATGTTTGTGGATTTAATCTGGGGTTTCCGTGTGTGTGTGTGTGTGTGTGTGTGTGCTTCTCTAAGGGAGTCCAATCACTATCGCAACAGGAAATAAACAGGATGTGGTGGAGGAAGTGGTCACCGGAAGTGTGAATCAGAAACCCCCCCCCACCCTCCCTTTTTACTATCTCGCACAAACAAACGCCCAATCAGAGGCGCATGTTAAATATTGTCTTCAAGAAGAAGAAATGCAAGAGGGGGGAAAGAGGAGGGAGAAAGAGAGGGATGAAGAAGAGAGAGGGGAGGAAGGAGGTTGAGTAAGAGAAAGATAAGGGGGTGAGATAAACAGAAAAGACAAGAGGAAGCAGAGGGAGGAAAGATAGAGAGAGCAAGGAGAGGAGGAGAAAGAAAGAGAGGACGTAGAGGGGAAGAGAGGAAGTGAGAGAGCAAGAGAAATGGGGGAAAAGAGGAGGAGAAGGAAGAGAAGGGAGGCAGAGGGGGGAGAAAAGGAGACAAGAAAGGGATAAGTGCGAGAGAGCAGGAGAAATGGGAGAGAGGGGAGAAGAAGGGAAAGAGAGGGGAGGAGAAAAAGGAAGCAAAATGGTGAGAGAAAGAGAAAGACAAATGGGGAGAGAAAGGAGGAGGAAGAAGAGAGAAGTATGGGGAGAGTAAAGACAGGAAGAGGTAAAAAAAAAAGGAAGGAAAAAAGGGGGAGAAACAGAGAAACACAGAAGGAGAGAGGGAGCAGAGGAGGAAGAGAAAAGAGAAACGTCAGGGGGGAGAAAAAGAGAGACAGAGAGGAGGGAGGAGGGAAAGAGAATGACAGACAAATGGGGAGAGAGAGAGGGAGGAGGAAGAAGAGGTAGAAGGGGGAGAAAGAAAGAGACAGGGAAAGGAAGAGTGAGAAGTGAAGCAGGAGGGAAAGATGAGAGAGAGGGGGGAGAAAGACAAGAAAGGGGTGAGTGTGAGAGAGCAGGAGAAATGGGAAAAGAGGTAAAAAAAGGAAGAAGGAAAAAGGGGGAGAGACCGAGACAGGGGGTGAGAGAGGAGGAGGAGGAGAGAAGAGATAGAATGAAGGTAGAAAGGTAGAGAAGGGGAGAGGAAGAGTGGGGAGGGAAAGATGAGACAGAGGGGGGGAGAAAGACAAGAAAGTGGGGAGTGAGAGAGAACAGGAGAAAGAGGGGTGACGAAGTAAAAAAAAAAAGGGGGGGGGGGGGGTAGAAACCCAGAGAGAAAGAAGCGAGTGAGTGGGAGAGAGGAAGAGTCAGAGGGGGAGAAAAAAGAGAGACGGAGAGTCCGAGAGTGAACGGCAAAAGGGGGAGGGAAAGAGGAAACAGAGAAAGATGAGACAGAAGGGGGGAGAAAAACAAGTGGGGAGAGCAAAAGAGAGCAAGAGAAACAGGGGAAGATGTGAAAAAGGAAGGAAAAACTGAGAGAAACAGGGAGGGAAAGAGAGAGAGAGAGAAGAGGTAGAGGAGAGAAGGGGGAGGAGGGAGAGAAATGAAAATGAAAGAGGGGGGAGAGAGAGAGAAATAGTGAGAGATGAAGGGGGAAAGAAAGAGAAAGAGAGAGAAAGATCTGAAAGGCAGGAAAGTTCCTTCAGTTCATCTGATGCGTCGTCGTTTCGCTCTCTGCCACACGAACGGAAACGCACACACAAACATCCATACGCATCACGCATCAACAACGTAATGGATGGAAAACATCAAAACACACTGTGACAGAAGAGAAGTGGACAGTCACATGTGCCACACACACACACGCGCACACACACACACACACACACACACACACACACACACACACATGCACACAGTGGGATGGTAGTTTTGAGATCAGATTTTTCCAAGTCGTCCTCTCGCTTTAGTCTGCCAGGAGGAAGGCCGGGAAAAACTATGACAGTGTTTTTCTGTTTCATGTCTGTCAAAACACACACACACACACACACACACACACACACACACACACATAGATACACAGATGGCGAGGCTGACTTGTGTGTGTTTCCATCCGTCTGTACCGAGCTTTTCCAAAGAGGAAAATAAAGCCATCCAGCTGTGCAGAGCTGGGTCCTTTTTTTTTTTTTATTGGACTACTTCTAACAACATGATCACACTTAATCTACAGCGCAGCTCCTCTGCATGTTTTGCCCATAATCCTGTTAGGCCAGCGAATGATTCCATGACTCACAGGAGCTGACACGAAACCGATCAGGTCAGGGCATTGATTATAATACCACAGCTACTGCAGCAACGGAGGACCAAATTCATTGTACTGTAACTTGACCTGAGGAGTTTTTTTGGGATTTTTTGGATTCATGGAATAAACATTATTCATTCAGGTGAACATATGTTCAAAAAAATGCTCCCTGCAAGTCAAAGGCATCAGCCTGCTCTGACACTTCTTCTTGCAAAGTTACCTCTACTTCCTCCTCGTGATGACATCAGATTGTTTACCCACTAACGGCCATCTGTTGGTAGCTTTTGTTGCTAAGGTTGCTGCTAAGTTTTTTCCAGGGGATGTTCATGTTGTCCACTATTTGAAAAGTTTATATTTCGAGTAAAGAACAAGAAAAAGAAGTGGAAAAAAAGAGGGGGGCTTCAGGGGGGCTGGCCAATCAGAGCAGAGTGGGCTCATCAGGAGGCGGGGCCTTAAAGAGACAGGAGCTAAAACGGCCTGTTTCAGACAGAGGCTGAACTGAGGGGCTGCATAAAGGAGCAGTAAAAGATAAATAAAGAGTTTTTTGAACTGTGAATCATGCAAAGATATTCCAGTAGAGCCCCAGAATAAAAATATAGAGACCTGGAAATGTGCATGACATGTCCCCTTTAAAAAAAAAACCAAAACTTACTCATCTCTTCTTTAGTTTGGCGGTTGACCTTTGACACACAAAACACAGGACAGATAATTAGGTTTCTTGGTTCCATTTCCACTCATCAACTGATAACCATAATTATGATAATTGGATGAAGGTAGCCTCAGAAGGATGATATCATTTCAGCAGTAGTAGTAGTAGTCGAGCCTTAATCAGGTTAAGATCATTAGCGTGAATGTAAACATACTTAGGAGAGCGTAACGGAGCTGATGTAAGTTATGTGACACTAGAGGCTTTAAAGGGAAAAACTCATGAATTATTGGTCTTCAGAAATTGCTTACGTTTTATATTTTCTTAAGATGATAAACTCTGAGCGCAACTTTTACACAGTGCAAGGAGAGTAAAAGTGTTAGAAAGAGTCAGCGAGAGATATCTGATTATTCTGAATGAAGGTTTTAGTCATTGAACTGATAAAGAGACGCAGAGTAAAGGCAGGAAAAGACATTGTGTAATTTCTCTTACCACTAAATCACACTCTTTTTGCAAGCTTGAAACTAGAAATAGTGTTATTCTTCCTTAAAAAACAAGTTGCTTTTAAGAGTTTAACTGATTTCATAAAGGTTTCAGCCCCTTGTCCATCTCTCGATACAGAGTTGTTCCTTCTGAAGATGCAAATCTTTAAAAAACAGGTCACAGATTTATAGATTCATTATTAAAAAAGGGCTTCCTAAAACAGCTGTTGTTTTTAGCAATCAGTACTGAAGCAGGAGGAAATGGTGCATTTGTATTTCAGGCAGCAGGATGGTGTGTATGTGTGGAACATGTCACCCGGTGCGACGGTGTGGCTCACCGACATGTTTTTAATAGATTCGGACAACAACTATGGAATAAGATATATCAGGCTTTGGATACATACACAATACTTGTTAGTAGGATTAATTAATTACCTTCGAGTTACAATATGACGCTCTTGATTAAGCCCCATGGTGTTTAGTCACCAGCAAGAAAAACTCAAAATCAGCCAAAGTCTTCTCTCTGTCAGCTGTTAGGAGGTGCAGTAACAATTTGCTTGCAACTACTTATCAAAGCTTCTGATATATGAACAAACTCTTGAACCCAGAGCAACAGGTCAACCTCAGAGTGGCTGTAACGGTTAATTTTTCCTAGCATAGATGACTTCAACGGCCCCCCCTCCTTTCTTTTTTTTCAAAATGAATGAACATGCACCAGGCGATGCATTCATCACATTCAAATAGTTCCAAATACAGTACTTGTGTTTGTTGAGTGGTGCAGTGAGTCTGGAAAGAATGAGGAAAAAAAAAACCGATGAAAGGAAAAATTCAACAGGGAGAGAGGGGATGACATGCAACAAGGTCACAAGTTGGATTCCAGTCCACAACATCTGGAATACATGGCTGCAGGGTGGGAAATTACCACCAGCCACCAGCCAAACTCTGGCAACTTGTGGCTGCGTCTGGTAAGCTTGTCGACTGGACCAGCCAGTTTTGGCAGGTAACCAACCATCATTTGGAGTTTGATTCTGTTCTAAGTAGCGTATTCGGGTGCCAAAATGAAGAAAGAAGCCAGTGAATCTTGGAATCTGTTGACCACCGTAGGCTGACAGATGAAAAGCTTCGGCTTCCCTCCCGTTTTTTTTTTTTTTTTCCTGATAGTCTGCTCAGTGTGCTAGCCAATAAAAAGAGTCAATGTAAAAAACAATCTTTAAAGCCACGTGATGTCGTGAAAGGAAAGGGATTATACCCGGCTAATCACATCCCTCTCCTTCGACTTCTTTTCCTACCTTCTTTCCAAACTGGAAGTTTGGAAAAGATCAAGGTGGAGAGGAGACAAACGAGGGCAAAGGAGAGAAACACAAAAGGTGTGGAATATTCCTCTGTTGATTTTCCGCTCGGTGTAGACTGGGAAGTAAAAAGGCCTCCGGGTGAGGAAAATTTGGATTCTATTCTCATCTCTTCCCTATTCTCTTTTTATCTCGTCTCTCCTACAGTGAACCTCTTCATTCATAGTCTCGCTCCGTTGGCCTTTTCTTTCTAGCTGTGACCTTGCATCAACTCATCAAAACAATCAAGCAGCTATGCAACCAGCAAGATCAAACCAAAAACGACCGAAATCTAACCAAAGAACCGATCCACCTGATTACCAACGTCCTGATTGGTTCACCATTTAGTCCGAACGCTCAACCAAGCATCCAACCCATCAACTGTAATCAACTGTGTCATCCAATCAATAACTAACAAGCCAACAAAGCTAGACATGATGTGTAAAACCAATGAACCAATAAATCCCCAAAGCCATGCATCCATGATTATTTGTTTTAGTGGTGGGAGCGTTGTATACATTTATTGGATAGACGACAGGAAATGAAGGGGAAAGAGAGAGAGAGAGAGAGTTGGTGAATGAAATTGGAACCGCCGACCGTCTCATGAACGTTTTTAACCAACCAGCAATCAGCCGTCCATCAAAAACAAACCACCTGTTTACATAAAAGAACAATCTAGAAGATTCCACAAACATCGGAAACCCCTTTTCCAATTTAAACCAACAAACTGTTGGTGTTTCAAACATCTTACTGATCCTGCACGCAAAAGACAAACCAAACGGTCAACCGACATTCCTGTTCCTAACCGACAGAAGACGAGCTTCCTATCATCCGAAAAGGGACGAACAAACATCACAAAACCACGCGGTCATTCGACAGAACGTTATATAATTCAAACGTTCGATCGAGTATCTAAAACATCCCCAAGAGTTCTGGATTCTTTGAACCAGAATATCGACACATTTTTAGTAGTTTCTTTATGTGTTGGACTGAAAAATGTGAGATTGATTTTTTAAAGATTTTATGGTTGTACTAGAAGGAAAAGGGGAAGGAAAATGCCCAGTTTTTATTCCACTGTTAAGCTGCTCATTATAGAGCCAGACACCACACACACACACACACACACACACACACACACACACAGAAAGAAACACACATAACCTCCCACCTGACACACACACACACACATGCAACACATGCAGCTCTGCCTCTTGAGACTTCACACACACACACACACACACACACACACACACAGACCACAGAGGAATTTCCTAGTTTCATATAAAACTGATAATGGGATGTGTCCCAGCGGGAGTGGAAAATCAGAGGTGACTTACGAGCCTCCACATTCCAACCTCACATCCACACACACACACACACACACACACACACACACATCTACTTTTTACACCTCTGGGAAGAAGAAAAAAATGAGAAAGAAGGAGAGAGACACACGGAGAAAGTTTTGGCAGAGAGAGAGAGAAAAGAGTTAACTTCTCTTAAGTTTCCATGTCTTCACAGCGCCGGGCCTCTTTATCGGTTTTCTTTCGTTTTGATGGAGAGGGAAGCAGGGAGAGAGAGAGAGAGAGAGAGAGAGAGAGAGAGAGGCGGCCGAGAAGTCAGAAGTGCATTTTTGAACAAGTCGCTGCAGTTAAAGAGGTGAATTCGACTGAAAGAGAGGGAGAGGGGGAATGAGAAGGTGGGAGGAGATGACAAATGAAGGTGAGATAGGGGGATCAAAGACAGACAGGAAAGGAAGACGTTAAATGACAAGTAAACAGAGGGAGAAGATGAAGGTTGAAGGGATGAAGATGTATACTCGTAGGGGGGGGAAGAAAAAAGGAGACCGATGGCAGAGGTGAGACGAGGACAGGACGGAGAAATTAGAAGGAAACGGAGAAAAAGATGATTCAGAGGAAAGATAAGGAGAAGAAGAAGAAATACTCCGTTGACCTCGCTCCTTCTATAGCTTTGGTTTCCATCCCAGAATATCAGCAAAAGAAGAACCTGTGATTAGCAGCGTACCCAAACCCGAGACAGACCTGTCCGTTATATGAAAAACACACATGGAAAACCCTTCTTGCCCTTTTTATAGATTATAGGATGTTACAGAAAAACAGCTTTCCATCCAAATTTACTGCATATTTTAAACAAATTTCCAGAAAATCAACACATAATTTGAGTTACGGTTACAGTCTTTACAGTGTTTAGTGGACACGCTTCATCAATTATTCACTAAATCTTTCGCTTTTATCAATCAACTTTTCCTCCTCAGCCAATCATATCATCATACCACCACTCCTCATTTACTGCCGAGTCCTTTTCTATCCTCTCTTGATCTTTGCTTCCGTCACTCCCTCCGCTCTTCAATCACTCCTTTCATCTGTTTCTCCTCACCCTCTATCCCTCCATTGTTCTTCCATCGCTCTTTTTGTTTTGAATCCCTCCCTCTTCGTTATCAAATTTCCAATTTTCCCTCCATCAATATCTCTGATACTCCTTTCCCCTCAGTTACTCCCCTCCTGTATCCTTACACATCCCTCCATCAAAATGTATTTTCCTCCTTCCTACATCACTCCATCTTTTCTCTCCTCCCTCCATCTGTCCATCCCTCTCTCTCCCATCATCCCTCCATCATGAAGTTGCATTTGCCAGGCGACCAGAGGCTATGATATGCTGCCACTTCCTGCTGTGTGTGTGTGTGTATATGTGTGTGTGTGTGTGTGTGTGTGTGTGTGGTCCTGGCAGCGTTTGCAGCACAGAAGGTATGAGGGGCTTATACCTGCAGAGAGAGAGAGAGTGACAGAGAGAAAGAGAGATGAATGTAGAGTGTGTCGTAAAAACTGGACGTCAAGGTGATACAGCCACCTGTCCTGATTGAGCCTTATATGTGTGTGTGTGTGTGTGTGTGTGTGTGTGTGTGTGTGTGTGTGTGTGTGTGTGTGTGTGTGTGCGTTAAGGATACCGAGAGGAAGCCGGGTTGTGTTTCGTAACATGAGTTTTTGCGGCTGAATTACGACGTGCGCACACACACACGTGCGCGTGCACACACACACAGAGAGACACACCGACCGACGGAGGAGCACAAATATAGGTCAGACGCACAGTTGGACAGACAGACGGAGAGAGACGTCAGAGAGAAAGAATGAAAAGAAAAAGAAAGAAGGTTTGCAAGTAATTTAACAGCAAATCAACTTTTTTTGGAGTTAGAAACGTAGACGTAAACTCACTTTATCATAGTCTCGATCGATTCTGGTCTCGGACAATGATGTTCATTACAATTTCAGTCTTCAAGACCACAAGGAGACGTCACATTCACTCCCATCTGGATCTGAATTCAACACTTGTTAGTTAACAAACCATATTCAAAGACTTGGGTCTCATTTTTTGTAGTTTTACCCGCCTTTACTATCAGTTATGATGACATTTTACTCACCAAGTTACTTGCTAAGATCTGATAATGTGAAAAAAAAGTCATGTCAGGTCAGTTTTTATCTGTAAAGCCCAATATCACACATCACAAATTGGCCTCAGGGGGCTTTATGAGCTGTGCGAAGCAAAAACTCCCCTTAAAAAAAGATTTAACAGGGAAAAAATGGAAGAAAGCTCAGGAAGAGCGACAGACGAGGGATCTCTCCTCTAGACATGCGGTAGATGTTGTGTGTACAGGAGAGACAAACAGGATGACAACATTTAAAAGAAGTCTGACCGAGCAATAAACACAAGCAATCAGCAGACAATCAGACAGGTCGTTAAAAGAAAAACACAACCCACGTTAGTCAAAGTTAATCGGAAGAGAAAACGACGGTAAAATTATTACCCGAACTATAAACATCCGTCACAGTTTACTGACCGACTTTCCGCTTCAACTTTGACCTGCTGTGCTGCGCTGCGGTTACTTATACAGATTTCTCTGTGCAACGAGGGATTACTGGCTACAGGTGCTTACTGGTTTTACTGGCGAATATAAAGTGTTGAAACTATCCTGGATAAAGTGTGTCAGACTTTTCTGCAGCATCGTTCCCAAATACTGATATAAAATGATGAACCAAACACCAAAAATTTGATTTTATCCTTCACTTATTGAATTTAAAACTTGTGCATCTCATTGTTTTCATTAGCAAATAACCTTGAAACGACGTATCAGGACTCAAACTTCATCTGTGTTGCTAACTGCATATTAAATGCAATTAACTAAATATCAGCTGCTGCTTTAATATCCTGTTTTCTTCTCTTTATTCCTAACAAAACACATCACTTCCTGTGTGGCAGAGATTTTTTTTTTTTTTTTTTTACTCCTGAGAACACAACTTGTACGCAACTGGTTACAAAAAAATAAAATCAGATACTGTGTGATGTTCACTGTGATGGATTAGCTGTCTCTGCTGCATCATTTTCATATGCAAACGAATGAAAACCTGCCTGCAAGCAGGGAAAAACATTCAAAAATCTAAAACAACACTGTGCACACACTGGAGAAATAGTTAGCAGCGACGTACGGTTTATAATAAACGAGCTAAAACATGAAGAGATATGGTCGAACCTCATCGCTTCATTACATCATTATCATACATCATTAATACACTATTAGCTGTACTTTCCCTTGTTTCAGTAGACTGTTATTTAGACAGCTCTTCATGCAGTGAAAGATGTGGTTGCAATAAATAAACCACCGTGTAAAACAGCGTCTTTCTGGGAAGCGAAAAGATCTCAGGAAAAAAATTCCTCATCTTTATAGAGTCACATCTCCAAAGAAAACCCGAATCATAATTAAATGAACAGTTTTATCGCTGCTGAAGTTAGTTGAGCGATCATAGCCCTCAGACACACACATCGCCTACTCACCCGACTCCAGAGCATCACACACACACACACACACACACACAGTGCATGCACGATCGCACACAAACACACACACACACACACACGTGCACATACCAGGGCAGAAGCAGCACACTTCACTGTCTGAGAATTTGTGAATGGAAAAATGGTTTAACCCACTTGGGGGACCGGCAGGACTTCCTACGCTTCTTTGTAGGACTAAAGAGACAGATCTGTCTGTCTGTCTCTCTCTCTCTTTCTCTTTCTCTGTCGATTTGTCCATCTGTCTGTCTGCGTCTCCGTCAGATTTGTATAACAACTTTATCAGTCTGTCTGCTGTGTGACTGCTTTATTATCTATGTATCTGCTATTTGCCTGCATCACCGGTTGCCTGGCTGTTTTTTTTGTCTGTCTGTTTTTTTTGTATCTGTTTACTTGTCTGTCTGCCTGTCTATCTATCTGTCTGTCTGTCTGTCTGTGTGAGAGCTCGTCTTATGTTTGTGTCTATCTGTCACTTTGTTTGTTTTTCCGCCTCCAGTGTTTACCGAACTGTCTGTCAGTCTTTTTTGGAGACAAGAGGAAGACAGCTGCATCTTTTCCACTGTCTGTCTGTCTATCACTAAATCCTATTATGGTATTTCAAATTAAGTCTTTTTTTAAACAGTTTAAAGGGGGACATATCATACTTTTTGTGATTTTCTGTTATTTTTATGCTGTTATAACGCTGTCTGACGTCTCTGTTAAACATGTGCAAAACTTGGAGGTGAATCTACGAAAAAATGCTCCCTGCAAGTCAAAACCCAGGGCTCTGAACGCTCCGTTTGCAATGTTACCCCATCGAACTGATTAGATTGTTTGCGTACGCTCACAAACAGACCGTTCGTTTCATAACTTTTGTTTTGTTTTGTTTTTGTTCGGTTGTCCACTCACATATTTCAGATCCCACTCAGACTCAAACACGTGACGTATTTGAGAAGTTTCCATTTTAAGTAAAGAACGAAAACAAAGAATCCTGCTACTATCATTTGTTTACGTAGCCTCTGGAGCTGGTAGAAGCTTCCTGAAGCCGACCAATCAGAACAGAGCGGGCTCATCGGGGGAAGGGGAGGGGCGGGTCTTAAAGAGACAGGAGCTAAAACAACCTGTTTCAGACGGAGGCTGAACTGAGGGGGCTGCATAAAGGACCAGTAGAAGATAAATAAGGAGTTTTTGAACTGTAAATCATGCAAAGATATTCCAGGAGAGCCCCAGAATATGAATATAGATACCTGGAAATGTGTTTGATATGTCCCCTTTAAAAGATTTCTAATAAAAGCACTTCCAAAGGTCAAAGGTTAATGCCACGGACAGAAACAGAGAGAGAAGAAGAGGGGAGAAGAAGAGAGAAGACAAGATGACAAGAGGAGAGTAGGGAAGAGGAGAGGAAGAGGCAGGAAAGATGAGTAGAACAGAACAGAAAAAAAAGAACAAATGACATAAAAACGAGAGAAAAAAGACGACAAGGAATCGCTCCGAAGGTCACTGTAATCGCACCTCTTTGCTCTGACAGACAAATGGCTTTGTGTGTGTGTGTGCGTGTGTGTGTTGTGTATTACTAGAGTAACTTGTTATGCAAGGGAGGTCCCGGCAACGAGGGAGAAACATAAATACAAACACACACACACACACACACAAACACTCAAACAGTGTGAGCTCAACCTGTTTTGTTGTAAATCACTGTACTCAAGGCTCGAGACGACCAACACCCTGCGTGCGTGTGTGTGTGTGTGTGTGTGTGTGTGCGTGTGTGTGCGTGTGTGTGTGTGTGTGTGTGGTGGTGGCACCCCTCGGTTAATAGAGGGAACTGACACCACTGTGTGAGACAGTCAGCTGTCCGGTCCTTTATGTGTGTGTGTGTGTGTGTGTGTGTGTGTGTCTGTTTCCTATCCATTAACAGCAGCGCCCTGGGAGAGAGTGGAGGGTGATGAGGGACGCGGGTTTAAGTAGATAGATAGATAGATAAATAGATAAAGAGAGCGAGAGTGGAAGAGAAAAAGATGTCACACGATTACCACACGCTGTCACTCACGGCTGCTGCATCGCCACGACAACAGCGGACGAGGACATCCCCCCTGCTTGGTTGCAACATACACAAATACACTACAGCACACACACACACACATTCACACATATATACACAATCACACTAACACACACACACATACACACACACAGTCAGAGACAGGAAAGCACCCCCGTAACTGATTTAGAGAGAAAACCTCGCAAAGAAAGAAAAGAAAAAAAGAAGAACAGAAGAAAGAAAGAAGCGACGGATAAAGTAGAGACAGACAGTCAGAGACAGATAGATAGATAGATAGATAGATAGATAGATAGATAGATAGATAGATGAATTGTAAACCAACCTGGCCGGCTCTCCCTCTCTATTACTGAAAGCATTCCTCCGTTTTCCTCCATCGCCACGGTAACAGACACACCGACCGGCCGACCCTCTTACACACACTTTCTCTCTCTCTCTCTCTCTCTTTCTCTCTCTTACTCTCTTTCTCTGTGTGTCACACACACACACACACACACACACATGCACTCAAGTTTAAACTCCCATTATATCCAGTTTGTCAGCAGCCATTCATCCATCCGCTCTTCCGTCCGTCCGTCACTCTTGTGTGTTTACATCTGAGTGTGCTCACTCGTTCACCAGGCAGGCAGGCAGGCAGGCAGGCAGGCAGGCATGAGAGTGTGTGTGTGTGTGTGTATGTGTATGTGTGTATATGTGTGTGTGTGTGTTTGTCGGGAAAGGTGTATGTGTGTCTGTGTGAGTGTATGTGTGTATGTGTGTGTGTATAGCAGAGTGGGAGCCCTAGAGAAACACTCCTCTTGCCACAGGAGTAAAGCCCAGGCGTGACGCAGAGACAGAAATAGATGGAAGGGCCCTGGCTGGGGGGGAAGCGCCGGGCCAACACATACGGCACTTTTGCAAGGACGAGTGTACACACACACATACACACACACACAAACGCTGTACAGTATAGAAGTGTATAAGCACATACACAATAAGAAAATACACGCATGAAGACTTGAAAACATTGAGTCAGTAAACTTAATGTAACGTGCATGTGTGTGTTTGTGACTATATTATAGTGTATGTTATATATATCTTTTACACTGCCTTGTCTTTAACAAACAAACAAACAAATAAAGATAAACAACCATGAACATTTAAACTCCAAAAGGACCTGTGAGTAAGCTTTTATCAATTACACCTCAATTTGAGGACAATGTTGTAGAAAAATACTCAAATTAGTGCAAATTTTAACCGAATTTCCAGAAAACGCTTGTTTCCGTCTGCTGTTGTTTTCTGAATATCTGGAGTTGGTTCATCAAGATAAAAAAAACTTGTGAAAACATGATGGAAAAATGACATTTGTTGTTCGTCATGTATACTACGAGTCTCCTTATCGCTCTGCACAGATCTGATGTTTTTGTTTCCATCACACTTTCTCACATTTTGCTTTCAGCCAAGTGTAAAACACTTATTTTGCAATATTCTTTAAAAATGTTATGTTCCCAACCGTGCACAGATTGACACGCCTAATAATTCTAAACATACAGACAACAAACAACAAGGCCAAGCTGCTATATAATAGATATAAAAGATATTCTTGACTGGTCAAGTCACGTGACCGTTATCCACCTCATTATGTGTTTCACCTGCTGAAAAAAAAAAACCTCAAAAACAAGCGGGAAGTGAAGCTGGCTGCAGTACAGGTCTGGCAGAGCGTCAACAGGGAAGACACCAAGTCTGCTGATGTGTGTGTGTGTGGGTCGAAGACTTCAGACAGTCACTGACCTCAAACTACTGATTCATCTGATTGGTTTCTGTCCCATTAAAACTGGGGCCTAAAGCTTGCAGTTCCTTCACTGTTCATCTGATGTGGATGTAAACACGCTCACGTTAAAGCTCACAGTGACTCTGACATCTTTGACATCAGCTTTGTATGTATATTAAACTGTATAAAAGCCAATAATGAACTTCACTGCATGTTAAAATGCACCAGTCTTAAGAGTAACAGACATAATCTACACCACGATCAGGCCACATCCGTCCACATAGTCATACAGTGAGTTTTTTCTTCATTTGACTAAAGACGGAGCATGTGTTGCTCATCTTATCGGACTGTTATTACATCCTGTTATGTCCGATCAAAATTTTTGCACAGACCTGCAGTTTTGGGAGGGATCCCATCTCCCTGAAGGCATCTAATAAACACACATGCGTTCATACTAAACCCTGCAGAATATCAATCAATTACTGATCCCTGTTCGCTCCTCATTCCAAGTTCTAGATCCACAGTAACAGAGCTTTTGCTGTTCTGGTCCAGATCTGCAAACTCTGAGTTCTTATCTCAAGAACTACTTTTTCTTCTCTATTGCTGCTTCGTTGCTCTGATTTGATCTCGTTTTCTACAGAAATATTCATCCATATTGTTTTTGCATGTGCTCACATTCATTCATTTGTAACTGTGAAGTACTTTGTAACCCTGCTTCTTAAATATCCTGTATGTTATATGCAATATAAAGACATTTTTACTCAATAATTCCACTTACTTGTTTTACTTATTTAGATATGAAACCCTACACACATCAATAAACACCAAAATAACACATCCATCATGCAAATACACATGAATACAAACACACATATAAAGTATAAGGACAGAAGAGGAAGCTGCACCAGCTGCAGCAGACGAGACTGCTGCCACTCCAGAGTGGGGCTGCGCAGCCACAGTCGCTGCTGCAACGAAAAACCGCCGACCCTTCAGGCGCAATCCGTCACTGTCGGCGCTGACAGGCAGATGCCTAATACTACCGCTGCTATGAAGTATAACAGCACACTTATTAAAATGCACATATGCAAACACACAAGCATAAACGCACATGCATGCATTCGAATGCACAGAATCAGGAACACATAAGGCACATGTATTGATATGATCAGACAGGAAGTACGCACACAGACACACACACATCACACTTTTCTAAGTGTCACTGACACTGGGGCCCATCCTGTTGTGCATTGAGAGTAGTAAATATCAATGGATTTGATATTATTCATGCATGAATAGTGGGCCAACCTCAGGTCAGTGTTGGTATGTACTTACTGTGTGCATAAGTGCCACACGTACGTGTGTGTGTGTGTGTGTGTGTGTGTGTATATGTAACACAATGCAGTATATTTGCAAACCTCAGCACTATGCACGCTGCGCTCGGTTTAACACTGATGTATACACTATGTATTATGTATTGCCATACAGACACACTGATTTATGAATTATGTACATGTGCAGCCTGAAGCCTATAAATACTTCTTGTACTGACTTTTCTTCACACGATACAGAAGTGTTTCTGCTTTTAGTTCAGATTAAAGGGCATGTTGACAATTTTCCAAGTGTGTCTTAAAACAACAGTCAGGTGTCCATATGAACGGTGAAAGAGGTTTTCCTCGCTGTAATCATTCCTCCTGTTCATACTGGCTGTTAAAAGATCCTTCAAATGTGCTTTCAATGGAAGTGATGGAGGCCAAAATCCACAGTGTGTCTACACAGACATTTAAAAGTTGATGTGAAGCTTATATGAGGCTTCATCAGTCTGAGTTAGTCATATCAAGTGGATATCTGCCACATTAACAGTCTTTTTAGCATCAAATTCCCTCTTTCGGTGGAAGTATAGTAACAAAAAGAGGGACTTTGGCACTAAAAAGACTGTAACGTTGAAAGATATCTACTTGATTTGACTCATTTGGACGCTGAAGCTTCATATTAGCTTCAGATAAACTTTTAAATACATTTTTACATTGTAAGTGCATTATGAAGGGATCTTCTAATGGTCAGTATGAACAGGAGGAATGATTATAGAGAGAAAAACATATTTGGGCACCTGACTGTTGCTTTAAGACAGACTTGAAAAACCGTGAACTCGTCCTTTAAGGTTCATGTTTCCATTAACTAGAAAACAATGAACAGTTCTGAAATTGAGAGGCAACATATGGACGCACACACTTAATCTAACTAGGCCAGATAGATGTCTGTTCTCTCCTAAGCATTAACTGGACATTTATAATTCAGTGCTTTATTGTTGACTATCAGCTATCACACAACACAGCCTCGTAAACGTCCAAACACACACACAAACACACACACACGCACACAGAGTAGCGACTGCTGGTTATGAAACAGCTGTTGAGTTGAGGGTTCTGTATGTATCTGAGCTGTGAGAGTGCGGCTTACATAAATACTTGATCATATCTGGATTGCTTTCAGTCTGAAAATATATAATCCGCCTTGTTAGGATCTCTCGCCATGAGAATGGAGCGAGAGAAAGAGAACGGCAGGGTGTGAGGGATCAGGGACAAAAGAGACGGATGCGTACACATAGACGGACCACTTGAACACATCATCATTTTAACAAGATAAAACACCAAGTAACATTCAACAACTACAGCTCCCATTAGGCTTAAACACTTCTCTGTGGCTAGAGCCAGACTCATGTTCATGTTGCCAAGATGGGATGAAAGATAATAGTGGCTTTGCAGCAATTTTTCCACTGGTCTGTTTACACCTGTCCAGTTTTTCCACAAGCAGATGTTTGATTTCCCCATAGCTCTGACTCGTGAATACAACTATGAGGCTTATCTGGATGCTTTTTCCCACTCGGCTGCTCAAATTTACCGTCTGTACAATATGACTTGAATGTTTATAGAACATGTTGTTGAATTCTACTTAAATAATTGTTATTTTAACTTAAGTGGCACTCAGATTTAACCGTCCTAGTCCTGCACAGCAGTAGATGCTCATTTGTCTCAGAAAATGAACAGAAAACCTCAACATTATGTTGCAGATTTTCAGAAAGTCGAGTGAAAGAAACCCTGTATGAGAAAACACATTGTCTGCCTGGGGCGAATGGAAAATAACTTATCTTAAAAGTAGTAAAACTAAATGAATTATCTGTTGATATCAGTTGACTAGAAAGCTTAAATGAAATGAAAGTCATAAATCTGCTATTTGGAAGACGAACAAATATGAGTATGTGTGTTCAGCTTCCAGCTACCGTTACCGGCTGACAGATATTTTTGGTGCACTTTAAAGCTGAAGCCAACGCAGAGGTAGCTAGCAAGTGGCTGCTCCAACTGACTCCTTCTTTCCCAGTTTGGTGTGTAAAACTTGAACTCAGCCTCATCCAACACCTTTGGGATGAACTGGAACATAGACTGTGAGCCACAACTTATCACCCAACATCAGTGTTGGACCCAGCTACCAATGAACCCAATGCTGAAGCACCTTAAAGTACAGCTAACAGCCGCTAGCTGCTCCAACTGACTCCCATTCAAAAAGCCTCAACTTCTCTCTAGAAATACTACGTTAATCATTGTTTTCAACGAGTCATTATGGTCTAAATCTCTAAATTCAGGCCCTCTAATAAGTGTGCTGGAGGTCATTTTGGAAACTATTGCTCCGTTAATAAGATCTGAAGACGTGTTACTTGATTATGATACAAGCTCTGTTAGCGCAATTTAGCTAAAGTAGCTAACGTTAGCTCAAGTGTGCACCACTCTGTACTCCCAGTAAGCTAGCGTTAGCTTCAGTCCAAGGTAGCAGGGCATGTTTCCAGAGCGTAAAAGGCAACATCCCGTACTCCTTATGAGGAAGGTTTTGGCACTAAACGGAGGAGATGGCGCTAAAGATGACGCCGACCATTAGCAGCAACTCTGGGCTTCAAACTGGATCCAATGCAAACCAATGAGTGATGTCACACCTTGCTACATCTGTCCAATTTATGATTATTAACAAAAAGTAGGCTTTCAATATCATTAGAGAAAAAAGTGGTCAGATTAAACAGTTTATTTTTATCAGCCACACTGGCATTCATGTATATTTGACTTTATGTCTAAACCTTTCAATCTTACAATGTCGCTGTCACATAACAACGTTATCATTTTTAACACAATCTATGTCTG
The DNA here is from genome assembly GCF_910596095.1 of Thunnus maccoyii. Lineage (NCBI taxonomy): Eukaryota > Metazoa > Chordata > Actinopteri > Scombriformes > Scombridae > Thunnus > Thunnus maccoyii. The sequence goes on along the minus strand of NC_056549.1, from coordinate 4,440,295 downwards.
GTATCTGTTTCCTGCTTAACAGGAAGTGATGTGTTTTATTTTTCCGGGGTGTTTAGAGTAAACAGAAGAAGACAAAGTAGGTCAGTAAGACTTGCAAAGAAAACAACGTCAACTACAAACTTCCTCCGTAGAAAAGTAGAGCAAGAAAACGTCAGAAAAGTTGCTGATCTTTTGTAAGAGTCGTGCAGAAACGCCACAGCATTACGAAAACAGGATGATGTTCTAACACACGATGACTTAAAAGTGAAAGTGGCTGTTCAAGTGTCGATGAACAGATGAGGGTTCAGGCTTATGATGGAGGATGTAGAGCATGACCTGATTTGGATCCCGTAGTCAGGGAAACTAGTCAGTCAAGAACAGAACGTAAACTGCTGAATGGAGGCCGTTTGTCTTTTGTAGCAGTTACGAGCCCCCACTCGCTCTTCTTCTTTGTTAATGGGGAATATTAATTTCCTGTATTCCATCTTTACCGCATGAATATTTGATGATTAAATATGGCTAGGAGCGTCTCATCCCCCGTCTCCAGCCGGGCTCCGTCTCGGTCTTTGTCTCTCTGCCGTTTTACTCCCAAAAAGTGTTTTATTTCTGTCTCCCTTTGTCTCGGTCTCGTGTTTCTTGTGTCTCTGACTTTTTGCTTTCATTCGTTCAGTATCACGTTCTGCCTTTGTGATGTTTTTACCTTTCTTCACGCCTGTTATTTCAGTGTTTTACTCCATCTCTATCTCTCTCACTGTCCTCCTGTCTTCAATCTGCGTTTTTTCCCAAGCAGGGAGTTTTTCTTTCAGTTGTTACCATGAGTGACATGACGTGATGTGGATCCAGCCGGAAACTCCAACAATTTTCGAGTTGCCAACACAGCAACAGTTGTTTAAACATGCTTAATATCCAGCAGCCAGATGTGGATGAATTTAGCCAAAGAGAGCAGAACAAAAGACAAGAGCAAACGATGAGGCAAGCAGGAAACAATGAAGCTGAATCTGTTTAGACGTCTTTTTTTTTTTTTTTTTTGCTTGTTTCCATTTAATCCTACTTTAATGCGCTTGTTATCCTGTCTTCAGTCAAATTAGCCGTTTTCTTTTTAATTTCTGGTGTGCAATTATATTTTTTGCCAAATTGTGTATGATTAAACTGGCCTGCAACAGACTCCAGTGCAACTTGGTTATCTACAATTATACTGGTTCCCAATCTTTCCAGTCTACGTACCCGAACAGCCCTTTGGATGAGCTTCATCGACACACTGTCATGTTCTGAGTGTGTTCTTAGGAGTTTGCTTGAAACTGGATGTTATTTATTATTTATTTGTTATTAACTAATATTTATATAAAATATTTGTCACAATATCAAGTATAATTGTTTAGGAATTGTCTTTTTCCTTCAGTAAGTTTGCATTCGTACTTCTACCAGTGAGTGACTGAAGCTGGATGTTTCATTTATCTATTAATTCCAGCTGTCTACTTAATCTTTTCTGCAAAATTATCGAGTCATTTTCATGCATTCTCAAGTACAAACAGAAAGCGAAGATGTTTGTGTTTATTAGCTCCAAATGGCCAAAATACCAACTGTATGTTAGCTGTAAACTAGCTAGCGACGGACGCACAGAACATGTGTTCAATTCTGCTTGTGACTGAACTCAGAACTCACCAGAGACTCTGATACTTTCTGTTATTTCCCTTCAGTCTCTCTCCTGTCCCCCCTCTCTCCTCTCTGTACATTCATAAAGCTCCTGGATCCACTCCGGCTGAATTTGTGTCTACTTTCCATTGACTTTATATGCAATTGTGCTGCCTCTAAAAATTTCCTTTGCATCAGAACAGACTCAGGTTGGTGTTGGTGTAGTAGCTGACTGTATTCTTATATTGTATTTGTATTCTTGTGGATGTGGATATGTATGTTACTTTACCAAATCTTTATATCTTTTTTTTTTCCAAATTAGCTGAGCTTCTCCACAATCTTTCCAAATACCCCCCTGGCAACTGCAGAAGAACCACCTGGGGTGCAACTACCCTTAGTTGTACTAAACCAACAATAGTAGTTGCTTAGTCTGAACATGCTCGCTTCTTTCACCCCTTTCGCTTTCTTTTCTGTGTCCTCTTCTCTCCTTACCGTCAAACTAAGATCCTCTTATTCCTAAGTAGCGCTAGTTTACTGGAAAACTAACGAGCACACACACACAAACTCGCACAAACATTAACGTACACACACACACACACATACCTGCATGCAAACAACGGAGATTGCCTGCAAGTGCCCGCATGTGGAGTGTAAGACAAACAAATATATGCACGCTCATATTCAAAAACACACAGACTAAACTTAAAAATGCATGGCCATGCACAACTATGAATACCATAAAAACGCACACACACACACACACACACACACACACACACACACACAGAGCTCTACAAACGGCAGCCAGTAGCTTTATAAATGGAGCAGAGAAAATGCGAGGGCTGTTCTCTTCACAGCAGATTTTCCCTACAGCAAAGCAGCATGGGAAACACGGCGTGGTCCTAAAAACAGGGTGCTTCCCTACGCAACATCCACGGGAGACTCCAGAAAAACCCCGATGAGCCGCGGAGGATGTCTCTTTTAAATAGGATGCGGAATCACGAGCTGCGGCGGAATAAAACGATGTCCTTCGTGGTGCAGTTGACATATTTATGGCCGATATTGCAATTGTGAATTAAATTGCAATTATTTTGTGTAAATTAAACTGTTTATTCATTGTAAATATAGTACCAATCATCTCCCAAGTATGTTTGTATGCTTTGGCAACACGCTCTTCTATTTAAACGTCATGCCAATAAAGCTTCATTGAATTGAACTGAGAGAAAGGGAGAGAGAGAGAGAGAGAGAGGGACCGCTTTAGCCTCTAAGCCACAGGGGGACCAATTTGAGTGTTATGCAACTGAGCCATGCCAACACATACACACACATACACACACACACACATACGGGCCAGCTGTCCTTGATTCCAGCAGTGAAAACTATCTCTGTCTATTTGTCTATCTCTGCTTCCCTGTCTTCCTCTCTCCTCCACTATCATACTATCTGCCTCTATCTCTGTCATTGTGCTGTTCCCTCTACCCTCTTTGGACAAAAGTATGTGGACATCCCTCTACTGTGTTGCACTTTTGTATCTGTGGCTGTTTTTTTTTCTTACTGGTTTGGGCCCATTTGGTTCGAGCGTAGAGACGTTTTAATGCTGCAACATACTGAAGAATTATATTTTAGTCAACAGTGTTTGCCCAACTTTGTGTTTGTGTTTGTCTCTTTCCTGTTTCAACATGACAAGGCCCCAGAGCACAAAGCCAAGTACGTGAAGAAAGGGTTTTCCCAGTTTGGTGTGTAAGAACTTGACCTCAACCCCGTCCAGAACCTTTGGGATGAACTGGAACACAGACTGGGAGCCAAACCTTATCACCCGACATCAGTGTTGGACCTGAGCAGCAATAATCACGGCTTTGAGTCTGAACTCAATGACTCTAAATGCTCCAACTGACTCCCATTCATAAAGCATCAACTTCTCTCTAGAAATACTAAGATTTGAAGACTTATAATAGGTTTGATGTCTGCTGTGTGGGTGGTGATTGCTCACCTGCTGCTCTCTCTGGCTCCGGGACTCGCATTAGGTTGGACGATTGTCGCAATCTTTCACTAAGTTTAATATTACTTGATTATGATACCTGCCCTGTTAGCACAATTTAGCTAAAGTAGCTAAGTTAGCCTCAGTGTTCCCAGTAAGCTAGCGTTAGCTTGGGTCCGAGGTAGCGGGACGAGTTTCCAGAGCGTGAAAGGCAACACCTCGCACTCTTTATTTGGAAGCTCCAAACGGAAAAGATGGCGCCGACCACAAGCCGCAACTCTGGGCTTCAAACCGGCTCCAATGCAAACCAACTGGTGACGTCACACCTCGCTACGTCCATCTTAATAGTGGTTGGACCTCACTAATGTTCTTGTGGCTGAATGGAAGCAAATCCTGTTAACCAGGTTTCCAAAATCTGGTGGAAAGTTGTAGAATGAAATCATATGTGGATGTAATGTTGGGATGTCCACATACTTTTGGCCATAAAATGTATCTCTCTCTCTCTTTCTCTCTCTCTTTCTTTCTATCTTTCTCTCTCTCCCTGTTTCACTCTCACTTTCTCCATCTCACATCACTTCACACCATATCTCTCTCTCTCTCTCTCTCGCTCTTTCACCGTGTCACTCTGCAGGGTCTCATGTTGCCCGTGGCACCTGTCGCCCCCTGGGGGTGGCACAACGTGCGCACGCACACACACACACACACACACACACACACACACACGGATGCACACACACACACGCACACATGGCTTGGCTCGACTTACGTGAAAAGGCGGTGTTCATTAATAGAAGTCTTGCAGTGTGTATAGGGGGCTTCCCACTCATAACAAAAGTGAAACACACACATACACACACACACACACACACACACACATACCCGTATGCCAGCAACCCTCCCAGCAGGTCGAATGAAGACTAAGCACAAACCCTCAAGCTCACCCTCATTAAAAAGACTGCTGCATGCCTCACACACACACACACACACACACACACACACACACACACACACACACACACACACACACACACAGCAGCAGCAGGCGGCTGCACAGGTACAGCTGACAACAGCGGCTGACGTCAGCTCTTAAAGGTTACCATAAACTTTCCTCAGTGGAAAACGCAGCAGATCCAGGCTGATTACAAAAAAACCCCCCAAAAAACACAGTGTTTACCCCAAACTTCTGTTCATTAAAGTCAAACCTCAAAACACAAAGGTGAGCCTCGACTTTAATCACAGAGAATCAACACAAACTCAAATCATCCCACATACCTTATTCCTGCAGCAGAGAGAGTAACACCTGTGTTATGCTGCCATAACAGAAGCAACATGTAAAGAGACGGAGAGGAGCGAATGAGGACGAAGATCATCACGAAGATTTACGATACTTTCATCACAACAGACAAAACCTTCCGTTGCATGCTTGTAATCTGTGACTCTAATAAATTCAATGTTTATCAAGTATCTATTCATATCTGTGCTAGACACTAACAACATATCCCATGAGTCCAAACCTTTGGCATGCAGTCAAACCCTCATGGGAGCTGTAGCTGTTGAACGCTAACATCATGTCTTAAGCTAACAGTGTAGACTCTTAAAGCCAATCATTGCTGGTTGATGTAAAACCAGCACGGGAATGTCACCACAGACACCAGATTAAAAAAACTCTGGTATAACTGCGAGATACATAGAGATTTATCTGGTGTTGATTGGCTTAATCAGCAGTGTGTGAACTTGTTTGGCAAGGCCTTGAATGTAACAGACGTTCATTTATATGTAAAAGTCGCTGCTTTAGCTTTAATTTTGATGATATTCTATATTTTTCTTTAATCACATCAAATTTGAATTAATCCAACCCTGGAAATAGTTTAACAATGAATCTAAACATACTGTATTTGTACATATCTACATATTTATACACCCGTTTTGAAAGATTTACATCTTCAATGGGAACCAATTGGGTTTGGAGCTGAATATTGAGAGACTGGCCAACATATTGTTAGTTTTGGTCTTTTCATAAGATTTGTTGATGATAAAAATATCAGTATCACCAGACCAAATTGTAATTTCTATCATTTGTGAATTTTGTAGTTAGTTTTGTTTGGCGTGCAGTCATAGGCGTACACGGTCGGTGCCATTTCCTGCCCTATTTTGTTCAAAGTCTTGCAAATTTGGATTGAAACCATGTCCGTATCTCAGCCTGATTCAGGTTACCACACATGGCCCAAAGCCATGCTGCTAAATGTCCTGATTCTAGCCTAAACCAGCCCCAGTCTGCACCACTGAACATTATCTAAACCTGGCAGTCATAAAATTTGGTGCCCCTGGTGCCAGAACAAACCCGAGTGCGCCAGTGATTGGCCCAAATGAGCTAACTAGTTAGGAAATGTGTGTTTATCTCATTTAAAAGCCATGACAAAGACAAATATTGATCATTTTATGAATGTAAAATAAAGTTTTTCAGAGTTTGAATCCAAATCTGACTTGATTTTGTTCATCCACCATGTTAACTAGCCTCTTTATCTGAGATATGAGAGTCTGCTGTTTGTTTGAACCTTCATGACAGCCTCTCGGTGTATCCGTCTGTCTGTTTGTATTTCTGTCTGTCTTCTGTATGTCGTCCAGTCCAGGCTTGCCCCACAAAGCTAAAATTATTTGGGGCTGTCCCCACGGGCGCTCCAGCTATGTCTGTTTCACAGAAGCCACTTTGGTCCCAGAGACATCAGGGGTATCCAGTTTTATGTTACATGAGCAAGCAATGCCAGTACACACACACACACACACACACAAGGTTTATGATAAATACCAGTGTGTCAGGGTTAGGAGGGCAGAGTTGTCAATCACAGGCGACTGAGTTAAACCAACCCTTCGACCACACAGGCAGCTGAATCCCTAAATTTTACTGGTCACATTTACTGTCTTACCAGTCAAATGCAGTATATGTCAAAAAGAATTGGACTCCAAGTGACTGCTGGTATCTGCAGAATAAGTTAAAGTGTTATTCTGGCGTAAGAATTCATACCAGAATAACTTTTTTTTTTTTTTAAATAAAAGCCTCTTCGGGAGAGGACACCTTTTGGAAGCCATTACTCAAACTACCAGTTAATTTCAGTCTCATTTGAGTAAAATCTTTTCCAGCCTACCATGTCATTAAAGTCAGAGCCAGTTCCCTGATGCTTTTTCGGCACATTCTCGTGATTCTAAGAGAGAAAACTCTGCTTTTATCCGTTTTAAAGATGATTTGAGTGACATTTATGTTTACTCGTCCGTGTTTAAGAGTTTTTCTTTTCCACCTGTGAAAAGGGATGATGAGGTGGCACGGGAGTTTATTCAAAAGTCTGAAGAATAAATAAGTAGAAAGCGATTAACTCAAAGCTGCAATAAAGTATTCTATTGTACCAATGTAATTACGTATATAGGTCAAGTTTGGGATTTGAGGTTAATGGGGTTAAATTCAGTACTGTTTGCTTTAAAGGGGACGTATCATGCACATTTCCAGGTCTATATTTATATTCTGGAATATTTTTGCATGATTTACAGTTAAAAACCTCCTTATTTATCTTATTCTGGCCCTTTATGCAGCCCCTCAGTTCAGCCTCTGTCTGAAACAGGCCGTTTTAGCTCCTGTCTCTTTAAGGCCCGCCTCCCGATGAGCCCACTCTGTTCTGATTGGCCCGCTTCAGGAAACTGCGTCTCTACATAAACAAACAGTAGCAGCAGGATTTCACTTCTTTTTCTCGTTCTTTACTCAGCCAAAATAAGATCCGAAGTATGAGAGTGGACAATGCAAATAACACATAAACACTTCAGCAACAAACGCTACAGAACAGACGTCCGTTCGTGTGTCTGCAAGGTAGAAAAAACTGCTGCAAACGAAGCGTTCAGGGCAGGTTGAAGCCCTGGATTTTGACTTGCAGGGAGCATTTTTACATACATTAACCTTAAGCTTGGAGCTCGGACCATGTTTAGCATAGATATCCAACATCATAACAGTGTAGAAATGACTGAAAATCACAACAAGCATAATATGCCCCCTTTATGGAACGTCTTAAAGACACCTTATTAATACAACCTTGTAAAAATACAGCTATGTTGAAGAATCATCATCATTTCACATTATTTTTAAAAGAAAGATTTGCCACTTTTGTCATTACGGACTTTAAAGGTAACATTTCATTTCTGTGTATTTCCTGCTAAAACAAACTTGTTAACTTTATTTTTTAAAAGCAACATTCATTTTTAAAGTATTTTTAGTAAAACAACCATGTAAGAAAACATTCATGTTGTATGATCAGTAGCATTGACCCCATTTATATATTTTTTTCACTGTAAAATTTGTAAAATTTATGAAAGAAATTTATGTAAAAAAGAAAAAAAGTACAATTTTTACTAAAAAAACATTGTTAAAAAACAAACAAACAAACAAAAAAACCTAGAAAAGAGTCAATGTTGTAATGTAAGAATAACAATTGTCCTTATTTTTAAAAGAAAAATTGAAAAATTATAGAATTTCATTGTAAATTGATGGCAGAAAATCTGAAAACAGCCATTATCTGTCACTTTATAGATACTCAACAATATTCTTCAAAAAAACGTGACACTATATTTGTAAAATGAACTTTTACTGCACAATATATGTAAATTTACTGTATTTCTTTTTTTTACTGTGTACTTACGACCTGAAAATGAAAATGTTGGGATTTCAATTTCAAAAGTCCTCCAGTCTATGTAAAACTGTGTTTGGGAAATGAGGCATTCAAAGTCATAACTCTTTTTTAATCTAAAATGGAAAAGTAATGATGGCACTTACAGTAAAGTGGGTATTTTAAGTTGACAAAATGACGCTTTTACAGAGGAGACAATTAAGATTCAAATTGGAAGCACTGAGCTGCATTTGGTTAAGAAACTCCTGCTTTCTCTTCCCCTGAGCTGACAGGAAGAGGAGCTGCCAGGCTGGCTCTGTGTGCGCTTGTGTCAGTCAGTCAGCCAGCGGTTCGTTAACTAATTAGTGAGCTGTTTATCTCATTAGGCTCTGATTGATCTGCCAGCTGATGGACTGGCAACTGAGCGCCCTGTGTGTCTGTTGTACGTCAGACGGAGCGGGCTAATCGATATTAACAACACAGGGAAGAGTTTAACTGTTACGTAACCTCATTATCTGACAGCGACAGCGTTTGGGGGGGCGGGAGAGGGAGGGCGGCGAGGGGGGACGGGGGACGGAAAGGGGGGGGGGCGGGGGGGGCAGGATTCCAGCGTTACACCAATGTCACCAGAAGGGCAGCTTTCCTCTTAGCGGCAGGAAATTAGCTCAGCTAGCTGGCTGTTGGAGGGTATCTGATGGTCAGGTCAGTGCACGGCTGGATTCACACACAACTTTCAACTGTTCGTCCACTTGCCAGACACACACACACACACACACACACACGCGCACACACACACACACACACACGCACACACACATAAACACACAGTAACAAGATAGTTAGTGTGCTTTTATGTGCTTCAATGGAAGAGTTAACGGACTGTGGAGTACTTAGATTACCTTTTGTGATTAGTAAAAATGTGTTTTTCTATTATTATAATCTGATATGAGAAGAAGAAGTATTTTTGACATCCTGTATTTTTACACATTTCAGTTGATGTTGACACTGACATGTTAATTTTTAATCAGATTAGATTCATTTAAAGAGGTCGTCTCATTGATATTGAGACTGAGATAACTGAATCTGAATCAGAGGCAGGTTTATTGCCAAGTTATCAACTTATCGTATATTATATGAAATGATATTTACAGTAAAAATATGTAAAACAAATTCTAAGTGAAAAGAGCTGTTACAAGTTTAAATAGAAGAGAATGTAATGTACAAAATATTAACTGCAAATATTTGGTATTTTTGTTTGTTAGGTCTAGTTTTAGTTTTTATACTTACATTATTTATAAAAGATAAATCGATCAACATTTCTCTTTTCCAAATTTGTTTTACTTATATCAGTATCAGTACACATTGTACTGCAGTTTTATAATAAAGTAAAAAGATTAACGCCTGCACACTGACTGCAACCCAACCAAAAATATTGATCTAAGTGGACGTTGTTTTCATTCCAGTCAGAGAAATGGACACCACACCTATAAACACTCAGTTAACTTAACGGCTCTTTTAGAGGCTGCAGTTTGTGGTGCTGTTGAATTGTGTTTGGTTATATAAAGTACATGTTTTATATATATATATATATATATATGAGAGATGTTTTTCTGCTCATTGATATAAAAGTGGTGGTCAGTCATAACTAAATATTATTTCTTCTTCTCTCTCTTGTATAACACACTTCATTTCCTGCCTCAAGACTTCTTTAATCAACTTAATTTCCCATCTGACTTTACATTTTCAATAATGTTCAGAGATTCTTAGCAGGATTCTTCTTCTTTATTTCTGTATTTTCTTTGTTCAGATAATTGATGTTTTTCTATTTTTCCCCCCTTGTTTTTCCATCTCAGCTGCTTCTGTTTCGGTGGAGTCCGACCTCGCTACGACTTACTTCCTCTGAAAAATTAAAGATGGAAAAAACAAATAAATAAAGGAGTTCAGCTGGCGAGTCACCCTCCACTTCCCGACAAAAAAAAAACAACAAAAAACACAACAACACAGGTTGTTTACCATCAGAAGAGGGATTTGGGATACAGGAACCCGGAATACTTGAAGTATGTCGGGAAAGCTTCATTAAGGCAGCGTGGGAATGTTTTTTTAATATCAGCTTTTGTTACTCTGAGGGGGAATTCCACACATTCCCACCTGAGAGCTGCCCAGTATAACCACAGCCCCTGCACTGCTGGGAGCTACCCAGTCTGCTGGGGCAGGCTGGAGTGCCAAGCTCCATGCTTCTTTAAAGACATATCATGTGTTTTTTTGGTTATTTTTATACTGTTATGATGTTAAACATGGTCAAAGTCTTGAAACTTGAGGTGGAAAAAAAAAAAGAAAAAACTGCAAAACAGTGAATTGACTCGGTGTATTTTGGACTTTTTCCTAAGGTGTGCCACTGCTCACTATGTTACTTTAAGGGATACACAATTTCTCAACCTTCATAACAACCTATTGCACATGAAGCAGTGGTCACTCCATGTGCACAGTTGCTCTTTGTGTTGAGCTACAGCAGAGCAACACTAATTTTGTAATAAAAAGTCTAACTTTGGAACGATAAAACCTCATATTAGTTTTGTCTGTTGTGTGTATTCCCCATCGCTTATGAACTCTGGAAATATATTCGGTCAGTGTGTTACCAGGGGAGCAATTACAGCAAGCAATAACTCTTTCAATGCACCTATAGGCATAGAGTGTTGTTCTAAACCTACATTTTGAGGATGGTGATACAGTGAAGGTCCTGGACCTGCAGATCAAAAACATGCAGCAAAGGCTAAGTGGCACCTTTAAATGTCCTGTAGGTGTGAATGTTTGTCCAAAAAACGTTCAGTTACCTTGTTAAAACTCCTTAAAGTAACATTAACTGCTTCTCTGTCATTTCAAAAGTTTAACTGCTGGACTCAAGATGTCTCCTACTTGTCCTTCTATGTCTATTATAAGTGTTTGCGCACCGAGCTGCATACTGGACCGCGATTGGCTCCGAACTAGTTGTGATGTCACAAATCGTACGTGTGTTTACGCACCTTAAAGTGAGATTTAATGTGAGCTCAGAGAAACTTTCCTCCTTCAGATGAAGGTGAAAACAAACTCTGCACACAAACATCGTTCTGCACATCTGCGCATCATTTGCTATTCAATCCTGATTAAATTTAAGTAGATACCACCTTTACTTATAGCAAGTTACAGCCTTCAGGGAGAATATAATATGATATTGATATGCTATAATGGCAAATAATACAAACCGTTCCTGATGTTTAAGCGGCTGTATCTCTGTAGCTATCTGTGCTCCTCTCTGCTTCATGTGCTCCATCATGAATGCACAGACAGACACTGGGGACACTTGTGATGAAGTGCACTGATGAGACGAATCCAGGTAAAAGCCATTAACCCTCATTGATTCCTCTTATTAAATTTATATCGATCACAGAGGAGGAAATGGAGATAAAACACAAGCAGATGAGCTAGAGGAAGATATTTTAAACTCTAGTGCTGTAGTTGAGAAAAACAAGTCTGCAACTCAGCATCCGGAAGATGTTTCAGTACTCTGTCTCTCTCTCTCCTCTAGTTTGGACTACCCGTTCACCTTTAGCTTTCCCTGTGATGCAACAGCTCAGGGAGGGCAAGGAGAGGCCAAACTGTAAAAAATCTGGCTTTCCTCCTCTACAAACACACACACACACACACACCTCACAGCTTCCTGCAATGCCACTGCACCATTCAGCATCAAATATGCATCAAATTATATAAGAGAGGCTCTTATGTAACAGACTCTATCCCCTTCTCTACCCTAATGTGTGTGTGTTTTCATGCTGAGGTCTATGGCTAATGAAGCCATCTTTGCAGGGGCAAAACACAGAAACAGAGGGGGAGACGGAGGAGGAGGAGGAGGAGGAGGAGGAGGAGGAGGGGGAGGAGGAGAGAGGAGCTAAATATAACTCCTCTGGCCTTGAGCAGCATCGGAGAGGAGAGGAAACAAGAGGAGAGGAGACAAGAAGAGAGGAGAGGAAACAAGAAGAGAGGAAACAAGACGAGAGGAGAGGAAACACTGACATGTAGGTGATCTACATCCCTTCTTCTGTGCAAAAATGTTTTTAAAAGTTTATTTGAGGCTAATATGAAGCTTCAGCCGTCCAAAGAAGTCAAATAAAGTCAATATTTTTCAAAGTAAAAGTCATTTTAGTGCAGAATTCCCTCTTTTTATTACGATCCACTGCAGCTGAACATGAAAACACCATCTATCCAGACACAAAAGAGGCAAATTTGTACTAAAAAGACTGTAAACGTGGCAGATATCCCCTTTATTTGGCTAACTCAGACGACTGAAGCTTCACATTATCTTCAAATAAACTTTTAAATAAAGTTTTGCTCAAAACAAGGACTGTGGATTTTGTCCCGCATAACTTACATTTCTTCTAATGGTCAGTATGAAGAGGAGTGTGTTTCAATGTTCATTTGGGCTCCTGATTGTTGTTTAAAGACGGACTTGAAAAAATCGTGAACCTGTCCTTTAACTACAGCGTTGTCACATCATAAAACAGATGTTAGAAGACACAGACAAATGATGTCATCTCATCAGTGAGCATTTCTTCGTGTCATTTTAGGACGGCGGCGCGGATAAGCAGCATGTGTTGTCGTTTAAATTTGAAGAACACTAAATAAATCTGTAACATCCTTCAGCATCATATCAGATCAGATCCAGGCAGCCCCCTCACTTCAATATACCATACTGTACACACATGCTGCTCTTAAAAAAAAAAAAAAAAAGCAGATAGAAATATAGCAATCTGCCACCACAGAGCAGCTTCTCTGCCCGGCGCTGGAATCCACAGCTCTGACATTTCTGCCTGCCACAAACCAAACGGGAAACCTTTAACGGCCTGAGGTCGGACCGAGAGAGAGATGGAGATAAATTACAGTGCTTGGTTTGGTGAGGAGGGTGAAAACCTGACTGGGAGTGTGAGCGGGTTCATGTGCAGCATGTCTGTCTCTGTATGGGCATATATATATATATACATACTGCGCTGTCTGCATCAGTAAAAGTGCATCTTTGTGTATGCATGTCTGTGTCTCTCTCTGTCTTTGTGCGTGTTTTATCTGCACATGTCTATTTAAATGCATCGCGTGTGTTTTTTCTGTGCTCACTACAAGTCTTATCTGGAAATGCGCGTGCGTATGTTCAATGTGCATATGTAAAATAAGGGTATGTAAAGTATTTTAAACTCTGTATATCTGCGGCTTTATAGTCTGCCGGTGTGTCCGCTCCGGGAACAGTTTCAATTTCAGCACCAATATAGAGACACAAAGACGTGAAAAGCAGCTGATTTCACACTCGAAAACACATAAAAAGTTGTGAAACTATGAAATGAGCGAATGAGAAAAAGAACACCAAAGACTTACTGATTGTGGTGTACTTAGCACTGTGTATATAATATTATGATGTTAAGTTCTTTAGTTTGGTAAGTTTAGGGTGTATGTTTGAAGAGATCGGAGGGTCACCACTGATGTCACACAGGAGGGCGACAGGTTTTATACATTATTGGCGAGTGATGTCACACCTGAAGTACACAAGGAGACATATACTGTGGAGTAGGGGTGTGCCCGAATACAAATACATTATCCGGCAAAGCACAAATAATGTTTTTTTTTAACGAATATTTGTTTCATACAAATATTTTTAAAAATATTGGGGAGACTCCACTTAGAGACCCGGTGTGGGGACCTCCTTCGTAAGGTAGATTACTTATGAACACTTTAATTTTCTAAAATTAAAAGCGTAATAAAAACAAAAACAGGATTTTTAAGCCTCTTTCATTGGAATACAAATACAAATAATTTTGCTGCTTCAACAAATACAGATACAAATACAAATACTGGGATCTCTGCACATCCCTACTGTGGAGACATTTTTTTCAAGGCTGACACTTAAACTTAGCAGTAAAAAAAAAAGCACATTAACGCCGGCTCTTAGTTCCACTCAGACGTACATAACGATGAACCGTCATGCACTCTACCAGGGTTATGAATTCGGTAAACCTCATTAATGTTACTAATTGCACCTGTGCTTTTCCTGGTTTGACGTGTCAAAACGTCTGCTGTGAAAATGGTCTATCCAGCAAGGGTAAATGATTTGTTTTTAATGTTTTTGACTGTGAACCACGTTGGAGGTTTGCAAAACCCGAACTGCCAAAATCAAGAGAAGAGCCGGTCGGTGCTACTGGAGTGTACTATCCACGCTCTTTAACACAACGCCCTACAGTTAAATGAAATCACAAGGAAATGATGGACAAAACACATTAATAAAACAGAAATTAGACAATATACAATGTACAGGCTGAGTGAAAGCAGGCACGAGCGAGCAGAAAACCATTATTTTTGGATTATTCCATCTTTCCTAGATCAGTTCTGGTTCTGGGGTTCCTGAAGCATCAACCATGCAGTCACTGGAACATCTTAAGTATGGACCAGAGTGCCAGAGCAGCTATAAGATGGTCCCACTAAGTACCGGTGGTTATGACGTCTCATAAAGAATCATAATAAATTATGATAACAGATTTTAAGCGATCCTGACCAGGCGGCTCGCACAGGTCTTTCTAGCATCGACAGAGGCAGAAACATGCGTTACAGCTGTCAGTTCGCCATAAAAGGTGTTTCTACACAGCAAATTAAGAGTTAAATTTTTGGTTTTGATGGCATTTGTGTAAAGTTAGAGTTATAAATCCCTTATATTTAACTCTCAGTTGACAAATACTAAGCATCAAAACCGGCCCTGAGGCCAATACTTTCTATTTTGCTTGTAAACTCACGAGTGCAGGGAGGATCTCTCTATAATTACACTCTCAACAGATAAATCTGCGGTTCAAGAGAAGATGAGAGACACCTTTGATTACAGACAGACGCTGGTTCACGACCAGGATGCAACATCTTGAGTCCTGGATGTCTTCCCTCGTTTCCTTGACATAACCGGATCAGTGAGGATATATTATTTCAAAGTATTTGAAATATTTGAAAAGTGAATCCTTCTAAATGCAAAGCGCACTTAAGTAACCCGTATATGGACATCGTGTCTCTGTTTAAAGACTGACCAGGATTTTTCCATGCATGTTTGGGGACAAAGTATCTGGAAAGTTTCATGCATAGTCGCCTTCATATTTCAAGCAGCAAGTCATCGCAGGATGCCAAAATCTTCCCTCGAACCTTTATGTTGAGGAGCTGCAGACAGCTTGTGACCCTGCGGCTGAGGATGACTGTGGTGAATATGTATCCACAATATCCTGTTTTAATAAGTCCAATATGCAACAGTACACTAAAACTAAATGAGCAGTCCTGAAATAATTGAATTCATCTCTATGGTCATTTAAATATCAACCGCAGCTTCAAAATGACCAACTTTATCAAAGGGAGCAGTTATCGCAGGGTCGTTGCTGCTTTTTTTTTTCTTCTGTCTTAGATACTCTATGTGTCTCTGAGGCTGCTCTCCTGTTGCTGTTGCATCTCCTGAACTCTACATCAAGAGGCCATAAAGAAACAGTCAAGTTAAGTCAGCACAGGTATCCAACCATCATGTAAGTTATGTACCATCAGCTTTTTGTGCTGCCAAAATCATGATGTTTGTGTGCTGCAGTTGTATATAAGAAGTGTGAGCTGCATAGGACTGCAAGGATAAATCCTACTGCTTATCTAGTATGTTATGCTAAGTACATATTCCTGGAGAAAGTCCAGAAGAAAGAAAAAAGTTCTTCATTGTTGTGAACCTGAAAGCTATTCAACGCTGCTTTTTGATGAGCTATTCAAAGCTCACTACGTCTTCAGCCTCTTTCCAGTTTCTACACTTTCATTCAAGCCACATCAATGTTGGAAACACAGAGGAAACCAGGAGTCACAAAGGTCAGAGCACAGTTAAAAAAAAACTGTCTGAGTATGTTCACAATTTGTTTGTAAAACGCACCACAAAAAATGTTCAGTTCTTTTGTCAACTTTTCAGATTTCATCACAGTTCATATCTGGCAAAATACGTGCGTTTAAAATGTGGAGAGCGAGGACGTCCTTCATCTTTTTTTGTATGTACAACGGCTTCAGGAAGCAAATTAACAATGTACATAGGCATTACCATGATGAACAGGTGGATATTAACCAGGAAGTGGCCACACAAAGACGGCACAGGTGGAATTTTAAAGTGATCAGCCAACAACTTCTGCATCCATGTCGCAGGTTCCCCCCCTGTTATCACACACAGAAGTCGATTGATATAATGTGCGGGTCAATTGTTGCACACTTACAAGCTTCTGGTCTTTCTGAACAACAGTTTGTTCAATGGAGGAAGTTGATGCTCAAAGTCAGGCACGAGAAGCAGTTCTCCAAACGTTTTTACCTGAAACTAAGAGTCCGACATTTATAAGAAAATAAGAGCACAAAGAGACAAAAACAACAACAAAACAAAAGGATTCCAACTTCCAGTAATTGAAGAGTCATTGTTTGACTGTAATTCAGGAGATAATCTGGCTTGTTAGGTTTTATTGGATCTTTCAGTGCAACACTAGTGAAGGTTCTGTCTGACAAATAAGGAAGAAATTCAGTCTGTATAATAATCCTGGACTTATACTGCGCTCTACACAGCTTCATATTAAACATCGTAATGCACTGTGAAGATCCTGCTCGTTTCACCACCTGATTAAAAATGGCTTCAGAGTTTTAATTATGGTTGCAGAGAACGTTAAAACAAAACAGGTGGCTTAAAAATGGACGATAATAACGTTCTCCTCTATCCTTACTGACGGCATGATATGTTACCTAAAACATCTGATCTGTCTTGTTCAAAACCTTGTTCCCTGTTGTTTTAAAAGGTGTTTCAAAATGTTTATGTGGATTTTTAACTCCAAAAAGAATCAGTAATTACACTAAATTAAGTGTTAAGCCTATCTCTGTGGTGTGGGCCCACATAGACACTTCAGAAGTGCTGGTTATGCTGGTTTTACTGTGTATTTTCCTAAATGACGTGCAGGTTAAACTCTCCCACCTCGACATCAGGTCTCATGTAGACAAAGAAAAGTCATGATTTAAAAGCCTTAAACGCAAATAATTTACCTTCCTATCTGGTGATTCTGCCCCCTGAAACTCCTGTATTTTGAGATGAAATGCCGTAAAATGACTCATAACTTTAATACCAGCCCATAATGTGCTTTACTTTCATGCCAACAATCATGATTTTGGAGGGAACATCTCCATATTTACATTTTTTTGGAAACCAGACTTATCTGAATATATTTGCATAGATATTTCTGGCCCTCAGCTGAACGTCTCTGTGTGTTTTTAACATCCAGTGGGAATTAGATAGACGGAGGACGGAGAGAAATTTACCGATGACATTAAGGCAGTCGAACAAGAGATCACACACACACACACGCACACGCACAGACGCCTGACAGCTGCTTCTGATCCTCCTATGTAGTTTAAGTTAACAGAGAGGTCTAATATCACCGAGTTGTCAGCCAAATCCTGTCACTGACACCCTTACTGTGTGTGTGTGTGTGTGTGTGTGTGTGTGTGTGTGACAGCATGGAAACACACATCAGGTAAAGGTACTTTCAAAAACAAACTACACGTCTTTTAATTTCTCCTCGTCAGTTAAAAGAGCGAAAGTGAAGAGAGAAGAGACAGTAAAGAGAGACCGAACCGCTGACAGCCGGAAAAAGAAAAAGGAGGATCTGTTTTGAATTTTTTTTTTTTTTTTTTTTTTGGGTTTCTTTTGGACGGGATTGAAAAAAAAGGAGATGATGGAAAAGAGGACAGAGGAGAGGAGAGAAGAGAGAGAGGAAGGACGAGGGAAGGAAACAGGAGAAGAAGAAAAAGGAGAGAGGGAAAAGAAGGGAGAGGTTAAGAAGAGTTGGGAGGAAACAAGAGGAGAGGAGGGATGAAAAGCAAGAAAGGAGATGAGTAAAGGAAGAAAACGAAGAGGACGTGAGAAGAAAGAAATCAAGACAGAAGATGGAAGACAAACGAGAGATTTAAGGAGAGAAGAAGGGAGGGAGAGGTGAGGAGAAGGAGGAGAGATAAAAACAACGGGAGAGGAGAAGGAGGAGAGATAAAGGGAAGAGATGAAAAGAGACAATAGAAAGGTTAAGAGAGGAGAGGAGGAAAAGGGGAGAGGAAATGAGAGACATGAGTAGGAAGTAAACGAGGGAAAACCAAGAGAAGAAGAAAGAAAAAGAGGGGAGATGTAATTAAAGGAGAGGAGGAGGAGAAAAAGATTAAAGAGATGGGAGAGGAGAAGGGAAGAGGGAAAGAGAGAGAGGAGGAGACAAGGAGTAAGAAAAGAGAGGAAGAGAGGAAATGAGAGATGAAAAGAAAGAAAGGAAATGAGACAGGAGAAGGAGAAAAGGAAGTAGAAGAAGACGAGGAAAAGAGAGGTGGTAAGATTAAAGGAGAGAAGGAAGGAGGAGGAGAGATAAAAAAGATGGGAGAGGAGAAGAGAGTAGAAGAGACAAAAGGAAGATGAAGAAAAGAAGGAAAGGGGGATAAATTTGGTTGATTGATTAGGACGAGTAGGAACAAGAGGAGTAGAGGAAGGAACCCTGAGGAGGAAGAGGAAAACCAAGAACTGAGAGGGGAAGAGAGGTGGGAGGAGAGAAGACAAGAGGAGAAGAGAGGGAGAGAAAAAAAGACCAAAACCAAAGAGAGGAGAGGAGGAGGAAGAGGAGGAGGAGGAGGAGCAAGGAGAGGCAAGAAGAGAGGAGCACATCAGAGAGGAGGAAAGAGACGAGTCAAGACAGGACGAGGACAGAGGAGAGGAGAGGAGAGGAGAGGAGAGGGGGATGAAAGGGAAGAGGAGGAGGGGGATTGAATCCAGAGACAGATAGACAGACAGAGCTTTGAAGAGGAGGAGGAGGAGGAGGAGGAGGATGGAGAGAAGAGGGATCAGAGTGAGTGAAGGATGAAACAGGAGGCGAAGGGATGGAGCAGTTGAAAGATGGAGGGATGGAAAGGCCACCAAAAAAAAAAAAAAAAAAAAAGAGGAGATATGTGTGATGAAAGGAGCGAGGGAGTCGGAGCAGAGGGTAAGAGGGGAAAACTTTAAATCTGACAGCAGAAGAAGAAGAGAAGAAGAAGAAGAAGAAGAAGAGAGGAAGAGATGGATGTAAAGAGCAGCGTTCTACTACTTTTTGGGGGAATTTTAGGTGCACGTTTTTTTCAAATGACGGATGGAAAAATATCACTTCGGAAATCTACGTTTCCACTTGAAGACGGATCGGTTTGTAAGACAGAAGGCGGACAGACAGAAGTAGAATCCAGGAGTTTTTGCAGAGAGCAGCTCTGTAAAATACATTGGTGGTAATTGACTGTGACAGCTTTGCATGAAAAACATTCAGACGTTTACTGACTTGAACATTAAACACGAGGAGAAGAAGAAGAAGTTCCACACAGACCGACGTGTAATGTAGCGTACGATAAGGAGCGGTGTGTGTGTGCAAACCGGGAGAATTTTCATTTATCCCTGTAAAAGCAATCGTACGCAGCAGCAGCAGCTCGCCACCCGGATCAACAGATACACAATAATGTTAATAAAGACGATGAAAGGCCATTAAAAAACGACCTATTGTGCTATTTTTCTTCTCCTATAAATACCTAAACAACAACTTCTGTTTAGATTGGATCCTTTTAGATTGTTGTCTAGGTATTTATTAATGTATTATTAACATTTCACATATTATTCACATATATACACACATATTTTAGTGGCTTGTCAGCATTTATAAGTTGACATTTATTCATTAGATTAGACTCACGACAGAAAATGAATCAAAATTTGTCAAAAGCCCAGAAAAACTCCAGATATAACATTACATGAGACAAAATAAACAAAATAAATGCTTTCTGTACGCTTCATTTTAACACTATTCAGGTTTCTGTCTGTCTGTGCAGACATACATCACCACTGAATCCCTCATCGTTAGAGCGACTCTGTGTGTTGAGTGCGAATTATATTTTTCATTTGACTTATGAATAAGTGTCAATTTGATATCAGCTGTGATAGAGGAAAAGGATTCCTCAGCGAATGTGTCGGAAACTGTAGAACGGAGCGTCAGTGCAGCGTTTGACCTCGACGTCTGACGTTAGTTAGTTTGTTAAAAGTGAGAATAAATCAGATAAATAAAGGCAACGGAATCGACGCCTGCAGTGTTATGATTCAGATTGTTTCACATTCGACCTTTCGATTTGACCTCAAACTTTCAACTTCATTTTAGCACCTCAGCCTACGTTCTTCATCATCATTTTTTTCTAATTTTACTGACGATGCTTCTGCATACAGAGAAGACAGCGATCAGAAACTTGAATAAGATCTTAACTGTAACTGACTTCGATAGAGTATTGTGCAAATTACTTCCTGTGAAAACTTTCCGTGGGGGGGAAACGGCTTTGATTTCAGCTGGACCATGATGGATCTTGAGGTTTACGGGGGTTTCAAAGGGTTTCATGATGATGATGTCAAGATGAAGGGTGATAGGTTTTTGTCAACTCACAGAGGAGCATTTAATCCTTTAACAGGAGTTAAAAGATATGCAGAGTAGATGCCATGTGTGCATCCTTCTTCTGCTATATTTACCTAAAAAAAATATTCACACTGGGAGCTTCCCAGTTTGCTCTTTTCCAAACAGAGCGTCAGGCGGTGCCTTGCTCGAAGGCACTCCGCTGTGAGCTGTGTGAAGGAGGCGCAGCCATTAGACCTGCATGTTTCCCTCCCTCATCCAGGTATTATATGTATAACATACATTCCTCCACACTTAAACATGTGTGACTGCAGAGAAGACAGATATTAAAAAAAAAAAAATAAAAATCTGCAGCGTATTTTCAGGTCTCGTCAGATTTACTTCTCCTCTTTGAAGCGCTAATTCTTAGCTCTTGCTCGGCCGCTAACCATCGTTAGCATGTGCTAATCCCCAGGGCGTATGATGGACGGGAGGCACGAGGTGCTAGCCAGCTGTGCTAGCTTTTAAGCCTTAATACCCTGAGAGTGAGTGAGCTAGCGTGGAGCTAATCAGTCTTAATACCATGCATATGGCGTTAGCTCCGGAGATGGCTAGCTCCTGTAGCAGCGGCGGGTAATCCTAGCAGCTACAGGAACAAGCCCAATCCCCCATTTCCCCAAATATGTCATTTTTAGAAACTGCAGCATGAGATTAAGATTAGAGGAAAAGAATAAAAAAAAAAAATAGAGCAGAGGAGAGGATAGAGAGGTAGCTCTAAGCATATGAACACACTATTTAGGAGGGATGCAATCATGTTTTTTGATGACTTCTTTCTTCATACTGAGGCTGATTCCAATTACTGTAATTCTCTTTGTACAGAAGTATCTACTAAATGAATCGTGTACAAAAAAAAAGACATAAAGACAAGAAAAGGAGGGAGAGTAAAAGCAGCAGTAGGACACATTTAAGCATTTTCTTAATTCTATTATAGACTCATTATTCTGTACATCTATTACACCATCCTGGCGGAGGGATCCTCCTCTGTTGCTCTTCCTGTGGTTTCTTCCATTTTTTTCCCATTAAAGGGTTTTTTTTAGGGAGTTTTCTTTAATCCATTTATGGAGGGTCTAGGAACAGAGGATGTTGTGTTGCTGAAAAGCCTCCTGAGGCAAATTTATGAATTGTGATGTTAGACTATACAAATAAAACTGACTTGACTTTAAGTACCAGCCTGAGAGTCACAACACAGGCTCTTTAAGTGTGTTGACGTCCTGTGCGAGGACAGGAAATGATGTCATGCTGGTGTGGGGGCGCAAAAATATCTTACTGGTGGCTCTTATCTTTAAGTGCATGTGTGCGTCTGTACGAGTGCTTCAAATTGAAGCACCTGCTGCTCTCTTTCTCTTTCTCTCTCAGTCTAGAAAATCACAGCCTTCGCTTGGACCCCTCCTCCTCCTCCTCCTCCTCCTCCTCCTTTTCCACTTCCTCCTGCTCCTCCTCCTTCCGTCCTTCACATTGTACAAGTCTGAGTGCCAGGGCACTGACATAGGCCACAAGCTCGCTCTCTCTCTCTCTCTCTCTCTGTGTGTTGGGCAGGAAGCCACCGAATGGCACAGCAGAGGCGAGCCACCTGTTCCTCTCTGGCAGAGGAGATCATGGAGAGATGGAGGGAGGTATGAAAAGATGAAGGCAAGGGGGAAATGAAGAGGAAGGGGGGGAGCGATGATGGAGAGAGGGAGTGGAAGAAGGGGGTGAAGAAAGAACCCTGTGGAAATGTGAAAAAGAGGAAGGAAGGGAGAGTAAGTGGAAGAGAGAGATAGAAGAATCAGAGGAAAGGATGAAAAACAGCGAAGCAGAGGGGAGGATATTGTGGAGGAAGGGAGGGATGGAGGGATGTAAGGGCAAGAATGAGGGGAAAAGAGGGATGAAAGAAGGGTGAGCGTACATGACTGAGTGAGAAAATGACTGGAAGGAGATGGAGGGAGGAGGGGTGAAAACAACAGAGGAAGGAAGAGATGAAGGGTTGTCAGAGAAGGAGGGATGGGAGCAGGAAAGAAATGACTGGAAGCGTGGAGTGATGGATGCTGAAAGGGAAAGAAGAAGAGAGGAAGCGAAAGATGGGAGGAGATATAGAAAGGGAAGGATGGAGGGATATGACGATGAGGAACTGAGGGCGGAGAAGAGGACAAAGGAGGGAGAAAAGACAAAATGAAATGAGGGATGAGGCTAGAAAGAAAAGATGGAAGAGGGAAAAGGGGAGATGAGACAAGAAAGAGAAGATTGGAAGACGTAGAAGAGAGGAGGAGGAGGATGGTAGGAGGTGTAGAAAGGGGAAGATGGAGGGATAGAAGGATGAGAAACAGAGGGTGGAGGAAGGAAAGAAGGCAGAGAAACAAAAAGATGAAATGAAACGAGGGAAACTATGGAGAGACAGATGAAGAGAAAAAGAGGGAGACAAAGGAGAGATGAAAAGGACAAAAAGTCAGAAACACACAGAGAGAGAGCGAGGGATGCTAAAAGGGAAGAAAGAGGAAGATGGAGGGAGAAATGACTGAGTGGAGGGAAGGATGGAGGGATGAGGGGATGGGACAGGAAACAATAAAGGTATAAAAGAGAGGAGAGGAAATGCAATGAAGAAAGAGCGAAGGAAGAGGAGTGGAGGCGAAATATGGAAGAAAGTGTAAAAAGATATAGATGGAGGGATATGAGGGTGAGAAAGGATGAAAGAGAGAAGAAAGTGGATGATGGAGAAAGAAAAAAACAGGAAAAGAAGGATGGGGGAAAGGAGGGATGGCAAAGGAAAGGAAAGTGACAAGAAAGAGAAAGTAAAGATGACAAAAAGTCAAGTGTAAAGCGAGGGATGACTGAAAAAGAGAAGAGGTGGAAGATGGAAGGAGGTATAGAAAGGAAAAGGCGGAAGGAGAGAGGGATGAAGGGAAAAAGAGGGGCTGAGAGAAAAGGAGGGAAGACGGAGAAACGAAAGGAGGTGAAAAAGAAAAGTAAAGACGACAAAGAGGAAGGATGCTGAAAGGGTCACAGGAAGAGAGGGGGCGGAGAGAGCGGGGGACGAGGAAGTGTCGGCGCCTAATTACAATCCCCTCCCCTCTCTCTATCTCTATCTCTCTCTCTCTCTATCTCTCTCTCTCTATCTCTCTATCTCTTGACCTTGCTCTCCCTCCATTCATCACTCCGTCTCTCCTCCCACAAACATCCTGTCTTACTCTGAATGGTTCTTCAGCTGATGAGCCTCCGACGTCAGCCTGCGATCACAAGTGCTGCTCTGACTCCATGAAAAAAAATCACCCTGAAGGGTTTTTTCTACAACATCACACAAGGTCAAATTTATGAATAAAGACAAAATTCCCATCGAGGTTCAGTTAGATGATAGTTCAGTTTGCATATAGTCGATCTGAATTCCCCCAAAACATCCACAGGAAGCAATGGAAAACATTTAAAACTCCAAGTTAAAACTTTAGATGTAAAGTTTGGTGGTGGTTGCTAAACAGTGTTAGCACTGTTAGCTTGCCTTTCATGTGGATCCGTTCACACTGAAAGGTGAAAATAAGAGGATAAATACACACATTTTTCAAACAGTCTCTCCTGCAAGACAAGAAAAGTGACTAAAGAGAGCTTGAGAGAGAAGTTCAAACCACACTCACTGTCACACCTGGTAAATCACGTAAGAAATGATGCGTCTTTTATTTTGGAAAGTTACAGAAGAAAAGGTTGGACACAGCCACCACCCCCCAAATCTAACATTGGAAAGTACAGTGAGGTCATGATGACTCAAGTGACCCCCTGACTTTTCATTTAGTGCCACCAGCAGGTAAAAGTTTCACTTATCCAGTTAAATATCTACTGTTAGCTGCACACATCCCACGCGATGCACCTCTCATCTCACATACAGTATAAACAAAATGCAAACCACATACAGTTCTCTTGCATGCATGTGCAAGCACACACACACACACACACACACACACACACACAAGCTACATATACATACTTAACATTAATATACATTAAACATACTGTACAGAGCAGTGCAAATAATACATGCAGAAATGCACATACTGAGAACCACTTACACACACACACACACACCCATATGCAGCATGTGCAGGAAGTGTGCAGGCTGCAGAAGCAACAAAGCCGTCATTTGCATGAGGAACGATGCGGAAGCGAAACCAAAGCTCCTTATTGCACCGCGCTCAGACACACACACACATGCACACACACACTATACTTTCCATGCGATTTGAATGCACAAACAAAGAGGCCAGTGGACTTCTGGGTACCTGCAGGAAATGGGAACCAAACTAACTGCTGTTGTCTCGGCAACAGTCATATCCCATAATGCTATTCAAATTCTGCCGCTCTGTTATCTCACTCGTGACCTGAACACACACATATGGACACACACATTTAGAGAGAGGAGAGGGGAGGGGCGGGGGACAGAGAGAGAGAGAGAGAGAGAGAGAGAGATGATGCTCACCCAAAGGCCATTCATTTGGACACAGCTGTTACTCAATACACGTGATCATCACTCTGCTCTGTGTGTGTGTGTGCGTGTATGTGTGTGTAAAACTCCCTCTCCATGTGATTCTGTCAAGGGCAGAGCTTGCATCTGTGGTACCAAGCCGGGATCGCCATGGCAACAGAACATACACTTCTTCTCCCTCTTCACCTCCCGCCTTCTTTTTCTCCACTTTCTTTATTTGAACGTACTATTGTGTGGGAGTGGAGGTGAATGTGTGTGTGTGTGTGTTTCAGTCACTTCCTGGTCTTTTTTAGCCAATCTGCAAACACGGACTGATGTGATGCTCTTATTGGTTTACTGGACACCAGGCCCGAAATGGGCACTGGGACCGGCGGGACAATTCCCAGCAGCCTGTCTGATCTGTATGCTGATTGGATTGGGTGTCAGACCCGACAAAATAATTAAGGTAAATCGAAGCAGAAACAACGCAGGACAGCCACAACCAATCAGATCTATAGGCATGCAATCCCCCATCCCCCCATGGTAAGATCCATGCCAATCCTGACACCTGATTGGTCCAACGCACGCAGCCTCCTGCATTAACAGCATCATCTCCTGGAAATTTTTCCACTCTGTGCACAAAACACAGTTGTGTATCGTGGAAGAAGGAGAAAAGGTGGAGCTGGGAGGGAAAAGGCCCTCGACAGTGAAGCAGACACACAAACACTCGCCTCCGACAGGTGTGCACGCAACAGTTATTACACCGTTAGCTCGCCAGTCACTAACTGTGCAGAGCTTTACAAGATATTCATGGCTGATGAGTGACGACGTTAAGCTTTAACATTTATATACAGTCTTTGATTAACATGATAAACAGCAGGGCTAGCTCAGCTACAACACAGGTGCAACACGGAAACTTTTAAAACGGGGCTTCATCCGACTCTCTGTGTCTCCACATTAGATTACATTAGAGGAGAGAGTTTGTGGGCTTTGGATATTGAGGAAGCTGAGTTATGATGATGCAACTGCGTGCCTTGTGGTAAAAATACATTTTAACGAGGATTTTTATGTGTGTGTGTGTGTGTGTGTGTGTGTGTGTGTGCAATCAAATGTTTCAACTTCTAATAGCAAGTAGTGTAGCATAAACTCATCTATCTTGCACGAAAACCTGCACTTGGGGGACCTGGTCAGTCTGTAGGGTAAATATTCACTCTCTTTTAGCTCACCAGCTAGTCTTTCTCTGAAAACAGCTGCCTCCTGCGGCCGAAAAACCGCTAGGAGTGAACCGAACAGTAAAACAATGACAGCTAAACAGCCAAACAATGAGCTAAAACTCGCTATAAAGCTCCGTGAAGCCGAGGGGAGCTGCAGAGTCGCTGTTAATTCTCTGTAGGTTCATCACTACGAGCCCCATGCACAACACATTACACACTGACAGCTCATAATATTGAATGCAGCTGCTTTAAAGAAACTGCATTGAGTCACAGATGTTAGTGGAACAGTGATAACATCTCTAAAGGCATGTTTCCATCTAAATGTAACACCAATTGTAAACAGATTTCCAAAAAGTTGGCAAAAAAAAACCCCATCCATCCATCAACTGGTCAATAATGCAAACATTCTCCAGAGGACGTTTTTAAAAATGACATTATATTAAAACAGTGTGTGTGTGACTTGATAAGTGGTTAATTAATGATATTTCATTGTTGCTACACATCTTTGATGTCATGTGTTGTTTCCATGCATTAATTTGTTCCCCCTGTTCACTGTGTGTTCGCTGCTCCATCATGTTTTCTTTATTGATACAATGTGGCTCTCTTTGTCAGCCATGCATAACAACTTTCTCATTCAAATTTTAATATATATACAGTATAAATATATATATATATGTGTGTGGAGGGAAGCATACTTTGTGTCTGTCTCTGTCTGAATAGCTTGCCACAGTTTAGAGCAGTCAGTGACATTTGCCACCGTCTATGTCCTCATAACCCACGTCACACACACAAATACTGCATGTGCACGGTCTGCAAGCACTGACGCACATCCTGTGCATGATCTCTGGTGTGTGTGTGTGTGTGTGTTTTAGTATCCGTGTGTGTGTGAAAAAGAAAGAAAGAGAGAGAGAGTTTTACAGAGATGACACTGTATGAAGTTTAAAGTCCCGCACGTTTGTGCTTTGAGGTGCAGATAGTAATCTCTGCTTTACATGATCTATTTCTGTGTGCTGTCTGACACAACCACACGCACACACACACACACACACACACACACACACACGCATGCACGGAGGAGTCGTGGGTGAGAACACATATAGAAGAGGGAATGATGTGAGAGCGAGAAAGAGATAGAGAGACAGACAGACCGAGGGTGTTTTGGATGACATAGTTCATCCTCGTCCTCAATTTGAAGCCGTCTGTTACACAGGAAGAGGAAGTGACACCGCTGACACATTTGCACCCACAATACATTGTCTCTTCTACTATCTAGCGTATTTTGCAACCATCACACACTCGCAAAAAGCAAAGAAAGCAAAAGGCCAGTCTCCTCTTTATCTGGTGTCTTTACGGCAGCAGCCGTTACACAAGAGTCGCTGCTGTTTTACTAACCTCTCATGCATCCTGCTGTCTTCTTCAATTTAACGTGCACAAGATACTACCTGATCATTGTGGTTATACTTTCCTATATCTGTTGTCAAGATGCTGAGGCATATCTGACCTTTGACCTGCCTGTTTTTGCTTAGTATCATGGAAAATGAGGCTT
This sequence comes from Thunnus maccoyii, assembly GCF_910596095.1. Lineage (NCBI taxonomy): Eukaryota > Metazoa > Chordata > Actinopteri > Scombriformes > Scombridae > Thunnus > Thunnus maccoyii. The sequence continues at coordinate 4,412,365 of NC_056549.1, read as the reverse complement.
ATTCTCACCTTACACTCTTCACATCGCACACTAATGACTGCAGGAAAGTGCACCCCCAATAATTCTATTATAAAATTCGCTGATGACACTGTAACTTTGAGCCACAAGGACACAGACGCTGAGACAGACACCTTCATCATGCGGCGTGACAGCAACCATCTCGTTGTAAACGTCTTTGACCCGAGGCGAGTGACCGACCGTGAGTCTGGTCATCAAAAGCCAGACAATCATTCAGGTGTCCACGTAGACAACCTTCTACGCTGGAAAACACACATTCATAACTTGTGCAACAGACTGCAGCAGAGACTTTACACTCTCTGATGGCGGTCGAGGCTGTACGGAGCGAGCAGGCGATCCTAAAGAGCATCATTTCATATGGAATTACAACACGGTTTGGCAAGCTAACAGTGCAACTGAAGGCTTGCCAGGATGCACAGATAAAAAGGCTATGAAGGTAAATAGTGGAAGAAAGAATACAAGGCTGTACGAGCAGGCAGTCATGAAACAAGCAAACAAAAAAAATCATTGCAGACTCTTCTTTGCTGAATACGAAGCTCCGCCGTCAGGAAGAAGAAGAAGACTCCGCGTGCCGAAGTGGAAATCAGACCGTTTGATGCTGAACCGTTTGTTCCAGCCTCCATCGAGCTGCTAGCGGAGCAACGTGCACTTAAACACGTCTGCAACCGTAATTCAGACAGTTTTCTTTTTAAGCCGTCAATGTCAAATGTAAAGTCAAATGTCTCTTTTATGATTTGTGGCTTCCCATGTTTGTTTTTTTATCTGACTGTTCCCAAGACAAATTCCCCTCAGGGACAGTAAAGTTTACTCTCTCTACTGTTGACCTCACTGAAGGTCGTCTGAGGACATTGTAGGACATGAAACATGCAAAAAAAAACCTTAAAAAGCTAAATTTTCACCCTGGACTTGCCTTTTTCATGGCCCTGATTGTTTAAGACTATAAATATCCAACACATAATATATATAAGTGTCTTGTTTCTTTAAGCAGTAATGGTGTTTGGCCTTTTTTTCTGTGTTTTTGAAAGTAACTCGAAGGGGCAGAAGGGTCAAGATTTTAGTAAAAATCTCTTGTTTGACTGATGATTATTTTTTTTTCAAGAATGTCTTGTTGTGACCAGATGTTCCCAAGATGTCTTTGTGATTTTGGATCCCAAAAAAAAAAAAAAAAAAAAATGATCTAAAATAAATAAAGCTGCCAAAAACCTTTTGTTTCTCATGATCTCAGAGTAATTATTTTGTCAGCTCAACGTGACTTCAGAATGTTTTCTCATAATCACGGCATCGATTTTTCAACGAGGAATACCGAACCTATCTTGAAATGATTCAGAGCCGAATGATGACAGGCATGTGTGCTGTCTAGTACATTTTCACATTATGTCTCTGTCTGTTTCACTACTGCAGCACGTACTCCAAACAACAAATTCAATCATACTTACACAAGATTTAGCAGCTACTGGACCGTTTCCGAACCTTTCATGTGTGCACAAAGAGCAGAATTATATGATTTTCCAAACAAATTCCTCTCGGGTGCGGAGCTGAGGTGTTTAAAAGGAAACAGGCCTGTACAGAAACTTTACATGATGGCAGGCAGCGGGACCGTTAAAGTGAGTTTTTTTTTTTTTTTTTTCATTTACACTCCCAGCCGAGGTCACACCTCCGGTAACAAAGCTGGCCGGTTTCCCCGGCAACCAGCCAGGAGAAAACAGCGAGAGAGTAATTCTGGTTAAATGAATACAGCTCAACTCTCTCCTCGTCTCTTACCGTCTGTTTCTCTGAGCGAGCCTCTCGTTCGCTCTCTCTCTCTCTCTCTCTCTCTCTCTCTCTCTGGCTCGTGACAAAAGCATCAGCCATTTTAAATCATAATGATGATGATTATTATTACAAAGTCTTTTTTTTTTTTTTTTTTTCCACCATTTTCTACTTTGGTTGGTTCGTGCGGCGCTCTCTCTCTTCCTGTGGGGAGATTTCACCTTCAAATAACAACTAGTCTCACCCAGTTTCTCTTCATGAGTTAAAATCAACCTTTAAAATTCATCTGATGGTGAAACTTCACCACTGAAACCACTTACATTTGATATTAAAATCACAAAAACTCCTCATCTGCATCGCTTCTGTTCTGTTTTTCACCTTTTCGAAAACATTCTGTCAGTCAGTTCTCGATAAATTCTACAAACGTCACCGAGATCAACCACCTACTAACTTCATGTCACCTTAAAAACACGATTTTATGTTTGCTCATTTCCAAAAGGCCACAATCACACACAAACAAAGACAGTTTTGTGGATCTTACCTGGTCTAACTGTTTGTCCTCTGGTCCAGTTTAGCAAGTCCACCAACCGGTCACAGCCCCTGAGGGAGAGACAGAGAGACAGAGCATGAAGACATCAGGTACTTTTATTTAGATCCACCTTTAGTAAACGCTCTCCGTGTTCTGTACGTAAAGATTTTATCATGCAGCAGCAGGAACAGGAGTTCTGGTCTGTCCCACAATAAAACAGCACATTTTAAGGTAGTATATAACGGTCAGTAAGTTTTTATTAACGTTTTCAAGACTGGAATGTTGTAAAAAGTAGTTTTTGCCAGCGGTTCCAGTGTTATACTGTGAGGCCAAAAGCCTTTTGAAAAACCTCTTTCAAATATTTAAAAATCATTTTCATTATTGTTAATATTGTTGAAAAATGTGTCTGTATGCTTTCTCATTCTGTTCTTGTAAAGCACTTTGTAATCTCTGGTTTTGATAAGCGCTATGAAAATAAACTTTATTATTATTATATTATTATTATTATTCATGCTTTGAGTAAGACTCCGTAGTTCCATTCCATAACATACAATGATATTTTACTTTCTGTCCAACTTTGTGTCAACACTTTGTGTTTGACCCTTTCCTCTTTCGACACGACAATGCTCCCGTGTACAAAGCCGCTCCATAAAAAAAAGGAACTGTTTTTGTAGTTTTTGTTGTGGAACAGCGTGACCTAAACCTCATCCGACACCTTCGGGACCTTCTGGAACGCCGACTAATACGTGCGAGCCAGACGTTATCGCCCAACAGCAGCCGCCAAACTCACCGGAGGGGGATTTTGAAGAACTTGTACTATTTGATTACTTGAGTAATTTCATTTTTATGCTACTTTATACCTCTATCACACTGCCGTTCAGAGGCTAATGTTGTACTTTTTACATTTATTTGACAGCTGTAGATACTTAACAGGTTGTTCATAAGAAATATAATCAACAAATAAAGATACTCGGCAGTTTATAAAGTATTAGCTGTGCTGACACATCCAATAATGTAATAAATATATGAAATGGACCATCCTGCATAATGAGTACTTATACTTTTGGTAGTTAAAGTGAAAAATAGATATTTCACATATAAGCAAAGATTAGAGAAAAGTTGCAACTTTGTTTTTCATCATCTCACAACCTCCCACATTATCACACATCTCGTGACCCTTAGAAGGGGCCCGACCCCTACGTTGGGAACCATTTGACTTAACTGTATAGTAAAGTAGTTCAACCTAACTTCATCTAAAGCAGCTGCAACGAGTAAGTATGTACTTTTAATTAAGTAGGGTTATAAATGCAGGACTTTTACTTGTAATCGAGTACTTTTACATTGTAGTATTTCTACTTTTACATTAGTACTTCTTCCATCACTGGATATGCAGTAAAGCATCTAGCAAATGTTACCAGTTTCCAGGTTGTGGACACATTATCAATTGAGTTAAAGGTCAAAAGGTCACAAGACTCTCTTAGCACATAAACATCAGATTTAAATTTACATCAGGAAAAAAAAAAAACATCAGTGTTTTATTTGTTTTGTGCTACCATGGTGACATGCTGATCTTGTGGTTTGTTCTCTTAAATAAAAATAAAAAAACCCAAAAAACCAACAACATCTTCATTCCCCGACGTCTCTGTTGTTTCCGCAGCGGATTCTGAACACTTGAGACTGACATTTCAAACTCTCACATGAATCCAACAATAAACAAACAGAAAGGAAAAAAAACACACAGATGACACTCCGTTTCAGAGTGTCAGATCACTCGTGTCATCCATTTGTCATCTTGATTTTCAGTTTTCTTTTGTCACTTTTTTTTTCTTCGGGGTGTGTGTGTGTGTTTTTTTTTTTTAAGCCCGTTGGGGTTTCTGTTCTGTCTCACCCGCTGAGATTGAATTCCTTTTCATCCGCTGATATTTTTTGAAGTGTTTTTATCTTTTGTATGGATATGCAAATAACTCAACCTAAACCTACAGCAGCAGTAACTGTCTGTGTTTTCATTGTGACACCGCTAACTGTGCTGTGGAAGATAATATCGGACCGGGCAGCGGAGCCTGGGAACGACACACCAACCAGAGTCAAACATAGTGAGGTACATTAAAGCTTTACTGCTTTTTAACCAAAACTACACGGACTTTTCCTGACAAAAGCTGCTAATTATATACTTTAGTCCATCAAAGTCATTAGAAAAGTAATCATAAACATCTAAATTAAAGTTTTAGGGTGAAAATTGTATTTTTCCCAGTCTTTACGATTCAAATATTAATAAAGGCTCATTTATGGTTAGGGGTTAGGGTTAGAGGGTTAGGGTTAGGGATTAGGGTTAGGGGGTTAGGGTTAGAGGGTTAGGGGTTAGGGTTAGGGTTAGAGGGTTAGGGATTAGGGTTAGAGGGTTAGGGTTAGGGATTAGGGTTAGGGGGTTAGGGTTAGAGGGTTAGAGGGTTAGGGTTAGGGTTAGGGATTAGGGTTAGGGGGTTAGGGTTAGAGGGTTAGGGGTTAGGGTTAGGGGTTAGGGTTAGGGGGTTAGGGTTAGAGGGTTAGGGTCAGAGGGTTAGGGGGTTAGGGTTAGGGTTAGAGGGTTAGGGTTAGAGGGTCAGGGTTAGGGGGTTAGGGTTAGGGATTAGGGTTAGAGGTTAGGGTCAGGGGTTAGGGATTAGGGTTAGAGGGTTAAGGGGTTAGGGTTAGAGGGTTAAGGGTTAGAGGGTTAAGGGGTTAGGGTTAGAGGGTCAGGGGTTAGAGGGTTAGGAATTAGGGTTAGAGGTTAGGGTCAGGGGTTAGGGGTTTAGGGTTAGAGGGTTAAGGGGTTAGGGTTAGAGGGTTAGGGGTTTAGGGTTAAGGGGTTAGGGTTAGAGGGTTAGGGTTAAAGGGTTAGGGATTAGGGTTAGAGGTTAGGGTCAGGGGTAAGGGGTTTAGGGTTAGAGGGTTAAGGGGTTAGGGTTAGAGGGTTAGGGTTAGAGGGTTAGGGGTTTAGGGTTAGAGGGTTAGGGGTTTAGGGTTAGAGGGTTAAGGGGTTAGGGTTAGAGGTTAGGATTAGGGGTTAGGGGGTTAGAGGTTAGGGGGTTAGGGTTAGAGGGTTAAGGGGTTAGGGTTAGAGGATTAGGGTTAGGGGGGTTAGGGATTAGGGTAATAACCCTCATAAAATAAAAATAATGAGCTGAGATCAAAAACATCCCCCTCATGTACTCTTTCATTTAAATAAAGATGTTATACGTCTGTGATGTTCAGCTCACTCCAGCATTTTTTGGTTTACCTGCAGTACTTTCCCTCAATATTTACCTCAGTATGATTCCCTACATTTCCCAAAATGCCTTCCTCCAGAGGAAATGCCTGAGCTCTCGGTATTCAGCTGGGTTTTACAGGTACGTAGAAGGCATGAGTGATACTGCAAGTGCAAAATGACAGTTTCCCACTTAGAGAAAGTGAGAGTTCTGCACAAAAACCCAACAACCGATGTTACTGCAGCGTGTCTGCAACACACGCTGCTGCCGCTCTGTTTCACTTCTGTGGGTGAAGAAATGTAGATTTCTCCGAGTATGACTGTTGAGCGTCGGTGCAAAATAGCGGCTCTAGATTGACATCAAAGGCGGTTTACTGGTGTTTTAGATCACTGGACCATTTCATGTTAGTCATACTACAGAGCTGCTGGGAATATGATGTCATGTCATTGACATTTGAGCAGTTAATGAATAAGAAAAAAAAAACTGTAAAAACGTGTTTTTCTTTGAATCTCTGTAATAACAATAAATCCTTAAGAGCACTCCTTCAGGAAGACATCATCACACTAACACATGTGATCTCATACTGCGAGCACTTTATGAATAACCTGACATGGAACAAAGGCCTTGAAAGTTTCAAACTTATCCACAGATTTTACCCAAAATTCAGAACAGATATTGATATCAGTTGTTCGTTTTGTTGTAGTTGCCCTGAGATTCATTTGGTGCTGCCGTCATGTCAATAAAGAAAAAAAATGAAACCAAACAATGAAATGGTTGAGTGTCGGAGTTGTACATGATCAGAGATGGTGGTGGTGGGGGGGGGGGGAGGGGGGCGGGGGGGGGGGGGTTGATCTCATTTAAATCTAAATCCAGTATCAAATCAGCTTATCAAATCCAAATCCTTTCAAATCTCTTATCAAATGTTTCTCAACAATTGTAGATGAGTTGATGTGCTAAATGATGTGTAGATTGTTCTTTGCTAATAAAATAAGAGACTCATTAAGAGATTCATTAGTCTCTGAGCTTATAAATTAACTTGTTTCATTTCTTAACAGGAGTCAGATGACAAAACTGACATGGTAAATGGTAAATGGACTGTACTTGTATAGCGCCTTTCTAGTCTCCCAACCACTCAAAGTGCTTTTACACTACGAATCACATTCACCCATTCACACACATTCATATGCTGAATGGGTACAGGGGCTACCATACAAGGCCCCAACCTGCCCATCAGAGGAAATTTAATCATTCATACACTGATGGCACAG